>NW_017728931.1:8226723-8257675 GCF_001723895.1 Crocodylus porosus
AAGATCTTCCCCAGGATAGAAGTCAGGCTAATGGGCCTGTAGTTAGCCGGATCCACTCTCCTCCCTTTCTTGAAGATCGGCACCACGTTGGTTTTAGTATGAAGGGCTGAGATTGGGGTCAGTTGTGGTTTGAGCCCTTGAGGAGGTGGGCATAGGTTCTCTGTGCCTCTCTGCTGGATGGGTGGGACCATTGGGAAGGGGTCAGGGTGTATTTCTTTAGACTGGTCTTCTCTACCATGTGCAGGACAGCTTCATTATGGCATGGGAGGAGCGGGACAAGGAGCAGGAATGTTTCTACCTCTTTGAGATGGACAGCAGTGTGGCCTGCCCACCTGAGGACTCTCACCTCAGCATTGGCTCTATTCTGCTCATTACGTGAGTTGCTGCTGGGGCTTTCATTTGGAGGGAACCAGTTCCAAGCCTTTGGTGATGATTAGGAACATCACAAATGCCGTCAGAACAGACCATTGGCCTATCACTGCTGCCTAGCTATAAGGCCTTTCACCTGTGGTTCTGCAAGAGTTTTATAAGTAGGGTGACCATAGTAACCATAATTTGAGGGAAATCTGGGACTAGGAGGGATGAAGGTGGACACTATGGAGCAGGGCTGGGCAGGGCGGTGTGTGTACCCCCCTCTGTGCAGCTCTCAAGAGTGAGGCTGGGACAGATGGACCAGCCCCCACCCCAACCTTGCAGCTTCCAGGATAGATGGACCTCCCTTCCATGCCCTGCTCTACTGGGAAATGCACTCCGCTTACAGCCTATCAGAATGCAGACCAGGGAGCAGCCTGTTGATTGGGCTCTCTGGAGGAAGTTGAAGCAAAAGTCCCAGATTGCCCAGCTTCTTAGTCAGGAGTTAGGCATGTGCAGGTGGGTTTCCACCAATCCAAAATTTCTGCTTCAGTTTTCTCCAATGGCTGGGACATTGAGACTGTGTTTCTGAAATCTGGGACAGCTCTGGCCAATCCGGAACATATGGTCGTTTCATTTATAGGTGTTACATGGTAGAACCTGCTTGCCACCCTGCAAGAAAGGGTAGCTGGGGCAGATCAGTTGCCTAGAATGTTTTATGCCCCTGCATAGGGCTCTTTCTTCTGACTGGGGCTGAACTGTTGGCTGTAAGGCCTAACAGAAGACTGCTGGGCCAGGTTCCCATTGGTTTCCCCTTCATTTTTTTATCTTCAATGCTCTTCCCCAGGCTTGCATCAGTGATCGCGGTCTACATTGTGGGGGGATTCCTCTACCAGCGTCTGGTGGTGGGAGCAAAGGGCATGGAGCAGTTCCCTCACTTTGCCTTCTGGCAGGATCTGGGCAACCTGGTGGCGGTGAGTGAAACTTATCACAGATGCTCAGTCCAGCCCAACTGTAAACAGGGAAGAAGGGGAAGCCCCTGGGGTCTTGAGACCTAATGTGTCTCAAGTTTGAGGCTGAAGATGACTTGTGGGATAAGATTCCTCCAAGGTGGACTCTTGCATGGTTGGGAGTAGGTGATGAGTTCTGGGGAACATTCTCCTCAGTCCAGGTTTCCTCTTCAGTGTTGGTGTCTAGCAACTGACTTGCACATTAGAAGCTTTGCTAATGATCCTTTGGTAGCATTTGGTAACCTGTAGCCTGCAGTTATAAGATCTGGCCTGGGAAGCAGGGAGAGAAGTAGCAGTGGATGTTTCCTAGTGCTGGCCCACCTTGAACCAGATCCAGGTCATTTCAGCCCACAGCTGCAGAAATGGGTCATCTGAGGGCCTATGGCATTTCTCACAGGGAGAAATGTGAAACATAGAACCATAGCTGTTCCAATGTAGAGAATTCCTCCTGGCCGCCTCAAAATTATCTGGCAGCTGCCTTAGCTGTAGCATTCATCATCTGCTTCCTATCTTAATGCAGTATTGTTGCATGCACTTAAGGAACCACAATGTTCCACCCCCAAGCCAGGTGGGCTGAAAGATCCCCCTGTGCATGTGTATCTACGTGTGCATCAATGTACTTTTCCTAATGTGCATTAAATTTAGTATCTCCAGTGAGGAACTAAATGAATGTTAGGCTGCACTAATGCACAGTAGCGCAAGTGCATACTTTTCAGGTGATGCTTAATGTGCAGTAGCTATTCTACTGTGTACTAGCATATTAGCATGTTTTTTATGCACTGCTTTTATGTCCAGAATTACACTACTGCACATGTGTAGATGGGCCCAGAGTTAAGAGTTCTGGAGCTTTCCAGTTGCGTAGGGGCTTCAAAGCTGGGCACAGCCCATAAGGAGAAGCAGGGAACAGGCTGGCTTGTTCAGTCCCATGAAATGGATGTGCTATATGACCTCCATGTAATAACCTGTCTTCACAGGATGGCTGTGACTTTGTCTGCCGCTCCAAGCCTCGAAATGCCCCAGCTGCGTACCGTGGTGTGGGGGATGACCAACTGGGTGAGGAGTCTGAAGAACGGGATGACCACTTGCTACCAATGTGACCAGACTTGAGGCACTGAGTTCTCCCCCTTCCTTGCTGCGCTCGCTCTCCCAGGTGTTACTGGCCACTCCTTTTGTGCTCTTCTCTACCACAATCTGATTTTCTTTGAACTGTTTGCTTTTGCCACAGCTGCTGTTTTGATTCCCCACTTTTTCACCCCAGCCCATCACAGAACCTCTCTGTCCCTGCAGCCCTGGTACCAGTGGGCAGGCCTGGGAGGCACACTGCTGCACAAGCTAACAGGGCAGGAGCAGCTGGAAGGTTCTGTGCACACCTGCCAAGGCAGGAAGGAGCCCCCAGTCAGCATGGAGAGGGGGTCTCTAGTGTGTGAGGGCTTCTGAAACAACTGGGAATGGGGAGGGGAATATTTCTGTACTTTTTCTATCAGGCTTACTGGATCTGTGAGACACTGGATTGTTCCCCATTTAAATGCACTTTCTGCTTTCTTTGCTTCTGTGCTATCCCACAAACTGTTCACTGCCCACCTTCCCCCTCTCCCCAGCGCCATCCCAGCAGGGCTGTTCTGCCCAACTCCATGAGGCTGGAGGCAGGCAGCAGCCTCCCTGCAACCTGCCTTTTCCTGGCAGCAGCCTGAATCGAACAGCGCACGCTAATTTCTTTCAGCTTCAGCAGAAGGACGTCACCAAAACTCATAGGTTTTGCTAAGGAGACTGCACCCAACAAGTCACGGGAGTCAATATGGTTTTGTGACTTCCTATTTAAAAGGGGCAAGGGGGAAGACTCTCAACCTCCTCCTTCATCACAAGGAAGCCAAATGTACTTCTGGGCAGGAGCCTGGAAAATGACACTGACCTCAAGGGTAGTTGAGAGTCTAGATAGTGACTTGGCTTCCAGCACAAGCTTTGCCTAAGCAGAAGTGTTGAGTGGCCATGCCACTATGGAGTTCATAAAGCTGTGATCTTGACTGGCCCTCATGGAGATCATGACAGCCTTCAGTAGGTATTATTTTTTAGCTGTGGGACTGTCTAGATCTTATTTTTTATAAAGGAAACATGGATGAGAACAGCATGGCATGAAATACTGAAAACAGGGCAGCTGATTGCTGCTGCTGCATAAAAAGTGGTGGGCTGGGGGTCTGGCTTAGCTACACCTCTCCCACCCCTTTGGATGCCATGTAGGACCTGCTCTCTTCCAACACAACCTACTGGTTGCATATGCATCCCTGCTCAGCTGTGCTGGAAAGCCTCACTACCTACTACAGGTGAGATCAGAGCTGCATGGCATTGGTGCTACCCCCATTACAAAAGCAGCAGCTACAGGGGTATGATATGATGGATAGAAGTCAGTGAAACTTGCAGGTACTTAGCACCTTGGTCTCTAATACAAGATGGTAGCCTCTACCAGTAAGCAACCAGCCAGTTCCAGTCCACCGCATGACTGATGGGCAGAGCTACTCAGTATAGAACAGAAGTGATTGACCAAAAGGAAAAATATATTTTTGTAATGTGAACAAAGGAAGATTGCAGAAGTAGGGGTGTGAGATGAGGCTCAGACTCTGGTCTCTCTGAGGGAGGAAGAAAGGCATGGGCAGAAGATTAAATGCTTTGGTGCTGGGCTTGGAGTGGGAAAAACTGTTTTTCTCTTGGGCTTCTGTTGTTATCTTTAAATCTCATAACATGGGGAAAAAATAGGAAGTCACTGAATCTGTTCTGTTACTGGTTTCCATGGTGGTATTCAAATACATTTTTGTACAAAAACTTTAAATAAAATGATGGAAATAAACCCAACCCCTCAAATTCTGCACTTGTATTATAGCAACAAGTAAGAGGGTTCTGTGGCTTGAGTCTGCCAGTTCCCTTCACCCACAAAGGGGAAAACTAGACCTTGTTTTAGTCATTACTTATAGAACAGTAATACTGAAAAGACTGTTAGGAATTCACATTTAGTCCAGCCCCCTGCTTAAGGCAGGATCATCCCTGCTAACTAGAACATGGCCAGGCAATTATTTGGGCCTGAGGGCTGCATAAGCTGTTGTGGTAGCTGCCACAGACCATGTCAGCACCTTCCCCCTCCTCCTTCCCTACACTGCAACTCACCAAAATTCCAGTTGTTCGGGAGCAGGAGGGGTGGGGGAGGATAGGATCACCGGACAGTGACAATGTATGGGCAGGTCTGGGCTAGAGCCACAATCCACTGCCTGCACACTCCCAAGAAGCAGATTGAGACTGCCCTCCCCCATGATCCCAGCCCAGACCCTGGACACAGCTCCTCACCAGCCCACATAGCTCCCTGGAACTGTGTCCAGGGCCTGGATCTTGGGGTGGGGGCAGAGCTGAAAGCTACTACTGGGCCTTGCTGAAGGGCTGCAGTACCCATAAAGGGGCATGAAAGGCTGTGAACCCAGCAGAGGAGGCTCATAGAATTTAGCTTCCCTTCCTTCCCCTGACCTGGGGCATGCAGCCCGCAGGCAGGAGAGGGGAGTGGACCCAGCAACATCTTCATACCCCACCACTTGCAGCAGACAAGACAATGCTGGGACTGGGTGGGAAGTGGGTGGAGCTGGGGCACCCCATCCCATGGCTCACCCCAGGATGCTGGCAACCCCCCAACCTCACCAGCTTAGCATGGAGCAGAGCAGTGCAGGGGCAGACTGCCTACAGCTCCCTGCCCAGTTGCATGCGGTCTCCATGAGGACTGGAGCTCTCACTAGGGCTTACGCTGCTTTGCCCCATGCCAAGCTCGTGAGGCTGAGGGCTGCCAAGCAGGCACCCCAGGGTGAGCTGTAGGCTTGCATGGGATGGGGGTACGCCAGCACCACCTGGCAGGGTCAAGGGACCCACCACAGCCTGGACCAGAAAAAAAAAGGTTTCACATGCTGAATCCAACCTACAGACCACATTTTGCCTCCTTTCCTAAACAGTCATTTGCCTAACCTGTTCCTAAAAATCTCTGGGGACAAAGCTCTCACAGTTAATAGGCCCATACCCAAAATACCAAAACCACTTTGTAAACTTACCACAAGTAAAATGGGGAGGAGGGTGCTGTCAATGTCCTGTCACTGCAAGGCCAGGTACCTAGGTAGTGACCATGTCAAGTTAAATCAGATTCCTACAGACCACATCTATATTCGCATCCACCTTAGAAGCAAAGCTTTCTAGCACGTTTAGACTGCCTAACTCTCCAATGATATAGTTAGTTGCTGCAGGACTGATGAATCAAGCCAGTCATACCTGCCCCTGACCCATGTGCACTTGGGACAGAAGATCTCAATTTACCAACATTTCTGACACCTTGATAGGAAGCCCAGCCTGGTATCTTAGAATTTCAAACTGTGAGCAGCTTGCTCTTCATGTTGGGTTTCAGATGGATCTAAGTCAACCTCTGTATTGTTCTGAGCAGACTGGCAGAGTCAGGCCAATCTGACTCACTCATGCTGCCACTGAAACTGACACTTGCAAGTCCCACAGTGCTAGCTTTTAGCAGGCATATCTCAGTCTTCCTGCTCCACAACATTCTGGGAAAATCCTTGCTTTGCTTTTATTAAAGGAAAGGGCCTCTGCCAGACCTGCTAGCAGAAACTCTGCAAATTGATCTGCCAGCTCTAAAGAACAGCAACTGGCTCTCATGCACTTGTCAGGCAAACCCCAGCCCATCAAGTGGGCTCCTGAAGAGCAGCAACAAAGGAACAGTGCTCAGTCTTTCAAGCATTCTTTTTACTCAGGAAGAGAAATACTTGTTTTACAGCCAAAAATAAGAGGCCCGAGGCAGGTAGTACAACCCTGCCTGCTGAAAATTTATCCCAGTAGCTCTCCTGTGGACAGCACAGAAGAGAGACAAAATAATACAAACTGAAAAGAGAACACTTAAAAAAATAAAATAAAGCCAGCTCATACTAATGTGGAGCCTCACCACTTTTGAAAACTCCTGCTTTGGATCCGTAAGCGGTGCCCCAGCCCCAGAGAGAGGTGCTGCAGGGTTCCCAAATGAACGCCTGCTCAGAAGTGCTCAGATTAAACCCTTTCTACTGGCCGGTTTGGGGCAAAATGACACCGCAGTACGTACAGCCTTCACACTGTATCACTGACAGAAACAGTAAAGCTAAGGCAGTTCCTAGTGCTCTGGGCCTCCAAGATTTGGTTCTTATACCAGAACAGGCACAAACCCTGCTTGGGACCACAGTCTAGATACTTTCAAGAGCAAAATGGGAGGTGGCTCTGCTGCTCTTACCCATCTGCCCACCCCTGTGACATCTGTGACTTGCCCCACCCCCCAAACTTCACACCAGACAACAACGGTTGCTCCCAGTGTCAGCGCTGGGCAAGCTCCACTCTGTGAATCAAAGTTCTGGTATGGCAAGAGGTTCAGATGAAACAACTCAGGATCTAGCAGCCCCGCAGTCGCAGGAAGGGGCTGGCATTATCTCCATACCTCCCAAGAGCCTCTGATGAGGCAGAAAGAGGTCCTTATTCCCTTCCTAAGAGTTCTACCTTCTGTTCTTCGCAGAGGGATTACTTAAGATTGAGTGAGATGCACTCATGGAAGGAAAGAACAGTTTCAAGGCCTCAGGTGGAATTTTCTTCCTCCACATAGCACCAATGAGAGGCCAAAACCTGGGCTTCCAAGTGGCAGTTTCACTCTTAAAAAATGTCCTCCCTCAACCTTCTGTTATGCAAGATCATGGACAATGGCCCTGTTCCCTCCCTCCACTGCCCAGCAGGTAGCCCCCACAGCTGGTGAGTGCCCTGGGGTTCAGGCAGAAGGGAGACCTCAAGCACCAGGGCCATTAGGTCTCTTTGAGGACATTGATCTTGGCGCAAATCTTGAGGGCAGGGCCCAGCTTGATGTTCATGGCACTCATCAGGTGCTCCTCCTTCAGCAGCAAAAGAGCCTGGCCATCAATCTCCTGTGAGCGGAACTCCTCTGCAATCTCCTGGCAGCCTGCAATAGGAGTGAGAAGGGGGAGGCACAGTGAGACTGCCCACTGCTCACACACTCCCTGTTTTGAGAGTGTGCCCTTGCTCTCATCTTGCCCTGCCAGCCTGACAAGTGAGAAAAAAAAAAAGTGGGCTAGGAAGCTCCCTAACCTACTGTCCCTACGTTAGGGAGCTACAAGGGGGGTGGACCATACTGTCTCCTCCAGCTCAGGATTTGCCTTAGTCAGGACCCATGGGGATAGGAGTGAGAAGGAACAAGAATATGGGGCACCAGCCTCCACATTTCAATCTCCCTGTCGGCAACTTTCATCCCACGATATCAAAAAGGAACCTGACAGCCCTCCCTATTCTACCAGGACATATATTCAAGGAAAGGGGATGGCAAAGAGGGGCTTAACCTCACCCTGCAGGGATGCGATGAACTCATACACCTCCTCCACGCTCCAACGGCTGGGGTTACTGGACAAGAACACTGGGTTGATGCCATGTAGGTCAGGGGTAGGTGGGGCCATGCTGGAGTTGGTAAGGTCCCGGTCTCCATGACTGGCTCTCACTGACAGGGGTCCAGGGGATGTTGGAGACAAAGCCTCATCATAGCTGGAGTTGTCAGAGCCTCGACTGGAGTCTTCCTGGCCCTGCAGGTCCCATGTACCAGGCAGGTGCAGAGGAAAAAAAGGAAGATAAGTCCAGGGTAATTTCTCAGTATCAGGAGAAGCTTGGAGTGATTGGCTCCATGGTTTCTGCCTGAAGCATATTCTCCGCATACTACGCGAGTGGGAAATGGTCACACCAACAGCTGCATCTGGGGTGGAATGAGACAGATATTTCTACAAGGAGAGCCACATTCACACCGCCGTCATGGGAGCACGGCAGAATAACATTTCCCCTGGAGTTTCTGATGGAAGGGGCAATTTACTGAGGCTTAATGGACTTTGGCTAGGACATCTGACTTAGCCATATAGCCACGGGAATTTCGTCCCCATCACCGCAAATGGCCAGAATTTCTGTTTGTATCTCAGCCAAAGCAGTATATCCAAAGCCCGAGAGGCAGGACATCCAACAGAAAGGATATGAATAATGCCAATGGGGTTGAAGCATGGCTGAGATACAAAAGTCGGAAGCCCCAGCACAGACCACACCAGAAGAGGTATCCTCACCCGGTGCCGCTTGCCCTGGATTTTGGCTCGAGCAATCTCCGAGCTGCTGCGCCGAGGCCCACGCCGACGCACACGGGCATAGTTAGCTTCCTGGAATTCCTTCATCTTCTTTCTCTGCATCCGAAACTGATGGCTGCAACTCACATTGTACCTTAAATAAGGAAGAGAAGAGAAGTCAAAGAAAACAGTTCTACTCTTCCTAATCCAACTGAAGATAGGGGCTGGTCCAGAAGACAGGGATACAGAATATGGGGGATGCCAACTCCCTGTTGTTATGAAGCACCAAGGTCTGCTCCACTATAGCCAGCCCTTCTCCCAAAGGACATACTTGCTTTTGCACAACCAACACCTAGAGACCCTGAGCTGTGCACTAATCAGATCCCTTCCCCCAAGGTATAACAGGATCCACAAGAGCAACTTGCAACCGGAGGAGACAACATCTCCTGGCCTGACTTTCCCATGTGGTTTCTGCCTTGTGCCCTCTGGGAGCTCAGAGCCCCACAGCCTGGGAAGACCATTTAGTTAGCACAAGCGAGCAGAGTGCCAGTAACATGTCAGCTTGGCCAGCTCTGAGTATGACTACCATGGACAAGGGTCCTCCAAGATGTAGAAACATCCCAGGTGTAAGGCTGGGTGGCTGCACCCACCTTCTGCCAAACTAGTGAGCATCTTTTCACTGGATGGTCAAGGTACAGGTCCAATCCAGCAGGCTCTCCATGGCCAATGCAGTCCTGCCTGAAGGCCCAGAAGGACTGAGCTCTCCGCATCTCATTCAGGAAACAAAGGTGCCTACCCATGGGAAACAGACAGCGAGGAAGCACACAATGCCTGACTGTTACCTTTTTGCACAAGTCATGGAGCAAAACCTCTTGGAGCCACGGAACTGGCTGGCTGGGGCATAATTCCCACAGTATTCACACTTCAGTAGGTTCGCTTTCTTGTCCAGCTCTAGGGAAACAGAGTGTGAAACTGTTACAAGCAAAGGAAGTATGTCAGCATTATGCACTGTTCCCACCTACCACCAGTGGTCAGAGATATGCCCCAAATAAACTCAGCCAGGGGTCTATGGAGAGCCACCCAGTTGTCAGTCTGTACAGCTGGCAGCAGAGCTGTGCTGCTACGCAGCACATCCACAAGAGGTGGGTAGTGGCATCACCTTCAACATTAAGCAGGAGTAACTGACAAATAAGCAGCTGTGGACCAAGCAGCAGAATCAGCACCACCACCAGGATGTGGTGGGGACAGCAGGTGTCAATGTGGTACCTCCTGAAAGGCCAAGTGCATCCTTTGACGGTGCTGTGACATGGCAAGTACAGGATGCCACTATAATAAGCCTGCCCAGCCCCCAGGCATGGGTCTACAATTCCTCAACAGTAGAGCAGGTGGAAGATGTCAGAATCTCAACAGTTATGAAGGTGGACGAAGGCTGTGGCAGAACAAGAACTCCCAATTGTCTTGGCTTCCTCGCCATTGGATCAAGGTCCCACTCTGTCAAGAACTGTGTGGAGGCTGCTGTGCAGCAACTTCTCCACACTAAAAGAAATCATATGCAGGCATCTTCCATGACCAGGGCTGTGAGGTCTGAAAGGTCCTAGTCATGAACTGGCATGGAAGCCGCAGTTACAAGGAGGTCGTCTAGGTCTTGAATGAGGCAGGAGTGCAATTTGGCAATGGCAACAGCAACAGAACAGCCCTCATTAAGATCTGCTCAGCTCGCCCCACATGGGGAGGGGGCTAGAAAAGGTGCCTTAAACATAATCTGCCTACCTTCTTCCTGACTGGATAACTGCATCCAATGGGATCACCTTCGCTGTGGTCAAAATCATTTAAGACACGCAATCAATTTTAGGACCTGGAGCCTCAGGACCCTCATGGATAATCCTAATAGTGAGCACCCAAAGTGCTGCACTGCAACTGTGGCTCAAGAACTCAGGCAGAAGAACACTGAGGTTGCTGTAGTAAGCAAGACCCAGCAAGTGGGAGATAGGCAGCTCAAAGAACAAGGAGGTGGTTATATCCTCTTCTGGAAGGTAAGCAGGACTGAGAATGCTGACTTCACAGAGCTGGTTTGGTCATTAAGAATGAACTCATGAACCAACTCAATGAGTTCCCTGACTGCCTCATGACTGACTACCAGTCTTAAGTTGTGGGAAGCCAATATGCCACTGTCATCAGCATTTATGTCCTGACTCTTGATGCTGCTAACAAAACCAAGGAGGAATTTTATGCCAACCTTGACCAAGTCCTTTCTGACATTCTGGAGGGAGACAGACTTATTCTGCTTGGCGACTTCAATGCCAGAGTTGGAAGGGACTCAGATCTCTGGAACAGAACCACAGGTAAGGAATGACTGGGAACAGTCAAGTCCAATGGCATCCTCCTCTTGACCAAATGTGCAGAACAGGGTCACCACCACCAACACCCTATTCTGCCACAAAAACAGGCACAAAGACATCATGACACCACCTGCGATCTAAACATTGGCACTTGATTGACGTCATTGTTTGTGCCCAGAACTGCAAAGATGTCTGCATCATCCGACCTATGCTAGGAGCCGATGACACCCAAATTGATCACCAACTCATCCACTTGATTATGCCACTCAAACTGGTTCCCGAACAACAGCTGTAGCAGAAGCAAATGCCACAGAAGATCAACACTGAAGGACTCACAGACCCAATCAAGCAAGAACTATTTCACCAGTGCCTCAACAAAAAAACTGTCCACTCAGCAACAATGGGTGAAAGTCAGCAATGCTGGGGGCGTCTTCAAGTCCACCATCATCAGTGCCTATGAAGAGATACTTGGATTCTCACCCAAGAAACATCAAGACTGGTTTGATGAGAATGACTGGGAGATCCAAGAATTGATCAACTGGAAGCACAAGGCTTTTGTACTTGGCAGAATGACACCAACCCCAAGTGAAAGAAACTGAATCTTCAACAAGCCTAGGCAGAAGTCCAAAAGAGGTGGTGGAAGAAAAGGAGAAGGCCATTCAACATCTCGCTGACAACCACAATATGCATAGCTGTTTGTTTGTTTTTTTCCAGGGCCATCAAAGCCATCTACAGTCCAAACACTCAGGGACCAACTGTCTTGAGGACTAAGGATGGAGAAGACTTGATCAAGGAAAGGGGAGCCATCAACAGCCATTGGAAGGAACATTTTGAGGACTTTCTCAGTCAAGACTCTGTTGTTGATAGGAGTGCTCCAATCTTGGAATCCCTCCAACCTTTGATAAGGTGAGGAAAGCCATCAAGCAGATGAAGAACAAGGCATCTGGAGTTGATGAAATCCCCACTGAAATATTCAAGTGGGTGGTGAGGAGCTCACATCATAGCTCCATGCCCTCCTATTAAGGATCTGAAACAATGAGGAAATCCCAGATTACCTCAGAAATTCCAAGACCACGACAATCTTCAAGAAGAGAGACAGGTCTTACTGTGGAAGTTACAGAGGGATTGCCTTGCTGTCCACTACAGGAAAAATCATTGTGAGAACCCTCCTGAACAGTCTCCTTCTACTTGCTAAACAGCTCCTCCTGCAACTTCAGTGTGGATTTAGGGCATCAAGAAGCAAATCTGACATGATCTTCACAGCTTGCCAGCAGCAAGAAAAATGCCAGGAACATAAATCCCTCTACATGGCCTTCTTTGACCTCATGCAAACCTTCAACTGTCAACCAAGAAGCACTGTGGAAGATCCTTCTTAAGTACGGATGCCCACCAAAATTTGTCACCATTCTCTGACTGCTCCGTTACGGTATGTAAGTGGTGATTCTCAGTAACGGACCTATCACAGATCCCTTTGCAGTTAAGATGGGAGTTCAGCAGGGATCTGGCATCACTCAAACACTCTTCTCGATATTCCTTACTGTGATGTTACATCTGACCACCAAGCTTCCAGTCGGAGTGGAGCTCCACTACCAGAATGGATGGTAAGCTGTTTAATCTCAGCTGACCGAGCAAAAACCAAGATCATCCCAACCTCAATCACTCAGCTCCAGTATGCTGATTTTATTGTAGTTGGCTGATGATGCTATAGTGGACTGATGATGATGATGCCAGAGGCAGACCTTCAGGCAATCATCAATGTCTTTACTGAGGCATGTAAGTTAATGGAACTGCTGCTTAACTTTACAGAAGACTAAGGTCCTCCCCTTCAGCAAGCTCATAATGAGCAATCCTCAGCTCCAGTAATTCAGATTCATGGTGAGACTCTGGAGAATGTTGAGTATTTCCCATACCTCAGAAGCCATCTCTCAGAGTAAGCTGACATTGATTAAAAAAAATTCAACACTGCCTTAAAAGTGCAAGTGCAACCTTCAGATGCCTGAAGAAATGAGTGTTTGAAGATCATGACATTAGATCCAAAACCAAGCTCATGGTTTATCCAGTAGTGTGATCCCCACCTTACTGTACAGAGCTGAGACATGGACAACATACAAGAAACACCTCAAAATTACTAGAGAAGTACAAATGTTGCCTATGGAAGACCCTTCGAATCCAGCGGGAAGTTAGATGCACCAACATCAGCATCCTCTCACAAGCAAACACCATGGGCATCATGGCAATGATCATCCAACATCAACTTTGTTAGGCCAGCCACGTCATCCAGACATCTGACTCCAGAAGCAATTTTTGTCCTCCCAACTTAGTCAAGATGCATGCTCAAGAGGAGGGCAGAGAAAAGCACCTAAAAATTGTCCTCAAGGCCAGCTTGAAAAAAAAAGTAACATCAACATCAAATCGTGGAAGACTATCATCCCAAGACCACCCCAAATGAAGGAAGAGTCCACTGCAGGTATCTCAGTACTCTGAAAGCTTACAACGACAACAGGAAACAAAAGTGGGAGCAGCAAAAACAGAATGTTGTGGACCTAACCAAGATTCCAGAGCCACCTACCCCACACAGAAATGTATGCCCAAGTTGCAAGAGTCTGTCATTCCCAAAACAGCCTCATCACTCATCTTTGGAACCACGTAGAAAACAATCACGGAAGACAATCATTCTCGACTGTGAGGGATTGCCAATGGATGAAATCTGTACAGAAGCCTTCTGGAGAGGGGTTCAAAGACAATGGCAGAGTAGTCCTCTAATTGCTTTCAGTGGGTCTCCAAGTATGTCAGGCACCCTATTCCTCACAAAAGCAGATCTCCTCCAGTTGACACTCTGCACACAACATGACCCCAGGACCACCTTCCTATGGAGAAGACCAGACCCTTCTTCCTACTGCCAGGAGGGTTCCTAGTTAGTCTCTGATGGGTTTCTTCCCCCGTTTCTCTGAAATGGAGATACTAGATGCAAGGCTGGATTTTGAACCTCCCTCTCCTACTCCCTCTGGAGAAAAGCCCATGTACACATATGGTAGAAATGCCATTTCTTTGATGTGTCAGGTTTCCCAGAGCTTCAACTCACCAGCAGTTGCACTGTCTCCTCCCGGGGAGTTGCTGGACTGGTTCTCACTCTGCCCCAAGGGTGTACCTGCTTGCAGTGGCTTCTCAGACTCTTTGAGGATCTGAGAGCAGCCCACCTGCAAAGGGGAAGACAGACAGGCCAGTCAGCAAGCACACCTCCTCCCCTGCAGTCCCTTCACCCCAATCTCATCAGAGCTCAATGGACCCCTCCCCACGCACAGGGAGGGGATGGAACCACAAAGCAGTCATTCATTCCATACCAACTAATGCCTCTTAGCCACTGCTTGCCCAGAACCCCAGTGCCCCCACACTGCTGTTGATGAAACACAAATAAATCAACATGGATGCTGTACTCAGTCACCTTTATTGAGCCATTGGCATGAATCTGTCACATAAGCAAGTGTGTCAGGAAGACATACTGCTGCTTATAAAATGTTCTGCTTTGTAAGAGCAGCTGTAGGTACCCCTCCCCCCTTGTATTATGACTCAGGTTAGGATCACAGGAATGTAGGGTGAGAAGGGACCTCATGAAGTCACCTAGTCCAGCCCTCTGCTAAGGGCAAGATCATCCCTGACAAATATCTAACCTGCTCTAGAAAATGTTCAGAGATGGAGAGGTTACAGCTCTTCTAAGTAGCCTGTTCCAATGCCTGACCACCCTCATAGTCAGAAAGCTCCCATAATCTCCGATCTAAGTTGTCCCTGCTGCAGTTTGAGGCCATTGTTCCTAGTCCGCTCCCCTACAGGCAGAGAAAAGTCCATCTCCACCACATCTATACTTGCCTTTCAGGTATTTGAAGACTTATCAAATCCCCACTGTCTTCTCTTCTCCCAACTATACAGTCATAGTTCTTTCAGCCTTTCCTTCTAAGTCCCGCTTAGCAGATCTCTAATAGTTTTTGTCACTCTCAGCTGGAATCTTTCCAATCTGTCTACATCTTTCTTGAAGTGTGGGGCCAAAAACTGGGCCCAATACCCCGGTGTTGAAGAGTGGATAGATCACTCCTCTCAGTTTACAAGAGACTCTCGTTAATGCAACCCAGCATGCCTTTTTTTTTTTTTTTTTGACAACAAGAGCACACTGTTGACTCATACTCAGCTTGTAAACCCCAGGTCATTCTCCCCATGTTTGCACCTTCCATTCCCCTTTCCATCTAGCCTGTTAACTCCTGGCCTCTTACACTGGAGAAGGAAACTATAGACCAACCCTTTCCTCTACCCTGCAATGGTACCTGGAGAATTTTCCTGTCATGGTGTTAAAAGATTTGCTGCACAGAAAGTAGCTTCCACCCAAGGCAGCTTTGATTCCACCCCACCTGGAACCCAGCTCTTACCGGGAATGGCTCCGCTCCTTCCTGAATAACAAAGCCTTCAATGATGTGTGTTAGAATTTGGGGCTTCACAATAGCTTGTGGGGGTTTGGAGTCTCCCGTCTGCCGTGTCACCATTGCCAAGTTGGGGGCAGGAGTAGAGGCAGCGGTGGTAATGGACCCTGTTTCACTGGAGGGGGTGCTTGGGGTTACGCTGGGGGCAGGCTCAGATTTCTCTAGAAAAAACACATAAATAAAAGCCACTGTAAGAAATGAGGCCACTGGACCATCCAACTCAGCAAGCCCATCTTCTCTGTTCTAACCTCGCTTTAGATAGCCTGTCTGTCCAGCCTGGCATCCTGTTTGTTCCTATTCCCCTGCACAATATCAGATCAGACTCCTATTTCATCCAAAGCAATCAAAGCCCTTTGTAGGCCACTCACCTCCAAGGCCACTCTTCTCCTCTATGTTTTTTGGGCTGTCTGCTACAGGAGAGGACTTGGCAGGCAAGAGTGCAGTGGCACTGGGTGACTCCTCCTTCTCCTCCTCTGAATCTGCCTTGCGCTTCACTGCTACGGTTTGGGGTTTGCCCTGTGGGAGAAAATAAGGAGAAAGACAGGTGAAGCACAAAACCTATCAAGGGCCACAGAGGAAATTCCTTACGCTGCCTTATCCTTTCACCTCCTCACCCTTCCAGCTCCAGCCTAGTTCCTTGTCATGAGAACACTTCAGACTCCCCACCACCACGTATCTAGACTGTCACACATTTGCCTAGTAGGGAACAAAACATTATAACAACAGTGTCTTCAGGAACATACCATCACCTTGCTGTACTACCCCAACTTAGCAGCATCAGGACCCCAGCAACTCCAGGTAATAAACAAGGGACTCATATTGGCATACTGAAAAGCCAGCAAAAACCAGTGGCTTGAAACCTGACACATGGTTACCAAACTAGTTGGCTGCTAGCGAAACTCTGCTCCTCACCAAGGCAAGTGAAACAGCAGCAGAGAGCCTTTTCTTGTTCTGGGGCCAGAGACTGTTACATGAACTCATGGTTTCAAAAAACAGCAGCCAAAGAGTTGAGAAACACAACAGCCCAAGTCTACCCTCAGCAATATTGGTGAAACCCACAGGAAACGTGACTGCAGTGGATATCTGGTATGATGAAAGGTACTGGTTCAACATGTGAAGCAGAGACATTGGCACCACTGAGACAGGGACCCATGCAGCCTCAGGGAATGAAAATTATGCCTATGTTTTTTCCTTGGAGGGACTCCTGGAAACATGGGTGCAGGTCATCAGGGAATCCTCAAGGCCCTAAAGCAGGCCCTGCTTTAGTGGCTGATAGCACAATCCAAAGGGTCCACCTCTAATTGGGAGTGAAAATTTGGCAATGTTCTCTGCCTTGGTGTTTGCTGAGAGACAACAAAGCCAGTTAATGCTAACTGGGACAGTGGGTTTGTGATGGAGAAACCTGCCTCATTTAGAGAATTGACACGCCATGCATTGGCTGCATGAGAATAACTCACGGTCATCAACCATTTGGAACCAGAGTTCTAGAGAGGAAAGGCCCCATGCTACCTTTCCCAACTGCCCCCCATATCTTACTGGTCTAAGGTTCATTAGAAATGGGTGCCCTAACCATGAGCCAAAGGGGATGCCTCCAAACCCCACAGCCCCACACACACACACCCCATCACTTACTGGCAAGTGCACAGACTGCATGTAGAATGCTCCTGGCACCTGAGCCATGACTGGCGGTGAAGCTGTGTTCTTCACCATGTGCGCTGTGCCTTGAACTTGAGCCAAGTTGACCCCAGTAGTGAGGGGAGGGGCTTCCTGTGTCGAAGCTGTAACAGTGGATGCCTGGGATGATGGGGAAGCAGCATGGGCTTGAGAAACAGGCTGGACAACGGCTGGCATCCCCCGGGGAGCAGGCACTGCGGTGGTGATCTGAGCCAAACCCAAGGCCTGGGCTTGGGCTGAGCCCTGCTGGCGGCTCCCCACTACTTGCACTGGGATGTGGGGTGGGGGCTGCTGCGCTGCTGACATTTTGACAGCCCCTAGCTGAGGAGGTTTTATGGGGGCCACAGGGGGCTTGGACTGAATGGGAACAGGCGACTTGGTAGCTTGCTGACATGAGACATCCTGCTGGAGCTGTATGGGCTGAGGCTGGGACTGCAGCATGGGCTGAACCACAAGGGTCTGAGCCTGCTGCTGACTTTGAGGTGGCAGAGCCTGCTGTGGCAGGGATGGCACTTGCTGTTGCTGTTGCTGCTGCTGGGTTAGAGGCGGTGTTTGTTGTTGCTGCTGCTGCTGGGCCAGCTGGAGGTGAGTGGCAGTATGGAGGAGCTGGGATTGGCGGTGCTGGAATTGTTGCTGGTGATGAATGGCTATCTGCTGCTGGATCACCACTTGCTTCTGCAGGTGAATCTGCTGTTGCTGCTGGATCAGCGAGTGGGGCTGGATCTGTGTGTAGGTGGCTACAGAGGGACGAGAATTACAGAGGATACGTTAACAACAAAGCAGCAGCCCAGAGACAGGCAGACTGGAATACAGCACCCTTCCACTTCCACCAGGTGGCTTTCAAAACCTTGCTCTAACAGGAGCCACAACTTTCTGGCAGAAGATGGAAAGGCCCACAACTGTCTTCCCCTTGTCTCCCTGTGGGGTGACACTCCATGAAGAAGGGCACACTGGAAGGGAGGAAATAAGAAGGCTATGTTAAGAAGCTCTCCCTGCTGGGTTTTAAGAAGGCAGTGTTGAGTGAAAAAGCTGGGTTTGGGAACTGAAGCAGAAGGGGGCAGCAGCAGAGGTGGAAGCAGGACTGTTGCTTACCGGAGCTGATCAAGGTCTGGCTGGGCGCTGGGGTAGCTGTCCTGGTCAGGTTCATGCCCACTGTTTGCTGCCCGCTGCCATCTGCTTCAGCTTTCTTTGCTGCTGCTGCGTTCTCCATCTCTGTCTGGCTTCCCTGACTCACTGTTACGCCCTGGGCAGCTGCAACTGGCAGTGGCTGAACCACCCCAGTACCTTTCCTTTGGCAGCTGCTGGCAGGGCCAGCTGAGTTTGCCTGGCCTAGACCTGCAGTGGCTTGGCTCCCGCCACCTGCCACCATACCCCCAGAGACACTGTTACTGCCTGCTGCCCCCTGACTAAGGTTGAGAGACTGGCCTGTACTACCGGAAGAGGCTTGTGCTACTGCCAAGGTCTGGCCAGCACTGGTGGCCTGTGGTAGGCTCGAAGCCTGGGAGTTTCCTTGTAAGGCTGCCTTCTGAGCAGAGCCCTGAAGCTGGGCATTAGTGGCTGAGGTCTGCTGGCTCCTCACAGCCAAATTCTGCACCTAGAAACACACAGAAAACACAGTCCATTTGTTCAGGTCACCTTTACAGATGCCTATTGCCTCACAGTATGACAGAGGTGGGGAGCTGAGGAATACCACAGAAGATCCAGTCCAACTTCACTACCAGACTTGGTCCACAGACTCTAGATCCCCACACATAGATTTGACTAGGACTGGGAGTGTTGCCCGCCTGACGGGACCATCTCTTGGAAAGAGTCAAACCTGAATTCCCTCTTGCTCCAGCTCTGATGGAAGTTAAAGATCCCATGGCACCTTCTGAATGAACCTAAGAATACTATTCCCATTGGAGAGATAATTCTTTTGCCACAAGCTGTGCAAGACTCAGTAACTCCCCTTTTACTTTTGAGGCAGACTCCCTGGGTACACGGCTCTCCACTTGTGAGGCCCAGATCTCTCCTCCCTGCCTGCAGGCCCCTCAGATCTCTCCAGTTTATCCTTGCTCTTTGGTGTTCCCATCTTCTTCACTGATTCCCCCTCCATTGGCTGTGTTTGTCTTCAAGCATGATGACAGTTGACTTTACTCAAAAAAAAAAAACAAAAACAAAAAACCCACACAGGGCAGAGACAGATTGGAGACAACTGCAGCAGAGGCAAAAAGGAGCAGAGGCTCAGCTGATCAAAAACCAAACCTCCAGATATTCCAGGAGTAGTCAAGAAAGGCAAGACAAGTGATAGGCCTGGAGGACCTCCTACAAATTAAGGCAAGGGATGAATCCCGGAGCCTGGTCAGTCTTTGGCTTCTTTAAGACTGACCAAAGGAGTAACAGGTTAATGCTGGCAAAGGCTCTTTGTTGGGGAGCACATGTCCCACTGGAAACCGGCCTCAGAACCCTGCACTCAATAACATGGGAGTTGCCAAGCAATCATAAAAATGGGAATGGCTCCAGTGGTGGGCCACTCCAGGAAGTGAGACAGAAAATGTATCCTCCCTTTGGAGGCAAGACAACAGTGTGTTAACACATGGGCACGAGAGAACAAAGCCTGTGCCTTGCAGTGGTACAAGGGTCAGAAAAGGCAGGCAGAATAGAGCAAGCCCTCTACAGAGACAGACTGGAGAGGGGTGCATGTGTGTGGGGGAGTGGAGGGGGCGGCACTGACCTGGTCTGTGTCTGTGTGGACCCCAGGAGACTGAGCGGGTGGCACCTCCTGCTGGACAGCAGCCACAGCCCCGTTAGGCATCAGGATGAGCTGGGAGGTAAGAGGCACATTGCGGCCCAAGGTCCGGTTCACCTGCAACAGGTTCCCCAGCTGCGGCTGTTGGGGGAGGGTTGGGTAGTGTGAAGAGCAGGAGGAGTGGAGGGGAAGAGAAAGAGTGAAAGAGAGAGAAAGAAAGCGAACCACAAGAGGATTACAAAGCAAAACTGGGCTGCAGCATTCCCAACCCACCCAGTGTTATGTTTTAGAGTATGGCCCTGACGACCATGGAACTGGGGACAGCATTCCTGTGGGGAGGTGTTGTCTTCTAGAACACATGGGAAAGGAAGCTGGGAGGGCTGCCATAGGGTCATCCAGGACAACTAAGAGACTGGGATTTTATTTCCAGATGTCTGTCTGGGATTGGCAGATAAGTAAGCATAACAGCAGCCCAGGATGATTGGAGAGAAGGGGATTATAAAACAGAGCCCCAGATAGGTTGAGAGGAAGGGAGTTATTTTTCAGATACAACACTGACCCTAGGGATGACCATGGAAAAAGTTAATTTTTGATACACAGCCTTACCCAGGATTGATTTGGAGAACGATGTACACCTTTCACACCAATGTCTCTTGGCCAAGCCTGAGTACAGACAACCACCATTTCTGAGCTACATACCTGAGCTTGGGAATGTTTGAAGAAATTAATTTGCCAGATAAATATCTGTTCCAGAACTAGTTGAGAGGAGAAGGCTTATATTTCAGATCAGTAACCGAGCCTGGGATTTGCTAAGAGGGGACCGTTATTTTATGTGCACACCTAGTCTAGTGAGAAGTGCCATGGGATCTTTGCCATTCATACAGAGCAGAGAAAACCCAGATCTTAAAAGTTTAATCCACTGACTCTCCCTATGCAGCAGAACATATTGAACTTGGTACACCCACTTTAGACGGCCGAGTCAATCCTACTCTGGATCAAACCTATGGACCCAGCACTAGAGATTTCCAATCTGGATTTAAACTATATCATATTATCCCTGAGTCAGCTACATCCAAGTCAAGGATTGATCTCAAAACAGGGATTTATTTTGGCAGTCATAAGAGCCCTGGATTGTTTGAACAGCCAGGATTAGGTGGGGACAAGTTCTACATGCAATCTCTTACCCGGAGGTACATCTGGGCCTGCGACTGGTTGAGAGGCGGTGAGGTGGCATTCCCCAGGAGCACAGACTGCGTCAAGGTGGCGGTGCTGGGGGAGCTCACACTCTGCGAGCGGCTGATGAGTTGGGCAGCTGATGTGGTGGCTAGATTGATCTTCAAACAGAGAAGAGTCCCAAATCTCACTGGCAGAACTAGAGTCAGAAACAAGGCCTCCACAACCCAGCATGAGAGCTCACTCACCACAGCAAGATAGGAAATGGCACTCTAAGGCCAGGCCTTTCCCTGTTGTCTACAACATGAACTGGAAGGGATCAGGGAGACCATATCTATACCACAGAGCATGACTCACAGCCCCGCTGTTTTCTTCCCTTAAGGGAGCAATACCTTGTTAGCCAGGGTGAGGAAAAAAACAGGCAGGCTTCAGCACCAGCAGTTGTTCTAGGCCCCCTCATTAATGTCTAGGATCTCTTGCACTAAGCCCTGGACACTACCTCCCTAAATACTGCAGGTCCGAGCGTTAGCATCCATCACCCAAGCTGATGGACACCTGTGCTGCTAGTAAGGGGCTCCAACACCTCATGAGGAAGAGGCTCCTTTTCCCCACATGATGCTAGCATTTCAAGCAATTACACATTTCCAGCCTCCTCCCACCCCAATCCAATAAGCACCCCATCAATTCTCTGGCCACTTCCAGCCTCTTCAGTCCCACCTACAAAGCCTTGGCATGCTGACACCCAATGACTGCTCCTCCTGCTATCCCAAACAGGAGCTTTCCAGCTGCTGGTCCCTCCCTGAGGCACAATCCCTCTCTCACCCCATTCTTTCACCATAAGAGATCACTTCCCATTTTCCTAGCCAAAGATGCCTTTCACACCACAAGACCCGAGACCTCTAGGTTCCCTAACCCTCATCCATAATGACAGTGCCCAATATCCTTGCTGTTGCCAGCTTGCACCCACAAGCCATGGCTTCCCACCATCTTCAGCAACTTTTTGCCCCTTGAAGCCTGTTCTCCAAAAAGGGGAGAAGTGAGGAGGCAGAAAGGCAAGCCATGCAGGGGAGAGGGTGTTTACTTACAGAGGCCTGGGTGGTGGTGGTCTGTTGGGGGGTGCTGGTGTTGGGGGAGTTTGCCTGTCTGCTAGCTGCAATTGTAGCCTGGGAGAAAAGGAAAGATGGGAGTATATGAGCATCTAGAGTGGACCTCCCAGTTCTATTCCGAAATTTAGCCAAGACTGAGTAGCCAATCCCATCACTGATGCCATCCCAAACTCCTACAAGCTGGTGCACAACCCAGCCATGGCAAGTCCCTGCTTCCCCTTCCATTCCCAACCAGGCACATACAGCAACTTGGCAGAGCTCCTCCTCTCACATCAGGTCTTGTACCACTTTATTGTTACCTGCTATACACGCCTCCCTTGGGAATTCATTAGGGATGCTGCACTAACAACACATCTGACACTAAATCAAAACAGTGAAAACTTAGTACATGCCATCCTCTCACCCAGGCCAAAGACAAACACTCTACCATTCCCACTTCTACTTACAGCACATGCCACACAGCCAATCACAACCACACTCTGACCAGGTCCCCTTGCTCCCCAGGCCAGTATTTTTGTGGATACTAGGTAAAGCAGTTCAATTTAGGTTTACGAGAACTGGAAAGATGGCATCCATAGGGGACACATTTCAAATTAGGGTGCCTGTGGTCTGTGGAATACAGCAGCTGTTGGGCTGGAAGGTGTGTGCCTGCAGATGGGGATGGTATGTCCCATTATGTGAGTTAGCTTCTCAGTCCCTTGCCTTTGTGATTTAAGGCTGTTGCTCATTCAATGAACTCAGCATCAACTGCTTCACAAACAGTTCAGCCTCCTTGGAGAGTACTTCCTATCCCACAAAACTGCAGTCAGGGACCTGGGAAAGTTCTCTCCCAAGCTGTGCAGCACGCAAGCAGTTAGAGAGAGTGATACCCGACACAAGGTAAACTCATCAGATGGCTGACTGAGGCCATTCTGTCTATTACATACAATCATCTTCAGGGCAGGGTAACATGTGACAGAAAAAGTAGCAGTCTGTGAAGACTGTGTGTCCAATAGCCAACTACTATTCAAATGCTTGGTATAAGTAAATAAACCTTAATTTTAAAAAAATGTTGCACCAGATCTATTCAAGGTTCATCATTAAAAGATGTGAGTGGACACAAAAGCAGACTGCTAGTAAAAAGTGTTAGGCAGAAAGAGACAAAAAATTTTCACTTGTAATGTGGAAAAATAAACTAACAAGTTGCATAGAAAAATTCAAAAGATGGAAAACCTACTCTAATGTAACATTTCAAACGGAAAGACACAAGCGCATAAAACTCAAATTGTGGCCCATTTTACATCCATCTCAGAATGTAACCATACCCGCTACCTCTACAATAATCTGTGTCTTATAAAAGGGCAATGGCAGATGTTGGTAATATACCTCCCAGTTAATAGTATAATCACTGGAAACCCCAAAGAACTATTCCAGTTCTATTCTATATTTGAAGATAGACTGGAACTCCCCCCATGAGCACCTGGTTTACCTTCATTAGGCAGGTGCGTTACCATAGCAACAAGGAGTCCTAGTCACATACCAGGAACCGCATGGCATTCAGTGATGTACATGCATAAAATAGTAAGGCAGTCCCAAGGGATAAGCAATCCTTTCCTTGATAACTCACCTGCTGGACAGCAGCCAGGCTGTGGAGTTGGGCAGTGTTAAGCTGCTGCTGGAGCATAAACTGGTGGAAGTACTGGGCTGCATTGGGTTGTCTCTGCAGGGCCTGAAGGGCCTGGAGAAAGGAAAAACTTTCAAAAAGAGACCCACACTTCCAAAAAGCATGTCCAAGACACTAAAGGATCTAAAGAACTGCCACAAGACCATCCAAAGCCTGAACGGCGAGTCCACAAGCCACTGGATTAAGTCTAGAAGGAGGACACAGGACATCAGATGGGACAGTATAGCCAGCAATGGGATACTAGACCCAACTGATCGTAGGTGTACTCCAGTGCAGCAGGAAGTGCAGTAACCAGACTTAAAGAATTCAGGAAGATGTAAGTTTCAGTGCTACAAGAGAAGGATAAATGCCCTTAATGAAACCCAGTTGCGTATTATGCAGAGGAGCTGGGATACTGAGCTGCATGACTCCATTGTCTGGCTCTAGGACATCAGGACAAAAGTTTGGTTTTGTCCAAGAATACAAGCCAATAGACTAAGAGGCTGGATCCTGGACAAAGTGAACCAACAGCTCCTTCAGTGAGACAGGGAACAGAATATCAGACTATACAGCCAAGGTCTGGTCAGGCTGGACACCTCCCATCTTCCTAGACTTGAAAATATGCCAAGCCCATGACCAGAATCCCAGTGACATTTGAAGAAACAGAGGGAAGCAGTAGGGTACTTCCCCTTGCAAGGTCTTCTCCTCACCCCGCTCCCCCTTTCCTCCTCCCCATCTTGTTGTCCTGTCCAGCTCCTGAACACAAGTTTCTTCTCACCTGGACCGCCTGTCGCTCATACAGAGACATCTGAGAAATCTGTGGACGAGTACTTCCTCCAGACCCTGAACTCCCATTGGTGGAGCTGGAGGAGTTCTGCTCACTTTCAGTCTCCATGGTGACAGGTCCCAGGGAACTCAAACTGAGGGAACTGACTCAAGACCTAAGTCAAAGAGAATGAAAAACTCAGTTGCACAAAAGCAGAGGTTCCCAAACTTTTTCTTATTGCATCCCCCCTTCCAGACTTACCAGACGCCCATGTACTCCTACTAGCATGTTTTATAATTTAACTCTTTAAATGTCCCATTAGTATTATAATGAAATTAAATCTGCCATTACCCAATTTTTCCCACATACCCCCAGAGGTGCCTTGTGTACCCCCAGGAGTACACGTACCACAGTTTGGAAACCCCTGCACTAAGGAAAGAACCAAACTTTTGCTCCACTGTATTGCTGATGGCTTTTTAACTTGAAGCCAGTCCTAGGCTCCCCTACCAGTGCCCCTCTGTGCTGCCCTGCAGACCCCCAGGCTAGACCCATCATTTAACCTAACATATGGTCATCATTTATCATCACAATTATAAACCAAATGTGTGCAATGGCAGTTACTTGGCCACACCTGGGCTCTTATAAAGGCATGACAGTGAAGTACCAGCTATATACCATTCAGGGAATTATACAGTTACAGAAAAAATTGAGTTAGTTTAAAACGCAGAGAACTGGGAAGTAGCGCAGTGTGCAACTTGTCATCCATCTCCCTCCTCGCAGTTCCTGAACCTTTTCTCCCCAATCCAACAAACCTAACTTCTAGCTCCATCTTCCTGCTAGTCAATCTGGCTAATGCATCCCCTTCCTGCTCAGCCTGTCACACTGATTGAGAGAGTGTTTATGGACTGTTAGACTGAGACCTGGCAGCCAGGCAGAAAGTTGTGTTGAGACAGCACTGTGAGGGCCAGGAATTTTGGGCAGGTGAGGAACGACCAACCGGAATGAACTGGGTCACTTGGGGAATGTGTGTCAGAGCAAGGGGACCAGAGATTTTCTAACTTTCCCTTGGTAGAGCCCAACTTTCCAGCAGCAGAAAGATGGAGGTTAGTGAAAGACTGGACAAAGGCAGATGAAGCTGGAAGCCCTTGTCCATGTGATCAGGACTGGTTTCTGGCAAAAAGTTAGATGTGCTGGGAAATACCAGCAGGGTCTGTTGGCAATAAAAAAAATGAAGGCTACAAATGGAGAGCAATACAGACCAAAGAAGGGCAAGGACAGTGCTGGTTCGAAATTCTCTCAAATCTGCAAAATGCCAATTTTTCATTTATTTTTCACAAACCCATGATGTGGAAACAGGTCTCTTTCAACAAGTCTTGCAGCAGATGTAGGCTGGAAACCTGCTCAATTTCTCTGCACCCTGCCTAGAAGAGCACCTACAGTCAGGACTCCAGGATTACCAACTACCCACAGCACCAGAGCAGTCCCATCATGCAGGTTTCCCTATGGATTAGACTTCCCTCCAATTCTTGGGCACCCTGGCCCCAGAGCTGTCTTCACAAGCTATGGACAATGGAAGGCGTGGAGCCCCAAACTGGAACTGGCAGCAAGGCAGGGTTGTCATGGAACAAGCCACCCCAGAGTATCTGGCACCTACTAACCGAAATGAAAATAATTCCTATCAGTTGTGCTGTTGCCCACTGTCAATTATTAGTAGTTTCAAATGACAGTACAAAGCTGACAACAACATCTCAACTTCAGCTGGCAGCTGCCAGTGATCCCCTAGAGCATATTTCATTTCAGATGCCTGATATTTCCAAAACAGAATATTGTAGGACTTCTGCAAAACCAAAATTCACGTTTTTGTTTTTCGTTCTCCCTTGGGATGAAATGTTTCCTCAGCACTCAAAGAGTCATCCTAAACAGAAATCCAATTCCCTAGCCTCATCTAATTAGGAATCAATGCAGTCCTGCATCACCTGATCTCAGCAGTTCCTGATCTATAGTCTAACGGCCCCTATGGAACACAGAATGCATCATTACAGGATATCCCCCTTCGACACAACATGCACAGTAGCTACAAGGGCTGCATAAGCACCACATACTAGGTAGCCCATACCACAGGCCTGTAGCTTTTTCTGAACAACTGCAGCTTCTTGAGACCGAACCAAAATTTGAAAACTGAACAAAGGGGTGGACATCAGAGGGAAGGTGGCTCCAAATAACTCGCTTGCCAAGTCAGTAACAGAGGCAAAGCTTGCAAGCTTCAATCATCCAGCCCAAGATTTTTAACAATGAAAACACCCTCTTCCCCACAGCTATTACAGAAAAAACGCCTTATTATAAAATTCAGCAAACAGGCAACTCAGTCACATCCCAGCCATGCGTTTTAAAATCTAGGATGCTTGCTTGCAGACTGCTTCCTGCCCCAGCTAGAGTATAACATTATTATTTAGATTTCAGCTGGTTGAACTAGTAAACTGCTCCTTAGTTTTAAGAATAAATTAGTAACTAGCACCTCCCCTGCTCCCCATCTACTGGCCTGCATTCCCCCTGCCATTCCAGCTGCAAAGCCTAATTTAAATGACCACTGATGCCTTCCTGAAGGACTCTTTTAAACACAGCTAGAATACCCAATCAATAAATATAGCTAAAAGTCAAAGCTCTAGAAAATACAATTCTATTCTGTTGAAAATTTCCCCAAGGTTGTATGAAATATAAAAAATAAATCAAGATTGAAAATATGTGACGTGGAATAGATCTGAAGGGAAAGAATCTGGATTTTTATACCAAAAGAAACTAAGGCACAGATACAAAGTAATTCACCCAGGGTTAGAAGATAAATCAGTAGCAGTGCTAGAAACAAGCAGCAAGTGTTCTTGAGCTCTGTTAGTAACCTGCTGCTGTTTAATTTGAGTTTCTTGTGTTCTTAAGGAAGGCTCACATGGACTACAATGGGAACTAGACTGAGTCCCTTCCACATATAAAAACCTCTGTGAAATACAGCCTCTTCCAAGGTGAAGGAACAGCAATAAATTATTGTTCATTACATTTGGCAGAAGGTATTTCTGGTCAAGGGCCTAGGAAGAAAAGGGGGTACAAACCTTCACTTTTCAGAAGTGCCACACTTTTGCATTCACACACAAAGGGTCTAGACAGACATAACATTTGAAATACTTTACAGATGCAACAGGGTTTGAAATGTTTAAACACACGGAGTATTTCAGCCACAAACTGATGTACAGCACCATGCTGTGGCCTCTACGATAAAGTGCTTTAAAAAGAAGGGGAAAAGAGAAAAGGGGGCAAAAAGGGGTGGGAAAGGAAAAAAAAAAACAAAAAAAACACAGCACTGGCATGCAGCAACAGTGTTCTCCAGCCAAGGGGCTGATCAGTCCTGTGGTTCCACTCCCATTTTGGGGAGTGGACGGGGGAGAGAATTTGAAGTGAACAGTCAACACTTGTTGGGGGGAAGGGAGGGTGGGGAACATGCTGTATTGTGAGTTGCTTGGAAGACCAAACTATTAGGGCTATGCAAAACTTTGGTCCCTGATTCGATTTGGCAGAGATTTGGCCTGATTCGGTGGCCAAATTCGAATCAAATCAGAGGACCCTTTAATCTCTCCAAATCAAACTGAACCCATCTGAATTAATTCAGAGAGATTCGGTGATTCGGACATAGACGCAGCTTTAAATGTTTTTTCCACATACTTCTAGGTAGCAGGCAGTTCATGAATGCTGCAATGCCGGGGCGCATGGAATGCCCCACAGAAGTGTGGGGGGCTCCGCAGCACATCCGGAAGTGGACCAGAAGTAATTCTGGTCCTTTTCCAGGTCCACTGGGGAGCATGTGCGGGGGCCCCCCCATGCCTCCCTGGCTTGGCAACTGGTGCCTCCTGGGTCTATGGGGGCACCCAGGGTCCCCACCATGGCCAATCGCTGAGCTGGGGGGGGGAGGGGGAGTCATGCAGAGGGGACCCCCCTGCGCACTCCTTGGTGGACCCAGAAGTACTTCCGGTCCACTTCCGGGTTTGCCGCTGACCATGTGGATGCCTCCCCCCTCCTGTGGGACACTCCATCCGCCCAAACATTACAGCATTCACAAGCCACGCTGGTACCTTGAGGTATGTAGAAAAAACTTTTAAAGCTGTGTCTATGTCTGAATCACTGATTCTCCAAATCAGCACTGAATCTTCAGATTCAGCCAAATCAAATCAGGGACAGTGATCTGAATCAAACGGAATCCCTGTCCCCAATTCGGGCCAAATCCGAATTGAATAGGACCTGCTTCACACATCCCTACAAGCTACCACATGTACCTGAGATGAAAAAAACAGCACAGGATAGTACCTGCTCCCTCCATGTACATTTCTGTCAGGCTTTTGAGTGTTTTATTGGGCATGTACATCCATACTTTCAGATTCTGAAATTTTCAAAGACACTTCAAAGGTGTTTGGAATATTTCAAATGTTACATCTATTCACAGCCAGACAAGACTCACTCAACCAAATCCTCCCCAGAAAAACAACAACAACAACAAAAAAAAGGGCCAAGATCAGCCTGTGGTGTGTCAGTAACAGGTGTCTGTGCTCGTACATGTCTATCTGGAAATGTGGCTTGCCTTAGAGCATGACAGAAAGCCAGGAGAGGATAATGCAGGAAGAATGGGAAGGAAGAGAGAGCAGGGGAGAACCTGGAGAAGAGCATACTGGCTCAACCTGCAGTTTGGGAAAGGAAGGGATTCCCATGCATAAGTCATGAAGAACAGAACTTGGGGGGCGGGTTAGGAGAGCTGGGTGGAAAAAATGCAGTGGAACAGAGTTGAAAGAGGGAACAGCAACAAAGAATGACACAGCCCCACCCTTCAGAGGACAAATACCTATTGCTGTCAGACTCACAAATGTAGCAGTCCTCTTCATTCAGCCTATCTGCACCTGTTGGACCAGAACAGGCAATTATCAGCACCATAATTATGCTTTGTCTGGTTAAGTTTTGAAGCTTCATTACTAAGGTGTTTTTAGGCAACGTCCAAGAACTGCAGCACTGGGCCCACAGAACACTGAGACACAGATGATTTATTAGCTTATGTTATGGCCACCGCCCCACTCTGCTCACGCAGAACCACTTCACTCACCACAGTCTCCAAGTGCTAAACAAGCAGCAAAGCAAAACTATGAGAATGTATTCAGACCTATGAATGCAGCTTAAATTGTAACTGAATGAGAAAGTTGGCTGATAACTCTCCTAATTTAGTTTGTAGAGTCCCTCATGCTTCCTGGTATAGCTCCTGGTCAGATCAGCATCTGTCTTACAACAGCTCTGTTGTGACCTCTGACATGGTCACAGTTGTCACTACACTGCACCCCACAGCCACCTGAGGCTTTGCCACAACAGCAGGGACACAGCTCCTGTTCTACACTGTTGAGCCACGTCAGATGAAGGAATAATCTGCGCATAACTTTAGGTCTACAGCAAACAACAAAACATTTCTGATGCTATCCAGAAGGCACAAACACACACTGTGCTATACCATGTACATACAATCCAACACAGCCCCAGTGTAGAGTGAGATGGAGTTCAGTTGAGGGAAAATTCACTGCAAGATACCGAGGTAGAGAATACACAGAAAAAGGCAAGTGTCACAAACAAGCCAGCATGGCAAGAAGAAACTTGCACGAACATCAACCATCAATATAATCACAGATTTGCACAGCAAGCCATACAAGGAAAGGTTGAGGGACCTAGGACCCTTCAGCCTGAAAAAGAGAAGGCTGAGAGGGGACTTGGTAGAAGCTCACTAGGGAAGTACACATCAGGGGCTCGGCAAACAACTATTCACCAGAGCACCCTTGGGGAAAGCCAGGAGTAATGGCCACAAACTCCTGGCAAACAGTTTCAGGCTCAACATTAGGAAAAACTTCTTCACAGCTAGGGTGTTCAGACTGTGGAATAAGCTCTCTGCAGAGGCGGTGCAATTGCCTACCCTGGAAATCTTCAAGAGGAGACTGGACAGTTACCTTGCTGGGGTCACCTGACCCCCAGGTATCTTTCCTGCCTGGTGCAGGGGGCTGGACCCGATGATCTTCCGAGGTCCCTTCCAGCCCTTACAATCTATGAATCTGGTGCTACCAGAAGATGGGCCAGTAAGTGTGAAGCACAAAAGGTGCTACCAGAGCTAAGACAACAACACAGAGGAGGTAAGACATGCCGGTCTGAAGCCACGCAGAAGGCTAAGTGAGGGCAAGGCAGCACCTTAACAGCAGTGATTCTCTGGCAGGGCGTTGCAGCACCTGGGTGCTGTGCCTTGTGAGCACTGTTAGGGGGCAAACATGGCTCACAACATGACCCAGAAATTTCACGTAGGAATCCAGTGTGCTAAACACATTCGGGCCCTGTGCAGCAGAAAAAGGCGGCTCTTGTTTTTCACCAATCAAACAAGGAGCGAGCAGTGCGAGCTGGCATCTCCCAAGGGTTGTCCCCAGTCGAACAAGGGCTGCCTCAGTCTAGGCGGCCGAGATGCGCCGCTGCAGGGGGCGTGTCTGTGTGTGTGTGTGT
>NW_017728931.1:8257878-8269465 GCF_001723895.1 Crocodylus porosus
CTCTCTCTCTGTCTTTGGGCCCTGCTCCTCCCACCGTCACTTCCGGCCACTGAAAGAGAGCACTTCCGAGGCACGTGACCACCCCTCCTTCCAGACTACGGCTCTGGGCTTCTCTCGGGCCGCCGTAGCTTGTGGTTGCCGTGGAGACCAAAGCGCAGGCGCAGTGAGGAGCTGGGCACGAGCGGGGCGAGGCTGACACCTGGCGGACTGGCTCGGCGCTGCGTCATCGAGCCGCGAAGCCAGGTGACACCCCCCGCCCCTCCTTCCTGCAGCGCTTGAGCGTGCACCCGCTAAGGTGGGGTCGCATTGCTCCTGTGATTCCCTGGACAGACTCCGGTGTCTTGGTGCAGCCCAGCTTCTCCTCCAAAACCACTCCTCCAGAGGCTACTGACTCCTCCCCCTCTCCAGAGACAGTGCCAGCCTTCCCACGATCGCATTAAATTATATTGGAAGCTCAAAGTTACCGTCTCTTTTGAAAAAAAAAAAACCAAAAACAAAAAAAACCTTTTGCGCACTGTGGAAAAAAGGCCTGCCAAGAAGCTCCCTTCTGATTTACTTTACATTGCTCGCTATAACTGCACAGAGAATGAGTGAGAACCGGGTCTTCAACCTGAAGGCTTTGTTTGAAGGCAAGCGGTTGTAGGAAAACAATCTGAAATGGCTTATGGCTCAGACTGAGCACTCATTTGCTGCCCAACCCGAGATGGATTTGAATGGCATTGTGTGCTGAGGAGGCACCCAGCACAATACCTAGACTCCTGGCAGCCCTGGGTGAACCGTTAGTTTTGTGCCCCTCTTTTCCAGAGATAATGATAATAATAAATCAGAAAGATAAAAAAATTACCATTTTTGAGCACCCTTTCTGTCCAGGCAGCCACCCAGTTCACCCATGCCTGTGTGTGGCCCTGGGTGCACCCCTTGTCCAATGCACTGTGGTGCGGCTTGGGCACCCTACCAGACTCTCGAAATTAGCTTTCCAGTGGCCAGCTTCCAGTAGGAGTATCCTGGCTGCATGCCTACTTTATGGAAATGGTGGCTTCTCCCTAGCTTGCTCCTGTGGCCATTGGTCAAAGGCAAGTGAGACTCAGTGGCATCCAAACCCCAAGCCTCTGAGCTTGGGCTTGTGTATAGGATGTGCACCAGTGGATTTGGGAGGATCTGAAGCCCTGGGCTGAAAAGGCTTGGGTGGAAGATACTTGCTGGTTGCAGTGTTCCCTCTAAGCTGTGTGTCGTGCGCAGCCATGCAGGTGTGCCTGGTAGTGCAGCATGAGCAAGCCTGTGAGGCCATGCATGCAACGCAGCTTAGAGGGAAAGGTGGCCGGTTGTAGCGCCACATGTGGTGTTTGAATGATTTTGAGTGTTGCTCCATCGAGAGGATTTGGAACTGGGTTTGGCTAAATTGACCTGGAATACAAAAAAAAAAAATCCACCCCCCCGCCACCTGAAAGTAAATTAAGACTCCATGAGTGACTTGGGTTTGCATATGCTGCATCAATTAACTGCCTCAAAAATTATTGTACATTAACGCTACACAATCATCATTCCTGAAGAACTCAAACCAAGGATGAATGTCCAGATTAAGCTGGATACTGTGAAAACCTTTCAAACCATCATGAGATTCGACACTAATGTGGAACTCACTTATTTCCACAATGGCGGCATTCTGAACTACATGATTCACAAAATGGCAACCTAATCAATACATTGGCTTTTAGCGCTTTTAATATCCATTGTATATTGTACAAAGGTTGAAATTATCATACAAATATGATAGTTGTCATATACCTGGCAATGCTTTAGACCGCTGCAGGGATGGACAAATGAGGGAAAAGAAACTGGGAGTAGACCCATCCCGTGGTGACAAGAGGAGGGGCTGCTCAAATGCTGGGAGTTTTTTTAATTCCTCTAGTGAAAATCTTGTCAGCTCCTCCACCTGCTACTTTCCAAGTGCCTCTACATGGGCACATTAATGCACAGCAGCTTACTTTACTGCACATTAAAGCGTCATGGCAAAAACCATGTGAATATGCTAAGGTGCAGTAAAATTAAGATACTGCACATTAAGTGTCACTAAAAAAAGCATGCTCTTTCACTACTGCACATTAGGGTAGTCTAATGCACATTTAGTTAGTACCTCGCATTAGAGGTACTAAATTTAATGCACAGTACAAAAAGCACATTAATGACTGTGTAGATGCTCCCTCCCTGTCTGAAATCTGCTGTCATTTCTATGGACAGGAGCAGGGCAGGGGTGAAGGAGAGCCCTGCCCGCCTTCTGCAATACCCCAAAGAAACATTTAGGAGCAACGTTAAACTAAAGCCTCAACCCTAAATCCTAACACTGTACTTCTGGTAAGATAGCTCATATCTGAGAAAAAAGATCAATACTTAATTATAAGGGAAATAAAATTACCACTAGTAATTTTTATCACTGACATCTGGTAATACTAACTATCCATACTGTCCTTGGTCGGCATCTTTTTCCTCTTTCCTTTTGCTCTTCTTTGAGGTTTTGTGTTGGCCAAAGATGTTTCACAGCAAATCAACAAGGGAAGCAAACAGGGCAAGCAGTTTGTAAGCAGTTCCCAGGTCAGTTTCCTGGCCCCGCCTCCCCCCACACACTTGAGGGGAGAGCCTTTCATCTTGGTTTAAGGAAGCAGGGAAAAAGGAATCCTTCGGGGCCAAGGAGCAGCAAACAGGCCAGCGTTCAGGCGAGTTTGCTAGGAAAGGTGTGCTTGGAAGAAGGGCAGTAAGAGAAGAAGCAGATAAAGAAACCCAGGGAAATGGCTGGAAGACACTGCAATGCCAGAGCTATTGCCACTGCCTCTGCTTGCACCTGTGAGGTTTCTGTCTAGGCAGAACCACTCACCATCTAGGCTCCCACCCAGGTCCAGGTTTGGCGCTGTGGGGACTGCGGCTTTCAGGTTTCTTCCCACGGCGGCCAGGTTGGGGAGTGCTTACGATGTGAGTGGTGCTTCCTGGTAGTGTTTCTCAGGGAACAGGCAAGAGAGCTATAGGAAGAGGTGGTATGTCTCCAAAGCATCCTCTGCCATGAGTTCATTGGTTCGATGCTGGAGGAGACCTCCAGGACTGTGGAGGAAGAACTGCCAGAGCTAGAGAAGGGAGAGGACAAGGACTCCCAGGAAGCTGGAAGCTCATGACCTCTGGCAGCAAGCAGAAATCTTCATCTCCACCTGCAGTAGTTCGTCTGGAGAATAAATATGGAGTCCTAGTAACACAGGGCGAGAAGCACCTTCCATTGGTGGAGGAAGATGGGCCAGGCCTCATCAAGGTGGGAAGGGCAGAGACCACCACCACCACCAAGAAGAAGTGACGGGGGTTAGAGACTCCCTCCTGTTGGGGGACAGAGGGATCCATCTGCGGACCTGTCCAGGTGTCTCAGGAAGTTTGCTGCTTGTCCAGAGCCCAGATCCAAGATGTCACAGAAGGATTACCGTGACTCATTTGCCCCTCTGACTACTACCCCATGATGCTCATCCACGTGGGCACCAATGATACTACTGGGGAGACCCTGAGCAGATCAAAAGTGACTACAGAGCTCTGGGTGCAAGAGTGAGGGGGTCTGGGGCTCAGGTTGTGTTCTCATCGGTCCTTCCAGCCAAGGGAAAGGACCCAGGCAAGAGAAGGTGCATCCTGCAGATCAACAGCTGGCTCTACAGGTGGTGATGCCAGTAGGGCTTTGGCTTCTTTGGCCATGGGATGTCCTTCTAAGAGGAAGGATTGCTGAGAAGAGATGGAATCCACCTGACGAAGAGAGGGAAGAACATCTTCGTAGACAGGCTTGCTAACCTAGCGAGGAGGGATTTAAACCAGGTTTACCAGGGGACGGAGACCAAAGCCCAAAGTGGGCAAGTGGGTTGCCTGGAGGAAGAGCAAGCAGGAGGGGCCAACAGGGAAGGTAGTCTCATTCTTCCTGAGAAATACTTGACTAGTTACCTTTGGTACCTGTACACAAATGTATGGCGCCTGGGAAACAAGCAGGAAGAACTGGCAGTTCTTGCACAGTCACAGAACTATGATGTGATTGGAATAACAAAGACTTGTTGGGGTAGGTTGCATGGCTGGAGCACTGTCATGGATGGGTACAAACTGTTCAGGAAGGACAGGCAGTGGAGGAGGAGGAGGAGTTCTTTATGTAAAAGAGCTGTATTATTGCTCAGAGCTCTAGTATGAAACTGGAAATAGACCTGTTGAAAGTCTCTTTGTTAGGGTCAGAGGGAAGAACAACAAGGTGATGTCATGTTGTGGGTCTGATATAGACCACCAGACTAGGAGGAAGTGGTGGATAAGACTTTCTTCAAACAGCTAGTGGAAGTTTCGCAATCACAGGCACAGGTTCTCATGGTGGACTTCAGTCACCCATGACATCTGCTGGTAGGGCAATACAGCAGTGTGTAGGCAATCCAGAAAACTTTTGGACAGTGCATGGGATAACTTCCTGGTACACATGCTGGAGCAGCCAACTACAGGTCATGCTCTTCTTGACCTACTGCTCAAAAACATGGAAGAATTGATGGGGAATATACTAGTAGAAGGTAACTTGGGCAGCAGGGACCACAAGATGATTGAGTTTAGGATCCTGTGGAATGGAGGGATGGAGAACAGCAGAGTAAGGACCCTAGACTTCAGAAAAGCAGACTTTGACACACTCAAGGAACTCATGGGCAGAATCCCCTGGGAATCCAGACCTAGGGGGAGAGGAGTCCAGGACAGCTGGCTGTACTTCAGAGAAGCCTTACTGAGAGTGCAGGAAAAAAACTATCTAGATGCGCAGGAAGACTAGCAAGTATGGGAGAGACCAGCTTGAATTAGCAAAGAACTCTTCAGTAAACTAAATCACAAAAAGGAAGCTTATAAGAAGGGGAAACTTGAACAAACAACTAGGGAGGAATATGGGAGTATTGCTCAGGCATACAGGGATGAAGTCAGGAAGGTCAAAGCACAATTGGAGTTCCAGCTAGCAAGGGATGTGAAGGGTAACCAGAAGGGTTTCTACAAGTATATCAGTAACCAGAGGAAGATCAGGGAAAGTGTGGGTCCCTTACTGAATGCGGGAAGCAACCTAGTGACAGAGGATGCAGAAAAGGCCAAAGTACTCAATGCCTTTTTCACCTCAGTCTTCACAGGCAAGGTCAGCTCCCACACTACTGAACCTGGTAGTACAGTTTGGGGAGGAGTTAAGCAGCCCCCAGTGCTGAAAGAACAGGTTAGGGACTACTTAGAAAAGCTGGACATATACAAGTCCATGAGGCCAGATGAGATATACTCAAGGGTGCTGCGAGAGTTGGCTGATGGGACTGCAGAGCTACTGGTCATCATCTTTGAAAACTCATGGTGATCAAATTGTTGGAAAAGGACAAACATAGTGCCCATATTTAAGAAAGGGAAAAAGGAGGATCCAGGGAAGTGCAGGCCAGTCAGCCTCACCTCAGTCCCTGGAAAAATCATGGAGCAGGTCCTCAAGGAATCCATCTCAAAGCACTTGGTGGAGAAGAAGGTGATTAGGAACAGTCAGCACAGATTCACCAAGGGCAAGTCATGCCGATCAACCTGATTGCCTTCTATGATGAGACAACTGGTTTTGTGGATGCAGGGAGACTAGTGGATATGATATACCTTGATTTTAGCAAGGCTTTTGATACGGTCTCCCACAACAGGTCTCGCAGGCAATCAAAGGACGTATGGGTTAGATGAATGGACTGTAAGATGGACAGAAAACTCACTGGAGCTTCAGACTCTGAAGGTAGTAATCAATGGCTCCATGTCTAGTTAGCAGCTGGTATCAAGTGGAGTGCCATGGGGGTTGGTCCTGGAGCTGGTTTTGTTCAATATCTTCATCAATGACCTGGAAGATGGCACAGAGTGCACTCTCAGCAAGTTTGCAGATGACACCAAGCTGGGAGGAGTAGTAGATACAATGGAGGGTAGGGCTAGGATTCAGAGAGACCTAGACAAATTGAAGGATTGGGCCAAAAAGAAGTTTCATGAGGTTTAGCAAGGACAAATGCAAAGTCCTGCACTTAGGATGGAACAATCCCATGCACTGCTACAGCCTGGGGTCTGACTGGCTGGGCAGTAGTTCTGCAGAAAAGGACCTGGAGATTATAGTGGACAATAAACTGAATATGAGTAATCAGTGTGCCCATGTTGCCAAGAAGGTTAATAGCATATTGGGCCGCATTGGTGGGAGTGCTGCCAGCAGGGCAAGGGAAGTGATTATTGCCCTCTATTCAGCACTTGATGATGCCACATGTGGAGTACTGCATTAAGTTTTGGGCTCCCCACTACAGAAAGGATATGGACCAATTGGAGAGAGTCCAGTAGAGGTCAATGAAAATGGTGAGGGAGCTGGGACACATGACCTGTGAGGAGAAACTATGGGAACTTGGCTTATTAAGTCTAGAGAGGATAAGACTGAGAGGAGATTTAATAGCAGCCTTTAACTATCTGAAGGGTGGTTCCAAAGTGGGTGGAGCTAGACTGTTCTCACTGGTGGCCCATGACAGAACAAGGAGAAACAGTCTCAAGTTGTAGCAAAGGAAGTTTAGGTTAGATATTAGGAAGAATTTCCCATTAGGAGGGTAGTAAAACACTGGAACAGGTTGTCCAGAGAGGTTGTGGACTCTCTATCCTTGGAGGTTTTTAAGACCCTGCTAGACAAAGCCAAAGCTTGAATGATCTAGTTGTGGATAGTCCTACTTTGAGCAGGGGTTTGGACTAGATGACCCCCTGAGTTCCCTTCCATCCCTAAGTTTCTATGATCTCAGACTCATCTATAATGTTTAATTTCAACAACTTATATACATTTTTATATATCTCAAATTCCAACTTTCACATGCATATAGGTCTGTTACTATAATCATTATTCTGAGGAGATGGGGTGATGATTTTATGGAAATAGTATTGCCCTTAAAAGATTCTGGATGGTTTTCATGACATTCCTGCTGTGTTGCTATTGCAATTATTGCCTACCCTAACCTACCATCTTCTGTGACAACAGCTTCTAAATCAGTAAAGGAGTTCACTGTTTTGGAAACACCTTTCTTTGATGTCTATATATTAATGTACCAAACTTATGCACTTCTGTGGACATGATTTCATTTTTGTCCATGCTAATTCCCATTCCATAAGGTGCTGCCATAGTGTCTGGTCTCTTAGGTCTGGCAATTCCCTTACTGATCCCGACAATAAGTCGGTTATCTGCAAATCAAAGCTTACAAATTTTTGTACCTTACCCACTATGCTGGATCAGAACTGATTATCAAATCCTCTGAGTGCATTTGACATAGTCTGCTCAAGAAAGAGGCTGAAGAGAGAAGAAAAGAGGAGGCCCCCTTCCACCACTGCTCTCCCTATGTTCTTCACTCCAGGTACTCCTCACCAAGATGGCACTGATAGTGTTGCTTTAGAGTGATAAATACTTTTGATAATCCCTGCCTTGATATTATGACTTTCCACAATGTCCCTGTTTTATAGTTTCATAGATGCTAGGATCAGAAGGGACCTATTAGATCATCAAGTCCAACCCTCTGCCCTGGGCAGGAATGAGTGCTGGGGTCAGATGTCTATTCAATCTCTACTATGCCACTGCCTGGGAAAAGCATGCTCCATGCTGCATGATCTCCCACCCATGCTAGGACTAGCACGCCAGCACATCTGTGCCAGAACAGGAAAGAGACATAAGCTAATGGAAACCCAGCTTGGAGATCTTGAATGCTGCAGAGGCAGGGGGCCAATGCATCTCTGCAGGGAGTGGGTTGAGTGTGCTGCACAGCACAATCCCCCTAATCCAGCAGTGGTTTTTTATTGGTTCTGTTGTATATTGTGTAGAGACAGGAAACTTCCCCAGCACCCTACTGCACCTGCTCCATCCACCCCCACCCTTGTGCATGGCCCTGGCTGGTTTGAAATCCCTGCAAATTTCCTGCCTCCGGCAGGGGGGCTGGACTCAATGATCTCACAAGGTCCTTTCCAGCCCCTAATATCTATGAAATCTATGAAATACCTACAAGGAAGAGGACAACACCACCTCCCTTGGAAGCGTATTCCATATTTTGGCAACCCTCACTGTAAAGAATTTTTTCCTGATGTCCAATCTGAATTTGCTGTCTTCCAGTTTGTGGCCATTATTTCTAGTTAACCTGACAGGTGCCCTGGTAAACATTGTATGCCCTATTTCTTGATTGAGTTTGTAGGCAGCCATGAGATCACCTCTTAACCTCCTCTTACAGAGGCTGAAGAGGTTCAGGTCTCCCAATTGATCTACATAGGGTTTTTTCTGTAGGCCTTTAACCAGACAAGTGGCCCTTCTCTGAACCCTCTCCAGGCCATCCACATCCCTCCTGAAGTGCGGTGCCCAAAACTGGATGCAATACTCCAGCTGCAGCCTAACCAATGCCACATAGAGGCGAAGTATCATCTCCCTAGACCTGTTTGTGATGCAACTACTTATGCAAGAAAGAGCAAGGTTAGCCTTACTTATTACTTCATCACACTGGTGACTCATGTTCATTTTGGAGTGAACTACTACTCCGAGATCCCTTTCCACAACTGTGCTACTTAGAATGGTGCCTCCCAGAGTATAGGAGTGTGGATAATTCTTCCTCCCCATGTGCAACACATGACACTTATCCTTGTTAAATTGCATCCTATTTTGTTCAGCCCATTTCCCCAGCCTATCCAAATCAGCCTGGATTTGCTCCCTGCCATCTAGTTTGTATACCTCCCTCACATAGTTTGGTGTCATCAGCAAACCTGGACAGGGTGCTTCCTACTCCCTTGTCCAAGTCACTAATAAAGATATTGAATAGTACCAGTCCCAGGACAGAGTCCTGGGGAGACTCCACTGCCTACATTTCTCCAGGTAGAAACCAACCCATCCACCACTGTCTCAGTGTATCCCATAAACCAATGTTCTACCCACTGGACTGTGTAATAATCTACATTGCAACTGTTTTGTTTATTTATAAGAATTGGGTGTGACATTGTGTCAAAGGCCTTTTTAAAATCTAAGTAAATAATATCTACCTCTATTCCTTCATCCAAGCATTTTGTGACCCGGTCATAAAATGAAACCAAGTTAGTCAGGCAGGATCTGCCTGCTGTGAACCCATGCTGATTGCCCCTTAGCATTATTTTACCTGCTGGTCCCTCACATACACGATCCTTAACAATTTTCTCAAAGGTCTTACCAAGGGTAAAGGTGAAACTAACTGGCCTATAGTTACCTGGTTCCTCCTTCCTCCCCTTCTTGAAAATAGAGACCACATTGGCCCTTTTCCAATCCTCTGGAACCTGTCCTGAGCACCACGAGTGCTCAAACAGTTGTGCCAGTGGCTCCGCTATGACTCCAGATAATTCCCTAAGTACCCTAGGATGAAGATCTTCAGGGCCTGTTGACTTAAATACATTCAGCCCCTCCAGTTGCCCCTTTACTAGGTCAGCACGAACAGTTGGTGGGTTGGTATCTATACTGGGCTTACTCAAAGTCCCAATGAGATGTGTATTTGTATTCATATCCAGGAACACGGATGCAAAGAAATCACTTTTTATGCCAACAGAATTCAAACCTTTTTTGAAAATCCATAAAGTTATGGTGCTACTCCATTTGGTAGTCAAGATACTTTTGCAAACTATTTTCACACTACAAATTTGCTCAAATGCACTATACATTTTTTCCGAAACTCATCAGCACTTCCACTAGATATTTTCTATCTGTGGTTTCAGTCAGCTCAACAAGAGGTACAGCAGTACTTTGCTTGGATGACTACTCAAGCTTATAGTTCAGTAATTATAGTTCAGTAATTACTGCATTCTTTTACGTTCTCTCTCTTTCTTTTAAGTTAAGTCTTTAGATAGATAACAACATTAGTGACTATGTCCGTGGCTCAGGCCAATTTGTAGTCCACCATCGAATGCTGCAGATCTTATGGAGAATGTCCATTGTAATCTTTTCTCTTCACTTTAAAGATTCATTAAGTACATTATCTCCTGCAAGTTTTCCTATTTTAGCCTTTGGATGCAGCCTCAGCCCTAGGGGATCCTTATATACATGCAAGGCAAGCATTTCCAAAGGTGCTGTAACTTTTGTGCTTTACAGCACCTAAAAACTTAATAGATGTTCCACAGCTTGGTGCAAGTTTCATGCCTTGCTGTAGTTCTACAGAGCAGGAGACAGGAAGTGCCGGACACTGCGCAATGTAGCCTGAGGCTACAGGGGTCTTTGAAAAGCCCCAATTAAATACACATGCAATAAAAGCAAACTAGATAGGCTGAGATGTACTACCACAGTTTTCCTTACACTTAAAACACATACAACAAGGTCTAATTAAGGCAACTTCCACCATTTTAAATACATTCTGAAGTCACCCATGCGTATTAAGTGATGGCTTTAGAATGCTTTAAATGATGATAATCTTATGCATAGGTACGTAGGAATACGTTAAGTCATACAACTACTAGAACAGTATCCAGGCCCTTTATTTGACTAGGCGATAGGCATGAAATAGTATCCATGAATGCTGGAGGTGGTAACCAGTGAGGACCCATACCAGTCCAGAGGGGAGATGGGTACCATTAGACTCATTGACCCAGAAGCATTTTTGTGAATAGAACTTGCTGTCCTTCATACAGAATCAGATGTGGCCTAGGTTAATAGCAACACCTACGCCTCTCACTATCTTTCTTCAGATCAAGAGCAAGTGTTTGCTCTGAAGAAGCAGCAAAGACAAAATTTCTGGCTACCTTCACAAGTAATCTCATTTGGAACATGGGATATCGGAACATTCTTTGTAATAGGAAAAGGTGAATGAAAGAACTTAGGACATGGAGCAGGATAAGCAGAATATCTTTGGACCATGTGAAGTTAGAAGACTAGGTACTGGTGAACTAAGAACTGATGAAGGTCTTAAGATATGGTTTAGTGGTGATAAGGGAAAACGTGAATGAAGAGTACTTTTCCTTGTGCGTAAAAAGAGGCTGTAAGAAGTGAATAAGCACTGCTCAGCATCTGAAGAGGCTCATTTATATGCAAATGGCTAAACATTCCTTCTCTTCACAAGAAAGTCTAACTATGATTCAAGTGTATTCACCAAATGCAGTGCTAAATACATTGAAGCTCTCTATCAAGAATTAGAGATCATTTTAAAACAAAAGTCATCAAGGAAAGATATCCCAGAGAGATTGGACTGCCTAGGTTGAAGAAGATGGTTATGAAGAAAAATTGGAAGGGAACAGCTAAGAAATCCATTGGGGGTGGGGAGGGGAGTAAAACTAGTAAAGCTTAATACAAGATGTTCTGAGCTTGCTCATCTTTATAACTTTCCCTTTGCTAGCACATTGAAACACTGCAAACCCTCAAGAAGAAGAATACTGTAGGCAGAGAAATTGTATCCTTGTTCAAATGCTGGCAAAGTAAGTTCTAAGTACATAAAATGCTTATGCTGAAAGTGTTCATGACCTGATGAGCAGGGACCCTGGCTTTCTCTGATTAAAAAAAAATCCCCAATTTTTGGTTTAAAAAATAACCATAAATCCACATTTTTTCCATGATTAAAATGAAACACCA
>NW_017728931.1:8270045-8271287 GCF_001723895.1 Crocodylus porosus
AAAGCTAGAGATGCAAAGGAAAATGGATACACAACCAATGGCAGAGTGTCCAAACAGTATGTTAAAGAATAACACTAAGGAAGCTTTTCTACAGCTTCAAAGGCTAATGAAAACTCATCAAAACAGAATAAAACATTTAATAACAGTGATAGACAACTTCTCCCCCAAGATGAGCAATCATGGATGGACTGAATATGTTGAACAGTTATATACTCACCAGCTTAATGCTGATCCACATGCACCCATCAAGTTTATCAATAGCAATCAAAGTACAAAAGATTCTACCAGTTTTCAGGGTGGAAGTTGAGAAAGTCATTAAAAGTCTAAAAATGAAGATTTAAGAATTTAAAACAGGTGAACTCTTGAGAGAACAGTTCATCAGCTGGGTTCCTTATTTCTATTACTTAATTGTCTTGGGACTAAGAATCTAGTGGCAGAAGCAGCACATAAACAAGAGAAAAGGGAACTTGCTGTACTTTCTGTTTTTCAGCAGTCTCCTCCCTCTTGGGACTGCAGAATCATAGGGCACTGTTGCTCTTTAACTGTGCGCTTAGGGATCAGCATTCACCATATGTGAGAGACGAGGGTTACTGAGGGTGATATCTTTTATTGGACCAATTGCATTGTTGGGATAGACTTAGACAAGCTTTCAAATGGAATGCATCCTTCTTTAGGTCACAGCTATAACACCACACCAATGCTACCATTTAACCACTCAGATAAAATTAGGTAGCAGAAGGTTAAAGAGGCTCCCTATCTAACCTGTGTAACCTGTGGTGGCACACTAAATCCGGGTGATGCACCAGATGTTGGGTCCTCAGAGTGCCAGTAGTCCTGGAAGCCTGTCAGGCAGACTACTGACTGAGGTGTCCCATGGAGAGGTGTGTCCCTCACCCTTATCACCCAGCAATTTTCTCTGAACCTGATGAAAGTGTTATTCTTTATTATACACAACTAATTTATATACAGAAAAAAATAACACCCCCTGCAAAAACATAAGAATAATTCTAATATAATAAAAGCGTTAAGTCTGTCTGTGTCTGTCTATAATGTTCCAGGCCAACTGTGAATGTGCTGCTGAGAGGATGCACACTGATTGGCTGCAAGGGCCTGGAGTATTACAAACAGAGGAAACAAGGGAGCTGCTGCACTGCCCCTGCCCTGCCCCACAACAACAGCTGGCAGGGAAGGGGAGGTGGCAGGGAAGCGGGGAGGAAGGGGAGTGGGAAGGGTCCCAGTGGC
>NW_017728931.1:8271387-8278285 GCF_001723895.1 Crocodylus porosus
GTGGGGTGTTGGGTGGTGGCGTTCCATCCCCGCCCATCCCACCCCCTGGCCATTCATGATGGGCAATTTGCTAATAGTTAATAAAACTAACAATTTAGATTAAATTTACAACTCCAGCATTAGGTGGATAATTCCAACATAGGGGGTGGTTCCACTTTTGTTAAAGAACCTCAGCAATTAAATTCAGCTTGTTATAACCCTTTAAAACAGTTTCTCCCCATAACACAATTGACTTCCTTCTGGTCACAATCCACTTCTCATAACAATAAATGGCGGCACAGCTATAACTATGATCTACCACTAGATGGTGGAGGCGAGGCTTTTGCTGCTCCAGGGAAAATGGACCCTTTTAATCCTTCCTGGTAACACAGCAAAATGGGCTCTGAACAGCGGCAGCATGCAATAAGGACCCTTGTTTCCTTCTAGAAATATACTTCCTGCAAACACAAATGATTAGGTGTCCCTTCACACACCCATGCTGGTTTGTTTTCTCTCAGCCCACTCCTCCTCCAGGCTGTCTCTCCCTCCCAGCACATCCACTTGCAGACAGGGGTTTTCCTCTGCAGGTCTCTGACTGTTGCTTCTCCCAGCTCCAGCAAACCTACCAGCTTTGCTTTCCAACCCCTCCCCACTCTTTCCCTGGCACCTGTGTTCCTGGTTGCACAGCTCTGAACCCAGTGGGGAATCAGCTTCTCACAGGGTGACACAGGCGTTCACATCCTGATGCCCACTCCCTGGGAAAGTTTCAGCTCAGTCTCCCCTGGCTTGGGCTGAGTCTGTGCCCCCTCCCTCCAGGACTGGACTTGGCTTCTCCCAGTTTCTCCTCTTCTTTTTCCTCCATCAACTTTTATGGCTCAGTAGCATACAGTCAGAGCCCCTAGTTTGCAATGAGGACTCTGGTCACAATTTAAATAATCCAATAAGTAGTTTGTACCATGCACTGCATACCCTCCTGTCTGGTAAAGCTTATGCACCCCCTGCAAAATTTTACCACCCTTTTCTTGCACAACTCTTAAGCACAGCTCACCTACTCGGCTTGCAACTATGCAAGCTTTGCAGCTGTTACACCTATTACACCTATATTTCTGTACACCCTGGTTCATCTCTGCAGGACACAGAGAAATTTAGCCTTCTGCCTTGCGTAAAGAAGTGTGTTTAGCAATTCAGTAAGTGCAACACCTGACTACAGATGACAGAGAGAATTCACATTTTTTTAGGAGATCTGAGATCCAGGTTTTCTGAAGCAGAGTCTAAAGTGAGGATGCCAAACCCACATTTAAAAAGCTATTGAAGTGACCCAGTTCTGGAAAAGGTGCTGGTAACTCACAGAGGTCAATGGACGATCAGCATCTTTGAAAATCAGGCCGCTTATATAAGCCTCTTCATCTGGATACAGCAAACTCACTTCATGCAGCCATTTTGGAAAATCTCGACCCATGACTTGGTTCTGAAGTATCAGGGGTACGTAGTTGGAAGCAACATGCCTAGCCCCTTGGCATGTAAGTCATCTAATTCATTATGGCAGGAGGTGGATAAACTCCTGAATACGAACCAAGATGGTCCTATATAGAAGGAGGTAGGATGCCAGGTCTCAGGAGATGGAGAAGCTGGCAATCCTGGAGTATGTGGACCAGTTGGTTGGTCTGGAGGTAGAAGCACTGATCAGTGGTTTTGTGGCTTGGCAAGGGGTAGAGAAGGGAAGTGTTTTTTATTGCATCACATGCAGCAAAAATGATAAAATCTGAATAATATTTCTGGTGTTCAACCCTGCAAGCCCCCCGCTAGAAATGCACAACCTGCTGGGAATCAACAGCTCACTGTGCCAGGGCTCCCAATAGCTTTCTGAGAGATTTGCGTCTGCAGTGAGATTTGGTGCCATAGGAGAGGAAGGCTTCATTGCCTGTTCTCTGTGAACCACCCATTCTCCCTGCTGTGGCATGAAGTTGGTAACAGTGCCCTAGAGGCTGAAAGGCTCCACACCCTTTGGGAGCAGTGTGGGGAGATCTCACCTGCAAATCCACGTTGACCCAATGTTCCAGAATGGTACTAGGGGGATGAGTAAACAAAGCAGAGTATATTTTTCCATCAGTATTAGCACTGTATCATTATGTCCTTCCCTTGGGAGCCCTTGTCTTTCCTGTTCTGTAGCCATTTACCCATTAGATAACCTATTTGTGCAGAATTATTAACATAGCACCCATCTTGCTTTATAGTGACACTATCCAGGCCCCAAAGCCATCTCCCTGGTCAAATCAAGATGCCATGGACCACCCAAAACAAACCATTTGATAATGGTCATGTGTTCTAGGCTTTAGGCTTCTTGCTTCTACCTCCTGCTGGACAGAACATGAAATTCTGGATCTTGAACCTCCAGAGACAAAATTCTTTAGGTGAGAATACAGGCCTATCACAGGGTACACCTCTGGGGTTTCCATGGCACACCCCTGACCTACTTCTAGCTCCCTCAGTCTCACCCAGTCTCCTCTAGCTACCACCCAACCTTGTCTGCCACACCTTGATGGAATGCTGTTATACAGCTAAGGAGACTGTCCCCTAGGACCAGGATGAGCCCTTTGGTCAAGGGTGGGCAAAATATGGCCCATGGGCAAGATCCAGCCCACCAGACCATTCTTTCTGCCCCGTGGAGCCCCTAAAATTTTAGAAAATTAATATTTATCTGCCCCTGGTCATCTGTCAAAGGTGATAGGAGCCAGGGGCAGTAAGGTCAGAAGGGACCTTGGAAGATCATCAGGTCCAGCCCCCTTGCACCAAGCAGGACAGATAACTGGGGGCCAGGTGACCTCAGCAAGGTGACTGTCTAATCTCCTTTTGAAGATTTCCAGGGTAGGTGATTGCACCACCTCTGCACAGAGCTTATTGCACAGTCTGGACTCCCTGACTGTGAAGAAGTTTTTCCTAATGTTGAGCCTGAAACAGTCTTCCAGGAGTTTGTGGCCATTACTCCTGGTTTTCCTCTTGGGTGCCCTGGTGAACAGTTGCTCACCGAGCCCTTGAGGTACTCCCCTAGTGTAGTGGTAAGCTGCTTCCAGGTCCCCTCTCAGCCTTCTTTTCCTCAGGCTGAATAATCCCAGCTCCCTTAGTCTTTCCTCACATGGCTTGCCTTTTAAGACTCTGATCATATGGGTGGCTCTTCTTTGGACTCTCTCAAGCTTGTCCTCATCCTTGTTAAAGTCTGGTGACCAGAACTGGATTCAGTACTCCAGCTGAGGTCTCACCAGTGCTGAGTAGAGCGGAAGAATCACCTTCCTGGCTGTGTTGGAGATGCATCAATTGATGCAGGCCACAGTATTATTTGCCCTACTGGCTACAGCATTTCACTCCCAACTCATACTCATACTGTGGTCACTTCATGCAGCCATTTTGGAAAATCAGCTTGTTATAAACCTTTAAAACAGTTTCTCCCCATAACACAATTGATTTCCTTCTGGTCACAATCCACTTCTCATAACAATAAATGGCAGTGCAGCTATAACTATGATCCACCACTAGATGGTGGAGGCGAGGCTTTTGCTGCTTTTGGCTTTTACCCCCAGGTCCCTTTCATTCATAGTGCTAGTCAGTTCGGTGTTGCCAAGCCTGTGGGTGTGTTGGGGGTTGATTGTCCTGAGGTGGAACAGTTTACATTTCTCAGCATTGAACTTCATTAGGTTCCAGTCCACCCAACTTGCTAGCCTGTCTGCGTCTGGCTGTAACTGTAGCCTATCTTCAAGTGTGACCATGCTTCCCCATAACTTGGTGTCATCCACGAACTTGGCCAGTGAGCTCTTCATCCCCACATCCAAATCATTAATAAAGATGTTGAAAAGTACTGGACCGAGCACCGATCCCTGTGGAACACCACTGCCCACTTCTCGCCAGGATAACACAGATCTGTTCACTACAACTCTTTAGGGCCTGTCCTGCAGCCAGTTTCTCACCCACCTGACTGTCTCAGAGTTAAGCCCACTATCCTCCAATTTTCTCATGAGGACATCACGGGATACTAGATCAAAGGCCTTTTGGAAGTCTAGGTATACAATATCAACCTGTTCTCTCATGTCCAGGTGGTGAGTTACCTGGTCATAGAAGGAGATGAGGTTGGTAAGGCAAGATCTGCCCATGATAAAGCCATGCTGGCTGTCATTCAGAATCTTACCTTCTGCAAACTTATTGCAGATAGACTCCTTGATGAACTTTTCTAGGATTTTCCCTAGGATGGAAGTTAGGCTGATTGCCCGATAGTTACCCAGGTCCTCAGTCCTGCCCTTCTTGTGGATGGGCACAACATTTGCCCTCTTCCAGTCCTCAGAGACTTCTCCAGAGTGCCATGAATGGTGCAAGTGTTTTGCCAGGGGTTCCACAATGACTTGGCCAGCTTCTTCAGCACTCTTGGATGAAGATCATCTGGTCCTGCTGACTTGTATACATCTAATTTTATTAATTGGTCATACACCAAGTAAGTGACAAGGGTCAAGGCAGACTTAGGAACAAGGGGGTGGCATGGACACCTACAGGAGACCTCAAATGCCTCTACACAAATGCTCAAAGCATTGGGAATAAGCAGGAGGAACTCACCATCCATCCTGCTAGCTAGCAAAAACCCAGACCTAGTGGGGCTCACAAAAACCTGGTTGGATTCTACCCACGACTGGGCAGTGGACATCAATGGATACAGGCTGTACAGGTGAGACAGAGCAGGGAAAAGAGGGTGGGGTATAGTGCTATACGTCAAAGAGCAATACACCTCCTTAATGATCAGGATGGGATCGGAGGAGGGGCAAAATGAGGCACTCTGGATAAGAATGCAAGGGGGACATGGGGAAAGGGACTTGATAGTGGGTGTCTACTACAGACCTCCTCATCAGGGGGATAAGCTGGACCTGAAATTCTCAGGTCAGCTCACGGAGGCTGTAAAGTCAAGGGATGTGGTTGTCATGAGTGACCTAAACTACATAGACATCTGCTGGGAGGAGCAGTTAGCGAGGTCCGACCACTCACATAGGTTCCTAGCCAGGATAGAGGACATAAACTAGGAGGTGCATAGTCCCACCAGGGGAAATGCCTTGCTGGACTTGGTCCTTGCCACAGGCAATGACCTGGTGAGGGGTCTGCGGGTACTCAACCACCTGGGCGACAGTGATCATTGCCTGCTGGAATTTACTATCCAGCTCAGGGTGGTGAAAGCAATTAGCAAGGCATAGGTCCTCGACTTTAGGAGGGTTGCCTTCTGTAAGCTAAGAAGGTCAGTAGGAGAGGCATTGGGCTTTTGGAGCTTCAATGAGATGAGAGTCCAAGATGGGTCATTACTCCTCAAGGAGATGATCCTCTGAGCTCAAAGGGAGTCAGTCCCAATGCACATCAAGTGGGGCAGGAGTGCTAAGAAGCCCCCATGGCTCAGCAAAGGCATCCAGGGATGTCTGAGGGCAAAAAAGGAGGCGTACAAACAGTGGAAGCAAGGAGCTCTCACCAAGGAGGATTACACCTCCATTGCTCAGGACTGCAGGGAGGCTGCTCGGAAGGCCAAGGCAGAGATGGAGGTAGGGCTAGTGACCAGAACTGGGGATAACAAAAAGTGCTTTTTCAAATACATGGAAAGTAAGAAGGCACTGGGTAACGTGGGGACCCTACAGGACAGGCTTGGCAATCTGGTGATTGCAGCAAATGAAAAAGCTGAACTTTTTAAAGAATTCTTGCCTCCATATTCCTGAACAAGGACCTGGACATCTCCCATACTAGAATTAAGGACAGACCCAGGGGAGGTACCGCCATGCCTAGGGTCAGGGACAACCTAGTTAGGGAACTTTTGGAGGGGCTGGACATGTTTAAATTATTAGGTCCAGATGCTCTTCACTCGAGGGTGCTGAGGAATTAGTGGGGCCCCTGGCACAGTTCTATGAGCACTTGTGGGGCACTGGCCAGGTACCAGAGGATTGGAAAAGAGCCAACATGGTCCCCATTTACAAGAAGGAGGACCCCAGCAATTATAAACCAGTCAGTCTTACCTCAGTCCTTGGGAAGTCTTTTGAGAAAATTATCAAGAAGTACATCTGCAAGGGCCCAGCAGGGAAGGTAATGCTCAGGGGCAACCCTGACTAACCTGCTTTCTTTTTATGGTCAGGTCACAAAGTCCCTGGACGAGGGTGTTGGGGTGGATGTTGTCTTCCTGGACTTGAAGAAGGCCTTTGACATGGTTTCCCACCACATTCTCTTAAAAAAACTTGGTGACTGCAGAATTGATGCCTACACAGTCAGATGGGTGGCAAATTGGCTAGATGGTCACACCCAGAGAGTGATGGTGGACGGGTCATTTTTGACCTAGAGGGATGTGGGCAGTGGAGTTCCCCAGGGCTAAGTCATGGGTCTTAGCTTACTGTTCAACATCTTTATCAGTGATATGGATGTGGGTGTAGAATGCACACTGTCCAAATTCGCTGATGACACCAAGTTGTGGGGCAAGGTGGGCACACTGGAGGGGTGGGACAGAATTCAGCTAGATCTAGACAGGTTACAGAGGTGGCCAGATAAGAATAGGATGGACTTCAACGCAGACAAGTGGAAGGTACTGCATCTAGGGAGAACAAAGCAGCAAAATAGTTATAGGCTGGCGAACACCTTTCTTGTGAACACAGTGGCAGAAAGGGATCTTAGAGTCATTGTTGACTCCAGGATGAACATGAGTTGCCAATGCGAGGAAGTGGTCAGTAAGGCTACCTGCACCTTGTTGTGTATCTACAGATGCATCACAAGCAGGTCCAGGGAGGTGACCCTTCCCCTCTATGCGGCGCTGGTCAGGCCACATTTGGAGTACTGCATCCAGTTCTGGGCACCACACTTCAAGAGGGATGTGGCTAGCATTGAGAGGGTCCAGAGGAGGGCCACTCGCATGGTCAAGGGGCAG
>NW_017728931.1:8278570-8290347 GCF_001723895.1 Crocodylus porosus
GTCTTGCTGCAGGCCCTTGACACCCTGCACTGGATGGTGAATTCCAGCAAGCGATGATCGCTGTCGCCCAGGTGGTCAAGAACCTGGAGGCCCCTTACCAGGTTACTTATACCCATATCCATACCCATACCCACATACTGTAAACCTGTGCTGCAAAAGAGCCATTTTACAATACCACTTCCAGGCTATTGCATCATGAAGATGAGGCCTTCTGTTTTTCATTTCTGCTTTGGGTGCACTTCTTTAACTCCATTATCCATCACAGCTCAAATTCACACACTTGACATCACTGGCTGGGCTTGTGTGGCTTGTTTACATTCTACAGTTTAGTGACAAAGAATATTATAGCCCACAGAGTAAATGAATTCATCCTGTGTAAGCAATAGGCACTGCTACTTTTAATAAGTACCCCATTTCCTAAGAGCTGTTGTATAAGCTTTGATTCATCATTATTGTGTAAGTCCTATATTGCAAAACTGAATGGCCTAACTAACCTGCAAAATTATGAAAGTCATTAACAATGTCACTACTAATCAAGCGTGTTTCTGTGAAGCTCTGGGAGGGATGGGATAAGCATTCTCTAAAAGCTCCCAAATCACTAGTAAAGGGCATCATGGGAGGGAAGAGTTGGGGAGTTAGGCTGTGACTTTTCTATATTCTGAGACCAGGCACAAGGTTTGGAACACCTCCACCTGGGCTCACGTTCATGGTTTGTACATAGCTGTCACTTTTATTTGTTCATATACCACTCCAGGCAGGCTCTAGGTGCCTCTTGCTGGGTTTACAGGTATGGCACATACCTCAACTAACATTGTGAACTGCATTGGGCATGGCCTGTCTCTACGTGCAGGGTGTGGCCAAGTGGGGCTTCAGCCTGATTGATGCCACCGGGCTTTGCACCTTCACACGTGCTGATGAATGGGGAGGATGAGGTCTTTGGGGGCTGCCAGTGCGAACAGTGGCTGCAAGAGAGCTGAGATTAGTTTGGACATGACAGAAACCCTGTTCCACAAAGGCCATGGGATCCTGCTGCTCTTCTGCGAATAAAATTGAAGAATTGGCTCAAACTGAGGAGAAAAGAGATGAAGCTTTAAACCAAATTGGTAAACAAATTGCCAGGACTGGGTGGTATCCAACCAGGAGCTCTGAAGAGGCTGCAATGTGCACTTGCAAAACTGTGAGCACTGTACTCAGCTGTGTTGTAGGGATTTGAATATTCTTTAAAAATTATCTGTTTAACCTCCTCTATTGCATCAGTTAAACAGATAACACAGTAGCTTGGACATAGCTGCTTCTGGGAGCCACTCTATGGGGCCTCTGGGGGACGTGGGGTGGGGAGGCAGTAGCAAGCCCCACCAGACAATACATCCCACATGAAGCCCTGGGTGGCAGCAGCCAGTGAGGGGCTTTCTCAGCCTACTACAGCTGATGGCACACTGAGAAGGAGGGACTACCTGTGAACAAGCGTCTAACTGCTTAATTGACAGGTCATTAGGCCACAGGGTGTTTTCCTCTTTGACCTCATAGGCTATGGGCACTAGTTCCCTCTCACCTCTCCCACTCCTCTTTTCCTTGCTTTTCCCACTCTCCCTCCTGCCTGCTTTGCTGCCTTCCTGTTCTGGAGACAGTGTGCTGCTTCCCTTCCCTGCCAGACTTGGCCGCATGCTAAACATTAACCGGTAATGCATTATCTGTCTAAATACTAGGGCTGTGTGAAATTTCACCAGTGTTTTATTTCAAAGCTGTTTTGATGCATTTCGAGCTTAAAACAGCAAAATCCAGATAAAGCAAAAGCCTTTGAAACACCTTTGAAATGAAACAAGACCACTTGAAGCATTTCGAAAGTTTTGAAACATTTCGAATTTCAAAGCCAGGCTTACTTGGCTTCAGCGCCGGTCCCAGCCAGCAGCAGCAGCCTCCTGTCATCCAGCAGGCAGATCGGGGGCCTGTCCGCACCCCTGGGAGGGTTGCAGGGCTGTGCCAGACTTCTCCAGGGGGTGCAGGCCCCTGATCTGCCTGCTGGCTGGAGGCTGGTGCTGCCGGCTGGGGCCAGCGGCAGCACCAATCTTTCTGGTGCTTGTCAAAGATCAAAGTCTTTGATTTCAGATGCCGATGGCAAACAGGTCAGAAGCTAACACAGCAAACTCTATAATTATAGTCTATCCCTCTATATTAACAGTGCTACATATACACACCCCTGTCTATGCCTCATTTCAAATCACTTGAACTCCCATATGAGAAACTAACCTTAGATTGTATACAACTCAGCGCTATGACGTCAAAAAAGATATCGTACCCATGGTAACGAGATACCAAATTAGCTAACTTTAATAAAATTATAAAATTAAATAATGTACTATGCTCGCCCTCCTGTGACCAAACAGGACCAGTACCACCCAAGCAAAAAATAACCCCCCCTTTTCTGAAACCTGAGTGAACAAAGAAAGCACGATTGCCAGCCTATTAATTATTCATGCCTGGTGTGTAGTAATTGGCTACCTTGCCGAGTATAACTTTGAAAGAACTTCCACCCAAAGTGGAGAACTGTGTACACACTCAGAAAGTACAGTTTGTGAATAAGCTATTCACAAACAATATCTTCCCGCCCCCGGTTTTTTCCCAGGCGTACCCCCGTTTTCTTTTCTTTTTTGCCGGCTCGTTATCTTTCTTATCAAGAACTCTCGGTAGTCCACAGACCGTAACAACTTGTGTGAATTGCTCAGAACCTGTAACAAACAAGCCTCTTACCCACCCTGTAAATACTGGGTAACCTGATATCTACATACTATAACTGAACAAATCAACTCTTCTGCCTACATGGCAACCATCAATAGTATAAGGAAAATAAACTTTCTGTATAACCAATACGCTTTAAGTCACCTGACTCCTACTCGCCGCTAACACCCACCTGTCCCATCACCGATCCCTTTCGCGCCAAGCCGGTCATGCCAACCAAGGCTCGCAAGTCAAGGGTACACCAGTCTTCGAGGCGCGACAGTGCTGGATGTAGAATAGCCTATGGGTGAAACATCAAAAAGGCATCAAAACAGCAAAACAGTTTTGATGAAATGAAATGGAACAATGCTTTTGAAACTAAGCAAAACTTGAAACGAAATGCTGTTCTGTCGAAACTCTGAAATGGAAGCTGAAGTGGAATGGTGCTGTTTCACACAGCCCTAATAAATATACTTATTTAAACATTTAACCTTTCACATCCCTACTCTGCTGCTAGAAGATTAGACATTTGCTGATCTAAGCCCTGTCTGTAAAAAGAGTTATGGCGGTGATTCAAAGAACAAATGACCATGGAGGCTACCTTCTATTCTTAGAAACTTGTAGAATCTGTAATGAAAAGAATTAGAGTCATCACCAGTTGGATAAACACAGATTAGGTGACAGGATCAGACAGCAGGTTTATAACATCCTCAACCTGTGGGACTCACTGCAAAAGGAAATTGTCAAGGCCAATAGTACAACTGGATTCAAGAAAAGATGAGATAAATGTATGGAACACAGGTCCATTGGGGGCTGTGAAATACAACAGTCAGAAATGTAACCTGATGTTGAAGGAGAGCTCTGATTCCTCCCTTGTCATTCTTCACATGCCCTGTTACTAATAATTTTCCACAAAGGCACCCGATACCTGTTTCCATAGAAGCAGGACATGGGCTAGGAGGACCCATGGTTTGAAGTATAATGGCATATTTCACAGTCTTATGTTTTCTTCAAACCTATGTCCCCTGGTCACTCATCCTGCATCTAGCCAGTGTGCATCCCTTTATGGCTCAGAGGACAGTTCACTTGTGCTACCTTAATCAAAAGACATTGCATAACTGGACAGCTATCTCTCTCTATGTCTAGAGACTGAAAGGCCTAAGTCTGGACCCTGGCTCTAGAAGCCTTGGGCAAGTGAGGGATTAGCACCTCGTTCATAACTCTTGAAGCCAGACACCAAGACAAAAACTATAACACATCTTTATGCTCTGTGGCTTCAGCTGGCCACATCCTGGGGTCGGGAGGATTTTTTTTTTAATTTGAGGGAAAAGTGCCCAAAGTTATTCTGGGTTTTTGGATTGTTCTTTTTTTTACCTTGAGGAATTGATCACAGCTGGAGACAGGGTTTGAGACTGGGTAGACCAAGGGTCTATGCAGATAGAACCATCTTTCCTCAATGAGAGGCTGGCAGGTCCTGCTCATGTGCTCAGTGTCTGAAGGATTGCTAACTTTGCAGATGGGAAGGAATTTTCACTCAAGATCAGATTAACTGGGGAGAGCTATGGTGGGGTGGGGTTGAAGGTTCACCTTTCTCTGTAACAGGCAGGTCACCTCATCTGCAAGGATCATTCAGGTTTGTCTTAAGCTCTGTTGAATGATTCTGAACACCCACCCTGCAGGAAACAGCACTAAGAACCTTATTACACATTAATCACAGGCAGGCCCTGAAGCTCCTAACCCCTGGAGTGTCAACACATTAACACCTCAAACTAGTTCTAAGCACACTTCAGATATCTTAAATTTATACTGCTCCATGGTAGGTTTATGTCTGATCTGTGTTCCGGCTTGTGTTCAAGTAACGTGTGACCACTCCACACAGATAAGCTACCTGAGTTGCAGTTTTCCAACATCCCAAGACGTAGTGTCCCCTTCCCAACCCTCCAGTTTTGTGTTGACAAACTTTCCAACCCCCAAAATCTACTGTCCAGGGTGTGGTTCTGGCACCAAGCCAACTCCCTCTCCCACCCCCAGGGTTGTGGTCTTCCCGCCCCCAGAAGTGCAACCCCAGGCAAACAGCCTACAACACACATGCCAGATGGCTAGGTCATAGGGCATGGATGGGTCTAGGAGTAGGGTTAAGTGCGGAGGATGAAGAGAACAAGAAAAGGGGCCAGATTGGGTCCCCATAGGCTGGGGCTTCCTTCCCAGGGCACAGGCACTAGCTCCCTCAAAAATACCTTCCCTCACCACTCCCACCTCCAGGTTTCTGCAGAAAGCATGACTTGTACCCCCATGCCCCAATCCCAGAATATTAGACTTTCTTTACTTTACTTTCTCTTTCTTTCTTTCGAGATGGCCAACAGGTGAAACCCTTCTGAGCTCCTCCAGCTCAGGTCCCTTCTGCGTGTTACCCCCACCCCGCCGCTCCCTCCCTGCCCTGTTTCTCTGCCTGCCCCCCCCATAACCTTGCTTCTCCCCAGCCTGTGCTTGAGGACCCCCTCTCTGCTCCTTTTCCTAGCTTTCTGGGCCTTTTCCCCTGGGCTCTGGCACCATTGGTTGCCTCTGCCCTTCTCCTACTCCTGCCTGTGCTCTCCCTTCAGTTGCTGCTGCCTCCCTCCTCCAGAGTCCCTTATCCTGGTCTCTGCCATCTCCTCCTGCCTTGGGGTTTGCCTTCAGCCTCTTCAGGGCTGTTCTGCCCCCCTGCCTGGAGCTAGTATTGGGGCTGTTTTATCCCCCTCCCAGTCCCCAGCTTCAGTCTAAGGTGCTTTTTCACCTGTGGAATAGTTAACCCTCTCCTGCCCAGGATGGCTGCCAGCAGCCAGGGCACATAGCACAGGGATGTCTCTGCAGACTTGCTCCTCAGCCATGGTCTATGGGTGCACACCCCGCTCCACATTAGGGTGGAGGCCCGCACCAGTGCTCTGGCAGACCTCCTGGAATGCTGGAGAGTCCAGTACACCTCCCAGGTAAACTCAGTGCCCATGATCTACCTGAGCTCCCCTGGCCTGGTGAGGGAGGTGTGTGCAGCAGAGCTGGTAGTTTTAGGCATCCACTACTTGGCCATGCCCCTAGAGACCCTGGCAGTGCAGGTGGTGGCCTCCAATGTCCCCCCACACCTGCCAGACCAAGACCTCACCAAAGCACTCGAGCGCTATGGCGTCCTCACCAGCCCCTGGCACAGGCTGACCATGGCGAGCAGAGACCCCAGGCTCAGGCACGTCCTGTCCTTCTGGAGGCAGGTGTTCATGCTCCTCATGGGTGGCACCCAGACCCTGCTTCTCTCCATAACCTTTGTGGTGGATGGGAGGCCGTATATGGTCTACTTCTCCCAGGGCGGGACCATATTCTGCCACTAAGGCAGCAGCTCCCACCTGGCTGCCCAGTGCCCACTGGGGCAGTCAGCCGGGACATCTCTGGCATGGGAGCCTCATCAAAAGGTGGAGCTGGTGGCTTCTCCCAGCCCCTCTCTGCTCCTGCTCCATCCCAGGGGAATGACACCTCTGGCATGACCATGCCACCTGGAGGGGGGAGGGGGGGATGGGATGTCCTCGCAAGCTCCTCCTGCCCTGTTGGAGCTGACACCCCACCCAGTGGAGGGGCTGGGGACTCCTCCCAGCCCCTTCCTACCCCAGTCCCCTCCAGGGCAGCTGGTGCCTCAGGTGCTAACGCTCCACCGGGTGCAGTGACCATAGCCTCCTTTCTTCCTCTCTCCACCCCCCTGGTGGGGCTGCCCCCCACAGTGTGGAGGCCTCATCTGGTGGAGGAGCTGGGATGTCCTTCCAGTCCCCCCATCCCAGTTCTATCCAGGGCAGCTAGCACCTCTGGTGCTGAGGCCCCGTTGGGTGGAACAACCATGACCCCCTCCACCCCTGCCTCAGTTGAGGTGGCGAACCCGGAGGTGGTGAGCCCCAAGCAGCCTGGCCTGCCCCCTTTGTGGGAGGTGCCACCTACCCCTACCCAAAGAAAGAGAACAAGAGGCAGAGGGGAGCTTCTGAAGGAGCCCGAACCCCTTTGGGGCTTGGCTCTGCCAGTGTCGGGAAGAATGCAGCCAGGGAGCTTGACTCAGCCCTGCCTGCCACCCCCCGGTGACCCTGCTGCCTCAGGCCATGACTGAGGATGTCCCAATGGTACAAGGGATGCCAGAGGAATCTGACAACCCTTTGCCCCCAGCCCAGCCCATGGGACTTGTGAGCGGCAGGCCAGAGAGAGTGCCTGACTCTCCAGTGTCAGACACAGGAGACAGCAGAGGGGCCCGCCACCCCCCCACCCACTGCCCTGCCCACCGAAGCCAATGATGGGGAGATGGAGTGCCTGTCCTCCAAGCGCCACAAGGAGCCCTGGGAGCAGGACAACATTTTCCCCCTGAAGCAGATGGGGATCCATCTCCCGGAGACAGTCCTCAACCCGGATGCTGAGGGGGACCTGCTATGGAACCTGGCCACCAAGGGCACTTTCATCAGCCTCACTGGAAGGTCCCCTCCCAGAGTGAGGCCCCACTGGTTCTCAATTGGAAATGTCCAGCTCCTGCTGGAGAATGCCCCCTGGGTGGCCCACAGCTACAGAGGCCTCCCTGACCTCTTAGAGCAGACCAAAGGCCAGAGGAATGTGGTAGAGAGTATCTGGCAGTGGTGCCTGGACCCCACACAGTTTGCCTTCACTGCCGGTGATGTGGCAAGGCTCATATGCCAGGATCCGGGCACACATGAATATGCCTTCCAGCTTGAGAAGCTGGTGACCCAGGTGAGGGAGGTGTGGGGCTGGGGTGGGTCCACAGAGTAGAATAGGGGAAGGATAGGCCTCCCCCTGTCTCTGGGGCTTTCCTCTGCTCTGTCGCATGCTCTCCCACCTATACCCTGCCTATCCTTCCTCTCTATTCTGCTGATGGCTGCTACCACAGTTGCCTCACTGAATACCAACAGCTGCAGGGACCTGGTGAGGAGACAGCCATCATGGAGGGTTTGCAGCAGAAGTGGCTGGCAATTGCCTTCCTCCAGGAGATGCACAGTGATGTGTGAAATCAAGCTGACTGGCATGCTGCCTGGAGAGGCCACTTGTTTCTAAGGCACAGTACCAAGGTCAGTGCAGGGGTGGCAACCCTCCTCTCGCCCCAGCTGCAGTATGACTTGGCAGTGGCATGAGAGGTCGTCCCCAGCCAGCTGCTGAACATCCACATCACCCTGGCACAGCACAGCCTGCTCCTCATAAACGTCTATGCGCCCACTGAGGGAAGGGAGAGGGTAGCCTTCTTAGAGACTCTGGGCAACCTCCTGAATGACACCAGCAAGAGTGATGACCTGCTTGTCATGGGCAGGGATTTCCACTGTACCACTGACGCGCTGCTAGACTCGACAGGGCCAGAACCATACCTGCCTTTGGTCCGCAAGCTGCAGGCTGTGCTGGATCCGGTGGACCTTGTCGACACCCGGTGGGTCCTCCATGCTGATGTGCACCAATACACTTGGACAAAGATGAGCACCAGTGGGATTGCAGCAGCCACATCATCCCATCAGGCTTCTCAGACCATGCCCTGGTCTGCTGCAAACTCAACCTGCCCAACAGGACTTGCACACGAGCCCCTAACTGGTGCCTAAATATCAGCCTGCTACAGGACACCCACTTCCAGGACTGCTTCACCCACCTCTGGAGGAGCTGGGAGGCCACATGAGCAGACTGCTCCTGGCAGCTGTGGTGGGACATGGGGAAGTTCCAAGTCCGGGCTTTCTGCCAGCAGTATTCCCAGCTGATGGCAAGCGAGATCTGCCGCCACACCCAGGAGCTGGAGGAGGACACAGTGGAGCTCAAGGTGGCCCTGCTCCACGCCAGCAGCAATGCGGTGCTCCTCAAAAGTCTCCAGGCCCACAAAAAATGCCTGTGGGAGCTGGTGGAGGGTGTGGCCTGCGGTGCGAGGGTGCATGCCTGCTTCTAGGAGCTGGCAGAGGCCGACACCCCAACTGGCTTCTTCTTCAGCCTGGAGAGGCAGTGGGCCACGGCAAAGACCTTGGACCATCTCAAGACCCTGGAGGGATGGCTGCTCATGGACCCGGGTGAAGTGTGGGGGCATGCCGTTGCCTTCTACCGGGACTTGTTTGCGGCTGACCCTGTGGTGGGCCAGTAGGGGGTGCTCCTGCATTGAGCCACCCACCTCACTGTGCCTGACCACTTTCCAGGCTCCGAGTGCCTCCCTGGGAGCGCCTCACGTCTGGCCGACCCCCTTCCTGGAGCACACCTGCTAGCCTGAGGGTAGAACTGCTACCACCCAGGGATGGGCTTGATTCTGGCTCTGCACCCCATAGGAAACACAGGCCTAGTAGCCCTTGAGGGTACTTGACTCCAAGAACTTGGGGTGCTTCCCTCAGTTGGAAGCACAAGTAGTCAGCCGAACCAAGGGGACCCCAAGACATAATCTAGACTCACTCCCAATAAGTCTCCCATGGAGAACTTTTTTGGTTACAAGGGGTAGATTTGGAATAGGGTACAGAGTTAAGTAGTATCAGAGAAATCCCATAGAGCAAAGAGAGTGGCTGGGTAGCCTTTGATCACGCGTCTGAATTACTGCAAGCTATATATCTAGTTAGACCTCAGGTAGCTTACAAGTATCATGCAGAGGCAGGTGGAGATTCCCTCTGCAGGCAGGCAGTTCCTTGATCATGAGTTTTGAGAGAGAGACCAAGTTTCAGATAGTTCACCTCTTCACTCTCTCTGAGTGTTCCTCATGGCTGCTCCCTCCTCCTCAGCAGTCCTTAACTTATATAGCCCTTATGAACTCACTTGCGTGGTCCAATGGAGGCCAGCACCTGTTGGCTATCAGCCAACCAATATGAAATGCATCACTAGTTGCTGGGCAGACTGACAGTCTCTAGCTCCCCAGGGAGCCCAAGCCTCTCACCCAGGCGTGTGATGCCAGTCACGCAGGCAGAGGGAGCAGGTTTCCCCCCCGCCGAGGAATGTATCCAGCTCAAGTTACCTGAAGAGATAATGTAAGGTGTGTATCTTCTGCTGGGCCCATCCTAACCAAATTGTCACAGAGCAGAGTTCTGGGGGAGAAACAGAGGTGGCCTTCTGCCACAGACCCTACCGGCCGGAGGCCGCTCAGCAGCTGCATGGAGACCTGTCGTACCTCTGCGCTTCACAGGCTAAGGCCCTGGTCATCACCCCTTCTTCCTCTACTTAAGTCAGTCCATTCTTGCAACAGTGTTTCTTCTACTTCTATGGCGTGGGACAGAAAATTGGCGTAAATGTTCTTCTTTCCAAATTGACGTTCTACTAAGAAATAAAAAGGTTGCAGTGCTAGTGACCAACACATGCAGGCACTATCTGTTTTTCCTGACTGCAGGCATCTTAAGGGTGCATGATCTGTTATTAATATAAATTGTTGCCGTATCGAGTAATATCTGAAGAGTTCCACGCCTCCCTCCTCCCCCCATTGTATGGCTAAGCACTGTCTTTCAGTAGTGGAGTATTTAGCTTCTGTACTTGATAGTTTTTTACTAGCATAAGCTATAAGTCTTTTTTCACCTTGCACACTTTGAAATAATATTGCTTCTATGGCAATCCCTGATGCATCTGTCTATAAATAAAACATTTTTTTGAAATTGGGAATATAGAATACCAGCTTTCTACAAAGGGCTTGCTTAACTTCCTTAAATGCCCTTAAAGCTTTTTCAGACCACTATAATTGTTTTATCTTTCCCTTTGTCATATCTGTCTACAGGGCTACCAGCTCAGAAAATCCCTGGATACATTGCCTATAATAATTAGCAAACCATAGAAAAGACCTAAGCCAGGGGTGGGTAAAATGCAGCCCAGGGGCTGGATGCAGCCTGCCAGGCCATTCTATCTGGTCCGCAGGGCCCCTAAAAAATGTAGAAATTAATATTAATATTAATCTTCCCTGGGCTGCCTGTCATGTGGCCCTCGATGGCCTTCCGAAACTCAGTAAGCAGCCCTCTGCCTAAAATAATTGCTCGCCCCTGACCTAAGCTATTTAAGATTTCTAGCTAACTTATAATCTTTTATAGCCGGAACTCTATCTGCTACAGGTTGAATCTGTCCCTGGCCTACAAGGAAGCCTAGGTATTGGGTTTCTTCTGTGCCTGGTGCACACTTCCTAGGATTTGCTGTTAATCCCACTTGTCTTAACTCTAACAATACAGCTCTCATATATTGATAATGTTGTACCCAGTCACCCGAAAAAATGATGATATCATCTATATAAGCGGAGGCGTAACCTTGGTGGGGTGCTAAGTTCTTATCCCTGAGGTGTTGAAATGAGGCAACTGCCCCATGCAATCCACAAAATACTCTTTTAAAGTGGAATAAGCCTCATGGGGTACCAAAGGCAGTCTTTTCTTTATGTTGCACACACATCAGGATCTGCCAATACCCTTTTGTTAGATCCAGTGTCGACATATATTTTGCTTGTCATGTCTTTTCTACCATATCGTCAATTTAGGGCATAGGAAAAGCATCCAAAAATTCCACTTCATTCAATTTTCTATAGTCTACACAGATCCTTATACCAGTCTGGTTTGGGTACTATAACTAACTATAAACATCAGGGTAAATGCTTCCAGTGGTTCTGGACAATATACCCAAAAGGGGTTCTTATCCAATGTTCTACCCCTTTTGCCTCTCCTGGTTTTTCACTAAAAACATCTTGGAACTCCCTCACTAATTGTTTCAACTTGTTCTGCTGCCTCTCCGTTAAGTTGTCCCCCACCTTGCGGTTACCATCCTTTAATTCTGACAACACTGGATCTCCTATCACATCTAAAGACTATGACTCAATTCTAGCTTGCATAAGCCACCCTTCCTCTTGATTCCATTTCTTTAATAAATTAACATGATAAATTTGTTTCCTTCTCTCAGGTTCCGTTCACTGAACCTCCAGTATCATTAATACCCAGTCCCTTCTTTAAACTCTCTATAGTGAGTATTTTCGTCATACACTTGTTTCTGTTTTATCTGGCACCTGCCTAGATTTTCTTGAGCTAAGCTTCATACTTTTTCCAGTCTCTCTTTGAATTCTAGCATTGGGTGAGACTGTCTGACTTCTTCACATC
>NW_017728931.1:8290447-8302522 GCF_001723895.1 Crocodylus porosus
CTGCCAGGCCATTCTATCTGGTCCGCAGGGCCCCTAAAAAATGTAGAAATTAATATTAATATTAATCTTCCCTGGGCTGCCTGTCATGTGGCCCTTGATGGCCTTCCGAAACTCAGTAAGCAGCCCTCTGCCTAAAATAATTGCTCGCCCCTGACCTAAGCTATTTAAGATTTCTAGCTAACTTATAATCTTTTATAGCCGGAACTCTATCTGCTACAGGTTGAATCTGTCCCTGGCCTACAAGGAAGCCTAGGTATTGGGTTTCTTCTGTGCCTGGTGCACACTTCCTAGGATTTGCTGTTAATCCCACTTGTCTTAACTCTAACAATACAGCTCTCATATATTGATAATGTTGTACCCAGTCACCCGAAAAAATGATGATATCATCTATATAAGCGGAGGCGTAACCTTGGTGGGGTGCTAAGTTCTTATCCCTGAGGTGTTGAAATGAGGCAACTGCCCCATGCAATCCACAAAATACTCTTTTAAAGTGGAATAAGCCTCATGGGGTACCAAAGGCAGTCTTTTCTTTATGTTGCACACACATCAGGATCTGCCAATACCCTTTTGTTAGATCCAGTGTCGACATATATTTTGCTTGTCATGTCTTTTCTACCATATCGTCAATTTAGGGCATAGGAAAAGCATCCAAAAATTCCACTTCATTCAATTTTCTATAGTCTACACAGATCCTTATACCAGTCTGGTTTGGGTACTATAACTAACTATAAACATCAGGGTAAATGCTTCCAGTGGTTCTGGACAATATACCCAAAAGGGGTTCTTATCCAATGTTCTACCCCTTTTGCCTCTCCTGGTTTTTCACTAAAAACATCTTGGAACTCCCTCACTAATTGTTTCAACTTGTTCTGCTGCCTCTCCGTTAAGTTGTCCCCCACCTTGCGGTTACCATCCTTTAATTCTGACAACACTGGATCTCCTATCACATCTAAAGACTATGACTCAATTCTAGCTTGCATAAGCCACCCTTCCTCTTGATTCCATTTCTTTAATAAATTAACATGATAAATTTGTTTCCTTCTCTCAGGTTCCGTTCACTGAACCTCCAGTATCATTAATACCCAGTCCCTTCTTTAAACTCTCTATAGTGAGTATTTTCGTCATACACTTGTTTCTGTTTTATCTGGCACCTGCCTAGATTTTCTTGAGCTAAGCTTCATACTTTTTCCAGTCTCTCTTTGAATTCTAGCATTGGGTGAGACTGTCTGACTTCTTCACATCTTCGGTCTAACTAACCTTCACAAATAATGTCCAACAAGCCTCTCAGCTTGTGTCCATACACTAATTCAAAAGGAGCACAACCTGTGAAAGCTTGGGGAGCTTCCCTAATATAAAATAACAATGGTGGTATTATTGCTTCCCGCTTTTTAGTGTCCGCTTGAATACATGCCTGGATCATATTCAATTAAAACACTCAACAAGTCGATCTGTCTGTGAGTGGTACACAGAAGTCCTTAACTGCTTAATTTTAAGTATATTGCAAATACCTTTCAACACACTGGGCATGAAATTCTTGCCTTGATCTGTTAGAATTTCTTGTAGAATCCCCACCCGCGACACCCACTTCATAAGTTCCTCTGCTATCTTTGTCGCGGTAACCGATTTTAAGGGAATTGTTTCTTGGAACTGGGTCGCATAATCGATTATCACCAAGATAAATTGGTAACCCATGTTGCTCTTAGGAAACGGGCCCACAATGTCTAGAGCTATTTGATTAAATGGCCACTCTACTAAGGGTAATGGTACCAATGGTACTCTTGGCAGATGTATGTCATCCACCTTTTGACATGCCAGGCATTCCTTACAATATTTCTCAACAAGTTGATACAACCCTGGCCAAAACACTCTCTGTTTGAGGCAAGCCTCAGTTTTGTCCTCCCATGGGAAGAGTGTGTGCTACTTTCAGGATCTCCTGCCAATATTGGCAGGGTACCAAAATTGAGAAGTTCCTCACCTTCTTTTCCCCGATCCACCCTGTATAAGATGCTTTCTCTTACTTCACATATAGAAGTCATCTCCACCAACCCCAGGTTCACGACTTCATCTTCTTGCTTTGCCAGATTTTCTTTGTAAGTATTCTGGAAAAAGGTTTCCTGTCTCTGTCTTTCCCTAATTTGTCCACCCCCTATAATTTGTTATAAATCTAGATCTTCTCTGTTTATCTCTTGTTTTCCTCTAGAGTCTATCCCTATAAATCCCCTTTCTTGTTTTTCTCTGGTCACTGCTCCACTTAAATTCTTCATGTCCTGGCTGATTACCTCCCTAAAATAAAGCTACTCCATACCTAGCAACATAGGACAAGGCAAAGTTTCTGCCAGCCCCACTGCCAACTCTTTAGTGTGAACCATTACTGTCAAATTTAATTTCTTCTTTTCATAAGTGCATGAGGCTCCATGGATACACACCATACTGACAGGTCTCTGGCTTCCCCATCTGGGAAGGAATCAAGTCAGATCTAACCATTGTTTTGTAACCCAAAGACAAAGTCAGTTTCTTTTCAGCATGGTAGTTTATTGCTAAGGGTACTGGGGAGTTATACACTTATTAGAGATCATTAACTTATTAGAAATGTTGTTACCTTACCATACATACATTCACACATACATACATTCTTGCAGATGACACACGTAATCCCAAGGGCATTGCAGATAGGGATGGCCAGTCCCTATCTGTTGATGGAGTGGGGTATCTGACCTGGCATGCACAGACGCGGGCTCCGGTGGTGAGGCAGGTTCTTCCCCACGTCATCCTATCTCTTGCCCCCTTTTATACAGTTTATGTTAGGGTAACGATATGGATTTTGGATGTTGGGGTAACGATATGAAATTTGGGGAGTACTGAGTGTACAGCTCAATGAAGGCTTTTTCTTGTGTCTCAGCAAAAAGCTACTGGTCACAAGGCTGGATGATGTATTAAAAGGTAACCTCAGCAAAAGCAGAGGAAGAATAGAGGCAGGGTGAATGTTAATCTGTATGAACCAAGGTGTATAAATATTGGAAAGAACTGTTGCCCACTTTATACACCCCGGTGCCAGGGGGTGCTATCTGCAGCTCCTTTTCCTCCCCTACACCGCAGCCCAAGCCTCGCAGATGGTACCGACAGGATTTTGCCCTGGGCCCTGCTGTGATTTGGCCCTTTCCTTTACCTCCCTGGGGCTTCTCGCTGCCCCCCTTCACTCTGGCGTCGGGAGCCCCACACTACTGTGGAGTCCCTATGAGGCCTCCTCCAACCCCTAATAGCCTCATCCGGTCCTCCAGTTAAAACAGTAAACACAGAAAAAAACAAAGCACCTGGGCTATAATGTAAAACTAAACCGTCTGGTCAAAACAACATTCGATCCCTACCGGGAAAATACTCCAACCCATGGCAGCAACCAGGGGATGCTCATGCAGTCAATCTTCTCCCCTCTCTCTGCACTGGCCAAGTTCTCCCCTCCTTGGCTGCCAGAGGGGAACTGCCCTCCTGGCCTCCTGCCTGGGTTTAAGAAGGGCTAAGCTCTGCCCCTTCCTGTCAGGAGGTTTTGCTGGTTGCCCCAGCAACCAGCACCTGTGTTTCCCTGGTGACTGGCAGCTGTGCCTCCCCTTCTCACTGTTAGGGGTCTCTCTTGAGCAGTTTCTGTTTTCAGGCGCAGGGCTTAAGGGAATGTGTTGATTTGGTCTTTGCAAATGGAAATCAGGTCTCACCAATCTGTCATTTGGAAGTTCTTCGAGGGTATCAGCAAGCATGAGAATAAGAGGAAAGCAGTTCACATGGAATACTTGCATTTTCAAAGATTTTTAGACAGGCTTCTTCACCAAAGGTTCTTAAAGAATTTAAGATGTCACAGAATTAGAAGGAAGATCCTCTGGTAGACTGATATAAATGGGCCATTTGTCACAATGGAGAAGGGTAATGAGTGGGATGCCCCAAGGTTCTGTGCTGGAACTGTCCTGTTCAAAACTGATTTGGAAAAAGGGTAAAAACTGAAGTGGCAAAATTTGCACACAATACAACATTAATTTATGTGGTCATATCCAAAGCTGATAGTGAAGAATTTCAGGAACATTTCCCAAGCCTGAGCAATGGGAAAGCACAATATTAGTAACGTAATGCACAGTTTAAAAAAAAGCAAATCCTCGCTACCCATACTTAAGGATGGACTCTGAATTCATTGTTACCACCCAAGAAAGAGATCCTGGACTCACTGTGGAGAATCCCTTAAAACATTGGCTGAGTGTTCTGTGGGGTCAGATGGAGGGTTAAGAACCATTAATAAAGCAATCCAATGCAGATGAGGGAATATCATTATGCCACAGTATAAATCCCTGGTTCACCCACATCTGGGGTCTTGGGTGCAGATCTGGTCGCCCCATCTCAACAAGGATAGACTAGAAATGAGAAAGTACAGAGAAGGGCAAGAAAGTTACCTCAGGATGTTGAACAGGTTCCATACAAGGAGAGGTTAGGAAGGCTGAAAACCATGGTAAAAGGCTGCTGAGAGAACTAAAAAAGCAGCCTGTAGGGGCAGGTGTAGCGCCACTCAGCGCAACAGAGCCAGGACTTCTCTTTCCCTTTTAGTTCATTACCAGGAGCAGGTCATCATTCAAGGAGATCAGAGCTAGCTCTGGACCAGCCTCGATGTGCTGTAGAAAACTGGAGGACTCCAGAGAATGCCCCCAGTATTTACCCAACCATAAAGATACAGAACTATGAGTCAATAACTATGAGTTGTTCTGCTGGGTTTGCCCCTACTGGGGATCTGGACATAGACTGCTTCCTCAGTAGTGTAATTTACATTGGGTTCATGCAGATGACCATTCTCCCAGGGGAGCTGATATTATCTTTCCTCACCACTGGGTGTGTCTACACATGCACCCCACTGTACCATCATTTGGCAAGTACTAAATGACTCTGCAGTAACCACTGGTACTGTGTAGTCCCAGCACCCACACATGTAGTTGCTACTGTGCAATAGTGGCTTCATCATGGTTAGTGCCCGCTTATACTGTCACCATAGCGATGAGCTACATTGCCATAGCTTGTTGCTGTAGCGATGTAGCATCTTGTGTAGATGCACCCACTAGGTAGATGGGAAAACCTGTCTGCTTTGAGTAACTGGCCACCCTAAGATAGCAGTGGACACCCAGCAGGTATGCCAAGGTAACCCCAATTGGGGTTCCTTTACCTCTGGGATTTCATTGGCATGAAGTAGACATCACATGCCTGCCCCTAATGTGAGAGTGCTGGTTTCTAACCTCAGTTGCTTATAATTCTTCTGTAGCAACCATATACCGTGACTTGAAAGTGACTGGGTACATGTACAAATGCTGGGGGTTCGGTTTACTCTAGAGTAAATTGCTCTAGAGTCAACCCACCCTGGGCAGGCATCTACACATGCGGAGATGTGGGAACAGATTTGCCACTCCTGGCAGCTGTCTGCTCCCATACTCTCTGGCCCTTCACCAGCTCCCTGAAGCAGCCAGAGGGAGCTCTATGCTCCCCCGGGTGCTAGCGCATGGGCTGGCAGCGAGCACAGGGCTAGGAGATACCTATCTTCTGGTAGGGACTGAGAGATTGCTCCCTGTCTCTGGGAGCTGCCTGCTGCTGGGGTGGGCTCTTCCACTGGAGCCTGGGTGAGGACAATGTTCCCTTGCCTCAGCAGCAGGGGACTCTGGGCCCTGGCTTCCCAAAAGGGCAGGGGATTTGGAAGAAGCAGCCATGGACGGGCAGGTCCCAGCCTTCTTCCTCAATCTGCCAATGGGGCAGCTAGCAGTGAGCTCCCAGCTGGGCAGGGAACTGGGACCTGTCCCTCCCTGCAGCTCTTTCCAAGCCCTGTGCCTTGATTGCCAGGTTGGGGCATGGGGCTGAGACTTGCCCCTGACAGGGACAGTTCCTGGGGGCTGGGGGTGGAACGGGGCTGGGAGAAAGGAAATGGTACAGTCCTCAGCCACATCCAGGCTGCATGTGCACACTTCCCAGTGTAGCTCAGGGCTGGCCAGGAGCTGTCCCTGTCAGGTGCAGGTCCCAGCCAGCTCCAGGCTGGGGGAGGAACTCTTCCCATGCAGGGACCTCCCAGCTGTCACTGAACAATCACAGAGTGGGGGCTGGGAAGAGGTCAGATGCTTGTTCCCATTCCCCAGTCCATGATCATGGAGTTGGGGCTGGGAGCTCCCTGCTGCTGAGACAGGGGAACATTGTCCCCATCTGGACTCTGGTGGCAGAGCCTGCCCTGGCAGCAGAAAGCTCAGGGGCAGGGAGTAATCTCCTGGCCCCTGCTGCCAAGCTGTCTGGGAACAAATTTGCTCCAGGTTGGCCATCTACACATGCCATACTGTACAGTAATTACTCAGCAGTTAATTTGCTACTTGCATTTACAGGCATCAAATTAACTGCAGAGTAGAGGAAATTACCACACAGTAATGGTCAGTGCGTGTAGATGGTGACACTTACTGTGCAGTAATTAGCTCTATTGCACAGTAAAACATCTCATGTAGAAGTGTGCACTGTGTACCAGGGAGTCAGAGGCTCCTGTTACAAAGCAGAATTAGACTTATAATAGTTGCAGGGTGAGCAAACACAATTAAGGCCTAATGGGCAGCTCCCTGCCCCATCATATCTCACCAGCCTAGTGGGGGATTGGACTTTGAGAGACTGCTAGTAAGAGGCCCCGGGGGGAGATGCCCAGACTGACTTCATTTGCCCTAATGGACGGGCCTGTTCTGCTGCTGGCTGGGCACTGCCCAACCTGGGGCTGGACAAGTTAAAGAGACAGTGTACTTTTTTTCCCGTGAGGTGTGATGTGTTTAGTTAAGTCAGGAGATGGATCTTCAGTTTGCTTTCTAGCCAGTGGTTTGGGTTTGAGACACTCAAGGGGTGGTGGAGGTCACAGTAGTGCCTGAGGGCATGTAGGTTTTCAGAACCCACCAAGGGGTGGGGGCCCAGGAGACAGATTGAGCTTTGGCACAAAAGCATACTCATTGCCAAGGATGGGGCAGAGACAGGGCCAGGGATCAGAGCAGGCAGAGCTAAAGCAGGCTCTTTGCCTAGAGCAGGGCAAGGACAGGGCCAGGGGCCCAGTCGCCCAAGAAGTGCAGAAACCAGAGCCAGGGCCCTAACAACCCAGAAGTGGCAGAGACCAGGGCCAGGGGCCCAGAGTAAGAGGTACAGGGACCAGAGGCCCTGAGACACTGACAAAGAAGGGGCTGAGGCTGAGAAAGCCCCTCCTGAATCCGTGGACCAGGGCTGAAGGCTTGCAGCCAAAGAAAAGTGTCAGAGGCCACAAAGACCAAGGCCTCAAAAAGGAGTAATTGTGCAGTGACTTCTGCAAGGTATTAGTGTTGTGTAAGTGGGGGTTGGGGCCATGTAATAAGCCCTTAAGGTGCTGAGTAATGAGACCAGGTATCATTTTGGAACCAAGAGTTCTAGTTTGTTGTGTCTTTGTGTCTCAGACCAACACAGCTACTAAGTACACCCCTGAAACATGGAAGATGCCTAATTTTAGCTGATTTTGGTTTTTAAACTTCATTGCAGAACAACAAGGACATTTTTTTTACCTCCCTGCCTGCCATCTGACACCTCCAGGGAAGGAATTCTACCTGATCAACACATCAAAGAGCTACTCAACACAGCTCACAAAGAAACTCTCATGGACCCAGAGGGACAGCCCTCCATCTTCAGCTCCCTCTGTGCAAAAATGAAGTTTGTTTCCTACCTATGGGGACATTTTACCACCTTGTACCATCTATACTTTTCCCAGAGCCTAATGAAGGGACTTTGATCCTGAAAGCTTGCAGAAAAGGACAGTTTTCTTGCCATTTTCCAGTTGGTCTAATAAAAGGTATCATTTTGGAACCAAGAGTTCTAGTTTTTTGTATGAGTAATAACACCGAAGTTCAAGAGTGTATGTAATATTTTTCAAGGATTCCAAGAGCAGCCTCCCTTTCCACATGCTTAATTATATCAAGGCATGGCAGGTAAGGATAAGGAAAGAGTGCTTAAAGGACCAAAGGCACAACAGGAGCAGGGTGACCACCACGGGGCATCGCAGCCACTCATTTAGGCTTTTCCTGGCTGCTATTAAAGACTAACTGGACTTTCTGCTTTCCACAGGTCTCCCTCTGGCCCCAGATTTAAGCCAAGGTATTTGACCTCTTGTTTTACAAGTTGGGCTTTCTGGGGGTTTAGCTTAAAACCAGTTTATTCTCAGCACTACTTCTGTTCTATACAAACACTCTTCTTTCATCTCTGCCACGACCAAAATATTATTGTCTACATATGATATTTTAATGTTGGCATCATCTGAGGGCAACTTTTCTGACATTTGGTGGCAAATCAATGACAGTATGAAGGGCTATCCCTTCATATTGTGATATCCCTGTGGTAATCACATGAATGTTTAGTGCTGGTTCTGAAATGTAAATGCAAACTTGTACCATGAATCTACATGCAAGGGTATAGCAAGAATGCATTGGATAAGTCTAAACAGAGAGTCATTTAGCCCTGTGAGTTATACTTGCTAACCCTTCCAGAACCACTGGTGCCAATGCTGGCATAACCTTTTTTAGCGGACGTAAGTCAATCGAAAGTTTCCACATTGTCCTGTCAGACTTATGTGCTGGCCATAACAGATCGTTCATGATGCTTTGTGTCTTTATCAGGACCTCTTGAGTCTTGGGCACTGTAACAATTTCCAGTAATCTAGGTTCCACTACTTTGGGAAAGCTGTATTGATTCACTGGTTTGGGATCTGGACTGGGAATGCTCATACTGGCATCAATTTTTCCAGTCCAGCTTATGTTTCGCCCAGACACCTTCAACTTGTAAGGATAACTTGGACACATCTTTTTTTCTAACAACAGCCATGCCTTAATGGCTACACATTTGTGCCGAGCTGGCACTTCCACTATTTCCATGGGTTCTCCAGCCATATGCAACACACTGTTTGGAAACTCCCTCCTACCCTAAAACACAAGCTAAACTGAGGGTTCCTGTACACCTGGGGCGATGCTTCTCCAAGGTGCTGTCATTATAGTGTGTCAGAGCAGCCTCTGCATCTCATGTATTCAGTGTTCCTGTGCTTCAAAAGGTGGCACGGGTGCCTTAACTAAAGCTCATTTGACAGGCTTTAGTTAAAGCAGCCCTGCAACTATTTTGAAGGATGGGACACTGAATACATGAAATGCTGTGGGCACCTTCATTAGAGTGGCTCTCAAAGCTGGGGTCCATGCTTGCCCGGGGGCCTTTGACACTGTCCACAATATAACAGTTTTCCATGATCTAGCATAGGAACAGGCCAGAGTTTTTTGGGAACACCAGTTTCTAACCTGCTGCATCGGTGGATATGTCCAGGGAGTGAACCCACTTTGTCATGAACTTTGGTAAATACTGTACCCATATACCTTTCTTTGCACTATAGTGGCTCCCACAAAGGATGGACTGGGCTATCTCTTGTCTCCAGGTCATACAGAGGCCTACACATTGGCAGGTGGATGCAAGAGTTGTGGTTTTACCATGCTGGCTGCAGTCATGCTGAGAAGAACATTTGACACCAGGAAGATATGGCTGCAGAGGGGGCACCACACATGTAAGGAAGGAGGTGACACCTACTCAAGATGACCTCAGAGCAATAGAGGATACCGAGGTAAATAAACAGGTCAATTCCGTTGTGAAGCAATGCCATACAGGACAGCAGTGGAGGGACTGCCTGGGACAGAAGCATTAATCAAAAACAGAAATGTGTCCACACACCAATCTTGACCAATCTTGAAGTGAATTTAATCCATTTGCAAAATGGATTGTCTAATCCATGAAAAAATGGCACATGTATTGTGAGAACCGTGTGATGTGGATAAAGGGCTTTTAATTTGTAAACCAGAAATCAGTTCCAAGGAAAAGCCAAACAAATACACAGTGGCTAAATCCTTGATACAAAAGAATCACTTGGCAGCAGCCCTTCTGTCCTGAAGATGAATCCTTCCCACCCTCTCATTTCTTCCTTGTGTTCAAAAAAGTTTCATAGTTCCATAGTTTGTAGGGTCGGAAGGGACCTGAGCAGATCATCAAGTCCAATCCCCTGCCATGGCAGGAAAGTACTGGGGTCAAATGACCCCAGCACTGTGTACATCTAGCCTCCTCATAAAGACCCCCAGAGTAGGAGCCAGCACCACTTCACTTGGAAGTTGGTTCCAGACCCTAGCCGCCCTGACTGTGAAGTAGCGCCTCCTGATGTCTAGCCTGAATCTACCCTCTGCCAGCTTGTGACCGTTATTCCTGGTCCCTCCTGGTAGAACAGTGACTCCCCCAATGCCTGTTGATCCCCCCTAACTAGTTTGTAACAGGCCACTAGATCCCGCCTCAGCCTTCTCTTGTGGAGGCTGAACAGGTTCAGGTCCCGCAGCCTCTCCTCATAGGGTCTACCCTGCTGCCCCCTGATCATGTGAGTGGCCTCCTCTGGACCCTTTCCATGTTGTCCACGTCCTTCTTGAAGTGCGGTTCCCAGAACTGGACGCAGTACTCCAGCTGCGGCCTGACCAGCGCCACATAGAGGGGGAGGATCACCTCCTTGGACCTGCTCGAGATGCATCTGTGGATGCTTGACAAGGTACGGTTGGCTTTCCTGATTGCATCCCCACACTGCCGGCTCATGTTCATCTTGGCATCAATGATGACTCTAAGATCCTTTTCTGCCTCTGTACTTATGAGAAGGGAGTTCCCCAGCCTGTAGGTATGGTGCCGGTTCTTCATCCCCAGGTGCATCACCTTGCACTTGTCTGTGTTGAATCCATCCTGTTCTCATCTGCCCACCCCTGTAATCTGTCTAGGTCTGATTGCAGCCTATTCCTCCCTTCTAGTGTGCCACATCCCCCCACATCTTAGTGTCATCTGCAATTTGAACAGGGTGCTATTTACCCCTTTGTCCAAGTCGTTGATGAAAATGTTGAACAGTGCGGGCCCAAGGACAGAGCCCTGGGGGACCCCACTGCCCACATCCCTCCAGGTCAAAAATGACCTGTCTACCACCACTCTCTGGGTACGGCCCTCCAGCTAGTTGGTGACCCATTTGACTGTGTAGGTGTTGACACCACAGTCCTCCAGTTTTTTAAAGAGAATGGGGTGAGAGAGAGTGTCGAAGGCCTTCCTAAAGTCCAGAAAGACTATGTTCACTGCCACCCCTATATCTAAGGATTTTGTGCCCTGGTCATAGAAGGCCACCAGGTTGGTAAGACAGGACCTGCCACTAATGAACCCGTGTTGGTTGCCCCTCAGCATAATCTCTCCTGCTGGCCCCTCATTGCAGGGAGGGTCACAGTAAATTATTCGTATGTATATATACACAAATACACATACACACGTATATACAAGCACATATTTTTCTTATGTTAAAAGTTTATATTAAGCCTACCTTTTTCTTATGAAGATGTAGGCTGCCATTTAAAGGCTCTGGTTCATTTCAGCTAGTAATAGATGAGCACAACTACTAAATTCAATCAAATTGGACCGACCAAGCCTGAATTTCAGCAAAACCTCTTGGTTACCAACACACAGGGCTGTATTTTTCCTCTAGCACAAAAATCAGCAATAGAGCAGCTAACACAAACTTTAAGGTCTCCCCTGCATGCAACAAAATATTAAAACAATCACTTTCACAAGAAAAAGGTAGAATAATGAGCACACAGTTATTAGACTAATCCTTCTACCCAGGGTCTAAATCGCAAGTCACAATGTGATATGAAGAGAGTGTTGCAAGATACTGTGGTTTCAGAAGAGTGACTTTATAGTGTAGTCACCATAAAACAACACAGTACATAAAAGCAGTTCAGTGACTGGAAATTCCCTTTTAAGATAATCAGTAAAAGGCTGATCCTGCAGTCCTTGCAAACAAAACCCCTGTATAGGTTTCATGTCTAAGAGCTGCAGAATCAGTCCCCAATTACAGATCCACGTCCCTACTCCCTCGTTACTGTAATCCAGTTATGAGAATTGAAAAGTTCCTCCTTTTGCCTCCAAGTCTGCTAGGAGCTAACTTGTCCTCAGCTTGACAGATTCCAGAAAGAAGCACCTGGATAGCTTCAAGTT
>NW_017728931.1:8302762-8317173 GCF_001723895.1 Crocodylus porosus
TTTTCACCAAATTTCAGAGGTATCCGACTGTCAATTTTACTGCTTGCTTGAACTAATTCAATAGTGATTGCTATTCTGTCCTTGGTGTAATATACAAGCATCTTCCAGTACTGTATTAAGAAACATGCTTAGCAACTGTCACGTGCCTTGCTTTCTTTCTCATGATGGAGAATTTCTCTTCATCTATGTCACCTCTTTGCGTCAACTTCCAGGCACTATTTCATCACACTTCACATTATTACTTAATTACTTAAAAGGGACAGGGAAGGAGGGGAGGATAGAGGTGGGGGGGAAGGAAAATCAAGAAGTATGTAACTATGAGAAAAGCCAAAAAGGGACAACCTCACCACTTAACTGAGAGAATGTGAAGTGCTGAACTAAGTAAAATGTTCCTGTACTTTTTTAAAACAAAGTTGAAAAAAACCTTTTCAATACAAATATCTCCTTGTAATGTCTGTATTACAGATATTGCAGGATAAAACAGATGGAAAATAAATCTGACAACAAACAGGAGTAAAATAGGACTTATCTGATTTTCATTTTCAAAGCTGAGATAAACATTTAAGCAAATAATGAAAGTAATGACAACAATAACATTATTTCTAGCAATTGGCAGTGTTATTGGCAAAAGTAATTACTAGCACTTGCTTAGAAAATGGGGGGACACATCCTTAGTTGGTGTAAATTAGCACAGCCTCCTGAATGGAGATGTGTATTTAGAACACTAGCTGAAAATTTCACGAATGAATTACAAGCTGACTGTCATATTTTGTTGCATAAGTTATTACAGCTACAGATTCAAAGTGTTATTTTGTATAATTAAAAAAACAAGGTTGATGAGGAAAATTCATTCACGGGGCCAGAGAAGTTCATTGGTAATCTTACAATGGAAGGAATTCTTGCTGACAATTCTACACAAGCCTTTACCCAAGCTGATGGGCCATTACGTTAACAATGTAGTTACCGGTGAGATATCCTCTGTAACACAATTTTGATCCAGAATAATGTTTTTTATAATCCTATCTACAATGGCTAGCCTGTTTACTCATAAATCACAAGCTAGCTACTTCTAAAGTGTCTAGCAGTTGCACTGAACAATATAGGATATTGATGCATAGGCAAGATCCAGTTTCTACCACGTTAACAGGAAAGTTTGATCATCTCCTGAAAATGTCAATGGCTTAGTTTAAAGATTATTTTTATGTGATATACAATATATATATTGTATAGACAAAGTACAGACATCTACAAAGTATAGACATTTGTATAGTATGTGACCATGCCTGTTGTGTTTCAGGATGTAGAAATGTAGTTTGAGAAGAAAAAAAAAACAACCAGGGAGAAGCATATTTTTTTTCAAGAACCTGTGGTAGTTTTTAATACATTAGACCTCCTACGTTGTGTGCTATCATTAATTCATTAGGTTCATAATCAGTAATGAAAAGCTAGACACAAAAGAAACAAAATCTTTACTAATTAATAGTTAAGATTTATTCTTATTTCAGTTGGTTGAGGAGGGGGTGTTCAACGAAGCAGAACAGATTGGCATTCTATATTTTAAATGAATTCAGAATTAAACAGGAAAAGAAACAACCCACAAAACCCCTGACTCAACATGGGAGTCTCCTCTCCCTCTGTCATGCCTACTAAGCTGTCCTTAGTGTGATGGAGAATTGTGTGTATATCCATGGAAGCAGTGTATATACTGGTAGAAGGAAAAACTCTAGAGGTATTGTTGTATTAGCCTGTCAAAGATAACAATTTTCAAGTGCTGCCAAGGAGGTGCCTCATTATAAAAACAAAAAGAATAAGACATTTTGAAATGAAAATCATTAACAGGAGCACGCTGCAGACCATTAGATAAGGAAATGCACCAAAAATTCCACTGATCAAGAAATAATTACATCCCATTTTGGAGAAAGGGGATAGAATGAGAATCTCTCAGTTGTACCTGTTCAAAATCTGAACAGGAGTTCAAACTGACCTAGTAACAGGCATATATTATAATATGGAGCTTTTAAATAATGGTCAGCTCTAGTCAGCTAATTAAAAGTAAAGTAGTTCAGAGGTACGGCTTTACTGCCAAGCTTAACCCCTCCTAGTAGAGCTAGTTAAATTATTCATTGCAAAAAAAGTCTCAGTGTTCATCTTGCACCAGTTTTACATTGGTGTAAAACAGCTGACCCCAGCAAGTTACTCCCTCAGCAGTATGCAAATGGAATTTAAGAGTAGAATCAAATCCATCCCACCCATCAAACCCATTTTTTGTGAATCCCTATTTATGAATTATCCTCATACTCCTGTTCTCACTGAAGTCAAGTGAAGTTATACCTATCTGTGGTGGGAGAAACAGACATAAAATACTACTCCCCCCAAAAAAAATCCTTAACAATTTTATGTTGTCATCCTATTGCAGTGGTTTGCAGGATGCTTATCTGATTGCATCCCTCAGAAGTGAAACACACAGAGCTGATTCACCTGCCACTGGCTGGGTGTGACTGGTTTGCCTAATCTCTACTGTTTGAGTCACCAATAAAATAAATTGAAAGAAGGAAGAAGTTCCCTAAGAAATAGGATGCCACTTCTAAGTTTGTAGTTTGAGGAAGCGGGAAGGACTGACAGTGATAAAAGTAAAGAGGCAGGTTGTGTGGCAATGTACTGGTGTGGTATGGTAGCAAAGAGGTGTGCAAGCATATGTGTATTAGGGCTGTTCGAAACAGCACCATTTCGTTTCAACTTCCATTTCACCATTTTGCCAGGACAGTGTTTTTTTTCAAATTTTGCTTGGTTTTGAAAGCACTGCTCTGTTTCATTTTGTCAAAACTGTTTCGCTGTTTCAACTCTGTTTAGACATTTTACCTATAAAGCTAAAATGGGGAAGCATGAAACTGCCTATAACTTTGTCAGTTCATGCCCAATTCAGATGAAACTTGCTGGGATTGTTGCCCCTTCTGGGGTCATGAAGTCTGCCAAGTTTCAAGGAGACAAATGCAGGGGTTTCTGGGAAACTGCACCTCAAATTCTTGAAAGCAAAACTCATGTCACTTGAAAGTGTGAAGGCACAGGGGGGTGAAAACAGCAGCCATGGTAGTTGCTGCTGAGGCCACAAAGCCTGCCAAGTTTCAAGGAGCTAGGTGCAGGGATTTCTGGGAAACTGCACCTCAAGCTGCTGACAAGCAAAACTTGTGACGTGTGACTGTGTGTGTGTTTTCCATCGCTCCCCCAGAGCACTGGGATTGGAAGGGACCTCAGGGAAGGATCACAGTCACTGGCCAGCTACATACTCAATATGAGAGCAGTCCTTTCCCCTCTTCCCCGCTCTTCCACCTCCCTCTCCTTACTTTCTGGATCCCTTCCGGCAAGCCCAGCTTGAGCTTTGAAACTTGAAACGTCTTAAAACTTTTGAAACATTTTGACCGCCCTCATTTCGTTTCAAGGCTGTTTCAAAGCCCTTTGTTTCATTTTGATTTCACTGTTTCAAACTCAAAATGAGGCAAAACAGCATCAAAAAGAAATAGCCGGCGAAAGTTTGCGCAGCCCTAATTTGTATGGCAGTGGGCAAGTTTACGCATGCCCCTATGGCACCATTGTTACTGCACCACCATTTAGTACTTCCTAGAGGAAGTAGTAGATGATGGTGCAGTAACAGCCATTGCTGAACTATGCCAACAGCACAGTTATTTTTAGCTGCTACATCGCCATAGCAACACGCTATAGAGAGGGAGTGCATTGCTATGGTGACATAGCTGTAGCATCGTGGGTTGTGCCTGCCAATGCTACATCGACATAGCTTGTTGCTATGGAGATGTAACATCTCATGTAGATGTGCCCTGTGTGTCTATATCTAAGGAAAAGTTTGCATTTTGTATGTTATGGTCTATTGGACTGTGCTGGCACAGATGTATGTGCCTCATGGTAACTTTTATGGTTGTACAGGTATATGTTGCAGAGTCATAAAGAAGTTGGACTGGAAGGGACCTCCAGAGATCATTTAGTCCAATCCCAGAGGTCATCTAGTCCACCTACAATGTCCATATCTGGTAAGTGCCTTTGGTCTTTTTATCTCTGTGAGTGTGTTTATACATGTAGAGCATTTTAGATACTATTGTAACTAAAAACAAACCCCATCATTGACAATAGAAATAGTTCCTTAGCTATGCACTAAAATGGATGTCCAGCTTGTGGCCTGCAGGCTGCATGTGGCCTGCAAGGAGTTAAATTGTAGGCCCTGGGCTCTCAACCAAGGCTGCTCACCACATCACTCTAGCTGTAACAGCTCTTGGGTTTCTCTCCCAGGCAGAGGATCACACCTGCACAGGTGCACATTGAGGGAGGTGGGGTGTCAAGGATATTCAATGCTGCTTGCTGGGGCTCAGTGCAGCTGTGGAAGGAGGGTGCCCATAAAGGTGCATGGTGCAGCGAGGGGGTGGGAGGCAGTGTCTGTGTGACCTGATGATCCATGTCTTGCCTGGTGGACCCCCTGGGGCATGTGGTCCCTGAGAGCTTGGAAGTTGGACAGCTGTGTCCTAAAAGAATACTTCTCATTATCATCAGGGATCCCTGATGGTCAAAGATGGTCACTCCCACAGATCAAGTAAAGGGTTTTAAGTCCATTGAAGGCTAAGAAGGCTGATCCTAGAGCCACAGACTCTCTGGGAAATGTCACAGGTGGTCGCTAAAGGGAGGGTTGGACCATGGATTTCTCAGTCTTGTTTCCTTTCCTTCCATTTTTGTCATTCTTCTACCTCCAGAGAAAGATGGTTTTCCTCGAAGTAAGATGTACCTTCTCTCACAATTAAAAATTATTATTGTGACCACCACCTGCCTGTGGACCTGTGACTAGGGACTCCCTCTTCATCACCACTCATCCATCACTGCAGGACTTTGTAGAGATTATAGGTATTGGTGGTTGGATCCAGTGGGAGAACCTGCATGTGACTTGTTTTACGTGAGGAGTCCCTTGCACCTTGACAACCATGGGAATCTTGGTGGAAGAGAAACCTGTGTCTAGTGGCAAGGAGATCCAAAATGACTGAAGTTACTCTTCAACTGCAGCCTTCATTTGTCTTCAGAGCCATTGAGAAGTATGCCTTCTGCATCACCTGCTCTACTATTAAGGTCTTTATGTTATGTTGGACTTCTCTTCATCTGATATTTCACCTTTGATCATATTACCACCATAGGTGACCTCACCAGGAGTACAAGTCTCCCGACCATGTTGTTAAATCTTAGAGTCATCAGTACATGAAGTCCTCTCCACCTCATCTATGTGGCAGCCCATGAAGAGGACTTCTCATAAACACTAAAGGAAAGAAGAGGCACCAGAATGCAAGCAGACTAGTTAAAGGGATAACAAGCACACCTCCTTGTTTCCATGTTGATTATAACTTGCCTGCACATTTGGAAGAGTTGTATGTTATGGGCAAAGGGGGCATTTTAATTTGGAAAAAAAAGAGGTTTGAAGAAAAAGGTCAACACACACACACAGACATTGTAAACCCTTGATGCAGAATAGTTATTTGGAAGTAGCCCTCCTAGGCTATTTTGTCCTCAAGGTGAACCCTTCCAGCTCTTATTTCTGCTGTGTGTGCAGAAAGTTATTTCTCAGATGTGAAACTCACGCAGCTGATTCACCTGCCACTGGCTGGGTGTGACTGATTTGCCTAATCTCTATGGGTTGAGCTACTAAGAAGAGAAACTGAAAACAGAAAGAAGTGTCCTAATAAATAGGATGCCATCTCAGGAGTCTGTAGTTAGAGGAAGCGGGAAGGACTGACAGTGATAACGGTAAAGAGGCAGCTTGCGTGGAGATATACTTGTGTGGTGGGGTTGTGAGGAGATGCGCAAGTTCATGTGTATGTGGGTCTACTTCTAAGGAAATGTTTGCATTTTATATTTGATGGTCTATATGACTTTGCCGGCATATATGTATGTGCCTCATGATAACTGTTACAGGTGTACAGGTATATGTCAATATATAGTACGTATATATGGTTCGTTTATCTCTGTGAGCGCGTTTATACATGTAGAGCCTTTTTGGTACTTTAGGTATTTTTAATTAAATATAAACAACTTCAATGACCATAGAATTTTTTTCTTAATTATGTACTAAAAGATTACTCCTCATAAACATTAAAGGGAAGAAAAGGTACCAGAATGGAGGCAGTCGGGTTATAGGTAGGATTACTTTAATTTGGGCTTCAGGAGATTTCAAGGGAAAGTCCAAAATTTAGCATTTCTCCTGAAACCCTGGAAAACTGCAATTTGGCTGGAAATGGCCTGAAACTGCAGGGGAGAGGGAGGGTAAGGAAAAAAGTTTTAAAAAAAAACAAACCAAAAACCCCTTACCTGAAGCATGAAGAAGAAAGGAAGGAGAGCCCTGGAAATATTGTGTCCAGGGGCAGCGTAGTACAGGCTGAGCCCCTGCCAAAGCTCAGCCAATCAAGTTGTTTGATTCCCTGCTTTGGCAGGGAGTTTAAAAGCCTTGCCCAGAATGGAGCAGGTAAGTACCTCCTAGGGGCTTTGTGCATAGCCATAATAAGGGGTAAGCTTTATTTTCCTAGAACAGCAGAAGGACAGACTATGTGCTGCTGTTCATGGTGGGCTCCCTCAGCCAATCAGAGGCGTGGGAGAGCCCACCTTGAAAAATACCTGAAATTGGTTCCAGCGAGCTGCAGAGAGCCTGCTTCCTCCCCTGATGGAGCCTGAATTGCAGTGACCCCTAGTTATAGGGACCGGTGTTATAACAAAGTCTTTTTGATTAGTGCAGTCCACGTAATACTCCTTGCCTCTAATAGTGCAGAAGTTTGTATTTGCCTAGACACATGTGCTTGTGTGTCTATGTGCGTGTACTGCCATTAAAATATGAACATAATAACTTTATTTTTAATTAAACATTAATTAACATTAATACATACAATTGAAATTAAAAACAAGAAAAAAAAAAGAGATTTGGACTATTAACAGGGCCTAATAGACACATGTAAATAGAAGATTGAGGTTTCAGTGATTTTGATAATATTTGGTTGAGTGGATGCTCCTCTTACTTCACTGCCCCAGAGAAAATTATGGACATTCTTGCTTACCCATTCCTGGTTAAACTAATGTCCAGACTAGAGATCTGGGTGGCTTCCCCTTTACACCCCCTTCCTAGGGACAGCACACTTCAACTTGGATTTTCAGGTTTTTTTTAGTCCTCAGGAACATTGAGGTGGATTATCCACTAAGGCCACATGGTGTCAGAGGGGGATGCATTGCAGGACCTTGGTACTTTCTCTGTCTGGTCATCATCTGTGCACAAGATGACTGTGATTTCTTTCCAACAGGTCTTCAACCAGAGACACCATGCAAGGGTAAGAATGAAAGCTACAGCTCCCCTATTCCACTTGGACTTGCTGACAGGGCAGGTCTTAGAACAGTTCAGCTCTCACTGCCCTTTCATTTTTGGGAGGTGGGATATAGCTTTCATTCTTCTCCATTGCTCCCTTTGCTCCCTAACTCTGCCTGCAGCTTCTGCTGTCTTTCTGTCATTCCCCTTTGTATTTCTCTTTGTATTCCCCTTTGCATTTCTCCTGTCTCTTCCCTCTTATTACTTCCTAGCTGGCACTGAAACTGCTCAGGATGAAGCTGCAGCCAGCATCTTACAATTTCTCTCCAACTCCAGGGTGAACATAAGCCAGGAGAAGTTTAGACAACATTTTGACCCAAACCACTATGAATCTGAGACATACCTACTCTGTGAAATAAAGAGGGCCGAGGACAGCACATCCACAAAATACTGCTACAAAAACCAAGATTTCCATCATGCTGAAGTAAAGTTCTTGAATGACAATATCTTTTCTCAGGGAAAACCCTGCTCTGTCACCTGGTACCTGTCCTGGAGTCCATGTGGGGAATGCTCCACAGAAATTGTCGAGTTCCTAAAGAAATACCCTGATGTGAGCTTAACTATTTATATAGCACGAATCTACTACCATAAGCAGGAAGAAAACCGTGAGGGTCTCAGGACCCTGAAAGAGAGTGGAGTCAACATCCAAGTCATGACAAACTCAGGTAATGCCTGATGGGACAAGGTGGACTGGATAGCCCACAAGGGCCTGGGGGCTGGACCATGGAACACTGCCTATAGGGCACGGGTTCCAGTTGGGGCCTTGATGTCCCAAAGTGGAATAGACTGTCGAGGCTTTCCTGTCCAGGTCAGTGGTACCAGATTGGCCCCCAAACTTGGGAAGGAAGTGGAGGAGTTTGCACTGAACTTTTCCCTTTGAGCTCTTCACTTTCTATCCTTCCCCTGATATCTGTCACAGAAAGGTGACCAGGGTCCAGGCACGTGCACATGCAGAATATCCATGCCGGCTGGTACCTGTTCATTCCCATGTCTCTGCAGAGGGCTAAATGAGCCATGGGGAGAGATGCCTGGCTTTTTTTTTTGCTAGAGGTGGTCACCAGGTCAGACATGCACCAGGCAGCCTTATGCTGGGAAAAGCTGAACCAGTATGCCTGCTGTGCCTATTGTACCAGGCAGGGAACACTGAAAGAACACCAGGCTCCTTCTCAGGCCCCTTCCAACAGTGTCAGTTTGACTACAGTGAAATGGAGGGGGTGCCCTGCCAGCCCAGCTCAGGTGTAATATCTCACCTCCCCATGCATAGTATGCTGCTGCAGCTGGTCATCACAGAGTGATACCGGATATTTGACTTCCCCTCAACAACTGACCAACTTGTCACAGGAGGCAAAGCCAGTTGAGTTTGGGGAGGCTGGTTCGGTGAGTGCTGCTCCAGGCAGAGAAATGGGAAAGCTGAAGAAAACACATTCAGTAAATGCTATGGGGTCCTTAGATTCTGTCACCTGGGCCTGCCCAGGGCTGCCTGCAATTTGTAGGAGCCGACCATGCAGTGTAGAATAGTCTTGCTGCCCCAAGCCTGGCTGATCTTTGAGTGCACCAGGTCCATCTAGGTCTCCCTTAACTGTTTGCAGATGACTACCCAGATCTATTTTCCAGATTATAAATACTGCTGGGAAACATTTGTCATGGATAAAGAAGGAATCATCTATGCTCCCACTGAAAAGTTTCAGTGGTTCACAGAGCTTGAGGATATCTTGGAGGTTGGTACACAGACATAAATGGGCAGTTCTGCACCCTGGGTGCTGGTGATACGGGGGGAGAGGTGGGGACAGCAGCTGCATCCAGGATGCCAATGATGGCAGGGAGAGCCACCACACAGACTTCTATTTTTGTGCCCCTGCACCCCCTACATCAGTACCCAGGGCTGGTTCCTGGTCATTTCTCTCCCCCACTCCTTAGCTGTACTACTAGATTGATAGATCATTGTCAGGGAGGGAGGGAAGGGACCTATATGCAGAATTCACAGCTCAGAGGTGGAGTCTGGGAAGTGATATTTCCCTTCTGTCCTCTGAAGTGTCCTTGGTTTTGAGTCACCCATTCGTGCTGCTGAACTGTGACCCCCAGTGCCCCCCAGGGAGCCCCTGGTGACCATGAAAGTTTAATGGAAACCTCTCTGTGCCCAGGGTGACCAATGGGCTGAGCAGAACTGAGAAAGGTTCTTCATGCCACAGCTGGGTTTATACCATGCTGTGATTTGCTTTATTTCCAAGCTGGGCAGTGTGGGATGGATCCTATGGCACTCTGTTTGCCTCCATGGTGTGTACATAGCATGGTACCAGAGATCTTGTACATGATGCACACTTTAGATTCTGTTCCTGGCTGTGTATCTGCCATCCCCCCAGCACAGCCCTTTGAGTGTGCTCAGCAGGCTGCACTCTGCACTCTGGCTGCCTTAGCTCCCGAGTACACATCTTGCTGGCTAGGTCCAGAGACTTTAGTCATAATAAAACCTGGTCCTTAGGTCTTTAATCACTGGATAGTAAAGGTCAGGTGTAGAGAAGGCTTTGTGGTAGGGCCCCTCCTTTACAGGGCAACATCCACCTCCCTGCAATGACAAGCAGCTGTTAGAATGATTGCCTGCTGCCTTCATTGGTTGTTTGTCTAAATGTCAATGTTAAGCTGCTGATCTCCAGAAAAAAATTAATTTCAGCTCCCTCTTTTCTCACCAGAATCTTCCTGCCCAGGCAGCCGCTGAAAAAAATAATGAGCTGAGCCAAGCCAGCAACTGATTGACAGGAATCAGCTATCACAAAATACTCCTCTGTTAAAGATTAATCGTGGTGTGCTGGGGGGAAAGAGGGAAGGATGCTGCCAGAGGCAGGGCAACAAGACATCCCTCTCCTATCACTTCGCTAACACTGGGTGCATCTACATGAGACTCTTAATGTGCAGTAGATTAATTTTACTGTGCATTAGTGCATCATGGCAAAAGCCATGCTAATGTGTTAATGCACAGTAGAATTAATCTACTGCGCATTAAACACCATAAGAAGACCATGAATTTTTGCTACTTTGCAGTAGCACTGGCTACTGTGCATTTGGTTAGTACCTCATATGAAAGGTACTACACTTAAATGTGCAGCAGCAAAGGTGCATTATTGCACATGTAGACATGCCTACTTTATCCTCTGTTTGCAGCTCACTGTTTTCTGTGCTATATGGGGTAGGGGCTTGAACATGATGACTAATCATTATACTGTGGCCTAGTTACTCTTGGTCACTCTCTTTCTATTGCTCCAACTAACAGCCTGTACAAAGTGATTGTGTCAGATCCCAGAGATATCTTGGGTGCATGAGTGCTGGAATGGGAGCCCACTGCAGCAAACCCAGGGGCATTACCAGGAATGACATGAGACTTGCTGCTGCTGTCAGCCTGTCCTGACCTCAACCCAAAGCAAGACACTAGAAGGTGCTCTGCTGTAGGGATGTGGGGAGCTCTATAACAAACACAGGACATGTCTCATGTTGAATGGTCCCATAACAACCTTGCAAGGAGGAGGCTGTGCTGCCCTGGGTAAGGGCCAAGTGGGGAATGACACTAGGTTGGTGGGATCTGTGCCATGTAACTGAGTGTAGCATTTGGCCCTTTGACAATTCCCATAGAGCTTCAGCAAGGAGATTACAAATCCCTCCACCATCCTTTGAGACAGGCTGGAAAACAGACCTACGATTCAGTCTGCCCCTCCAGTTCTGCGGAACTTTGGATTTAAATTGTGAGGTTCATGCTCACCTCTCTCCTCAGCTGGACCAGCACACTCAGAATCCAACCATACCTAATGGCCCAGAAGGACCCTTCCAGCCCTCTTCCTATGGGGAAGTTCAGATTCAGATCCAAACTTCCTGCCCTGTGCCTGCTCTACCCAAGACACTCTTGGGTAGCATCACTGAGGCAGCATGGCAGCTGTGTCCTTCTCCAGAGTTAGCTGCCTCAACCTGGGCTATTTGCCGCCTTCACCCTCAAAAAACTGAAGCACATCTATGTTAGCTGTATACCTAGGTGAGGGATAGGATATGCAAAACGGGTAGAACCGAGTAGATACATTGCCACATCCTGACCTCAGTTATGATGTCATACATCCAGATTAACATCACAACCGTCAGTGTCCTGTGTAACTGAGATTAGTACCTGACTCATGGTCTCCAGTACAATTTGAAATATAAATGTAAAAATAGAAATATCTTATAGAAATATAGGAAAGTCATTCTTCTTTTGCTGAGGATAGCACTTCTTAACTGTCTCACTGGATGAATTCAAAAATTTGTGATTTTCTTGGCATGAAGGGACTATAACGCAATAATGCATGGTGCACTTTGCTTCTTGAAAATCTTGGAAAGGGCTTATTCTCAAGGCTTATTTATTATAATGATTTTTTCTTGGTATGCTTTGAGATTTTGCTCATGTGACATTTATGAACATAACACTTAAATAAATTGTCTGCAATTTAAGGAATAACTGTCTGTGTTATCTATTTGGTTGACTGTGATGGGCTAGCTGGCAGTGACCTAGCCCAGGGGTTTTGAAAGGGCAAAAGATGATTGGAGGACTTGGGATTCCCTTTCTGCACCAATCAGGCCCTAGAGACTCACCCCCCCATGTCCCGATTGGCCCCTTGGGTCACCTGAAGGGGGATAAAAGGGGCAGTGTGGGCTGACTCAGGGAAGAGACCAGCAAGGGACAACAAGGAAGGAGCTTCACAGAGCTGGCAAGAGCTGAGCCAGCGGGGTAGGAGCAGTGCCCCAGAAAAGCCTGAAGGAACAGGACCTGTAGGCAGCAGTGGGACCCTCAGCAGCGTGGCGTGTGGCCAGCAGAAGAGGACCCTACTGGGCTCCAGGATCCATTATGAGAGGCTGCAGCCAGCAGGAGAGGCTCCCCCGCTCCAGCAAGGATCTGAGCAGCGACCTGAGGGGTTCCCAGCTCTGCTTCCAGCTCCTCCAATCAGAGGCCAGGCAGCTCGACGTGAGGCTGGGGCTGTGGGAAGGTCAAGACCCCTAGCAGACTAGCACAGTGCCACCAGTGGTGGCTGTGTGGCAGCATTCCTGCCTATCACATGAGGGATTTGGGCTCAAGCCCTAGCTGGGGTAAATGAGATAACAAGAAGTGAATCTTCTAGCAGTGGAAAGGGGCCGCCCATTGTGTTTTCCCCACTTTCTCCCCCTCCAGGTACCAAGGCCCTATATTTCCTTGTCATTTGACGTTTTGCGTTTTGTGCCTTTTTATATTTCACGAACTCTTATTGTTTGTTCTGCTGTTTGTATTTTATAATTTGTTAACCCTGTTTTTTGTCAGTGATTGTAAGTATCTAACCTTTGTTGAATCCTGCCCCCCTTGGGGCATTGTAGTGTCCACTATACCCTCTGATTTATGCCTGTTTTGTTCCCAGTATTAAAAGGTATATGGTTAAGTCCCCATTGGTTGCCTGGCTCTGCTCTATAGGGGAGGAGAGTCCCTACACCTCCCACAGCACTTGTGCACCAGCTTTGATCCTTCAGTTGGAGAGGGGGTACCTCTTAGAGTACTGCCTGGGTTACACAACATTTTCAAAACTTAATTCTGATGGTACTTTTAATAATATCCTGGCATCATAAACATGGTCCAGTTTATGACATGATAGATTGTTCTGAGGGTACATATAGGGGACACCAGTTTATGCATATCTTTTTTCTTCTTTTTCAAATGAATTGAAACCCTAGAAATTGCTTTTCAAGGCTCTAATTTTCCTATAGGCCCTCCCCTGCTCCTCATATTGACCATATTGGTTTTCTCTGAGACACAGAATCCTGGTCTCATTCGATAGCAAGAACTTCATAAATATTCAGAGATTAACCAACATTTACAGAGAGAATATATGGGTCTGTGCCAAGACAGCTGAGCTTTGCAGGGAGCATTCACAGTGACTGTGACTTTCCTCATGCATCTCAGGAGATGGATGGCAAGGTTACAGGTACGGGCACAAGCACTGTACAGAGACAATCAAGTCTTCGTTCAGCTGTTCATACTGAAGAATTTGCATCTTTGGAGCCAAACAAAAAAATGCAGTTTGTGTGTGTGGATGAATGAAATGGTATTATATGTTCACAGAGAAGGGTGGTTTCTTGGTCAGATGTGGAATAAATATAACTGCATTTTCAGTTAGATGGATGTCAGCATGAATGTCTGTAGTGCTGTATTTGCTTCTGTGTGCTCTTTCTGTGTGATAAACTGCCTTCTCTATGTTTAAGTTGTCCCTGAAGAGCCCCTGTACAATACAGTTCTTCACAGTACAGTTCTCATGTCCCCTCTGTCACAGCCCAAGGGACACAGGGGTCAGAAGGAAAATTTTGCCATTGAGTCCTGTGGGATATATACATATGGTTGCGTGTGTGCATGCAAGTCTGCAAGCACTGCATATTAAAGTTATGATTCCTCTTTTAGTTCAGGCAGTGTAGATCAGGAAAAATGCTGTTGTGCATACACATAGCCGACTCATAGGTCGTTGCCACGTGCCATTTGCCACACCCCTTCCCCTGCCACTGCTGGCATCTGCAAGCGGTCCCTGCTCGCCGATCACTGCTGATGCTGCCACCTACAAATGGTGCCCCCCAAGCCTCAGGAGACACCAGTCATTCATGTTCATACATGTATGTGTGGCCAAATGACCTTCCCTTTGGAGTAATTAAGCCCCCTTTGTGAATGCTCATTAAATAATATTTGCATTTTTCTTACAAGGTTAATTTTTAGGTTTTGAGAGTTTATCTTCCATTGTAAAGTTAATCAATAAACAAGAATTGGTATTAGAGATTCCCTCAATAGCTAAGCCTTTCAAAGCAGCCTCAGCTTTAATGATCGCATTCTTTTACAGATGTTTACATAAAAGAGTAATTTCTAATTTGTTAAAGAGTATATATAAATATATAAGGTGTACATACATACACATTATGCAACTAATAATAGTATATAAATCTAAATATATAAATATATAATTATATACATTTATATATTCTATTTATAAAATATTATTAGTTATAA
>NW_017728931.1:8317368-8319953 GCF_001723895.1 Crocodylus porosus
CCAGGGAATATTTACTATGATGAAGATCACTCCAGCAATTTCATTTTCCATTGATGCTCTCTGAGCAACAAGAGGGGGATTGAATTTATCAGAGGAGATAGACCCAGTGGGTACCTTGTTTTAAAACTGATTATCATGTTTTCTCACATACAGTGATGACTTCTCCTTCCTCCAATCAGCCCCACTCCCAGTTGGGATGCATGTATTAAGCAGGGAATCTGTTTTTTTCACTAAAAAACAGCACATTTGGAGACACTGGACATGTTTACACATTTATTAATGTGTTTTTGCTACTGCACGTTAAATTTACTACCTCTAATATGAGATACTAAATAAATGCACTTTAAATGCCTGCTTTTTTAAATCAATACTTAATGCGCAGTAGCCTATTTTTAATGGGCATTAGTGTATTAGCACAGTTTTTGATGTGACGCTTTAATGCACAGTAAAATAGGCTACTGCACATTAAAGTGCATGTGTAGATGCACCCATTGTACAAGCCATGCAGCTGCCAAGACAGTTGCCCAGATGGCAGATTCATTTGCAAATATTCTCAGCTGGAGCTATTTGCCTGAGCACTGTAGTTTATGCCTAAAGCAGTAGTATTTTGATAAGGCTTATGATATAGAAACAGCACTTTATTTACAAGAACTTATCTAAAAGGTTATTTACATCAAAGAATGAGTAGTCTCACTACTGCCCATGCAAGGGTTATCCTTGTACCTGAATATCTTGGTACCATACTTTCTGGACACTTTATGTTCCCAGGAAGACTAACTCTATGTCACACAATTGGACATGACTGTGGAAATATTTTTGTCTACAATTCTGCCTTCTGAAAACAAGGTGTATATTCTATTCAAGGTTATATTGTATTTAAGAAAATACAGTATCATTTTCATAGCACTGACATTGTGCTTGGTGTGGGCATTTTGGAGGCACAGGGCCAAATCCACTGCTTGGCGGTCAACCCAAAACCTACTGAAGTAGCCATAGGACTAGAGTCTCCATCACAGCAGTATAAAGCTGCTTTTAACCCCACTGGCTAGGGACAGACATTACACATAAACCAGCTTAAGTGATTAGAAACTGCTTTAAACTTGTAACAGAACAGACATTGTTTCAAAATGACCCTATGGCCGGATCTGTGGGGCGGCTCCAAGGTGGCTCTGAAGCTCTTTGGAAGCTCCGAACCGCTCCGGGAAGCCGAACGAGGCAGCGCTTCCACCTGGATGTGCTGCTTCAGGCCCCGAAGCGTCCGAAGATTCTCCGGATCCAAAGCTCTGTCTGAAGCCTCACGCAGCCCTACAAGTAAGCCCTTGCTTTGAAACTCAAAATGTTTTGAAACATTTGTTTCATTTTGAAGCTGTTTCAAAGCCTTTTGTTTCATTTCAATTTTGCTCTTTCAAGCTCAAAAGGCTTCAAAACAGCTTTGAAACAAAACACCTGGAGCAATTTCACACAACCCTACTGTGTGGGTCCATAGCACCATGTGGAAACTGTTCCTGGGCGATACTTTTGCGATACTGATCCAGGCACGGTCCTTCTCTGTGGCACATTAAACCCACTCACTATTGCCATAGATGGTGCAACTCCTTTCAACAAGTTTGTAGGATATGAATCATCCTGAGGGAGGAGAGTGTTACTTCTGGGTACCATGACTGTCCCACTCAAGGATTCAAAGAAATCCTCAGTGAGACTGACACAGCGCTGCCTTTCACTTGCTCATAGTAAATTTCATTCAGGCTGACACCAGATTAGGGGCAGGATGATCACAGTCTAAACGCAGTGGAGTTCCTGTGAAGTCCACAGAATCACTCTGGATCCTCCCAGGCATCATTGAGACTGCAAGCCATTTCCCTGAATGTGTTCTTCCCATGTGCCTGCCCTGGGTGGTTTGCACAAGGGTTGGTTTAATTTATTGCTAGAGGACAGGGAAAATATTGATACACTGTTGCCCCCTGAAAGGACAGCCAGTGAAGAGAAGGCTTGAGTAGGCAGGAATTCAGACTGCACTATTCCCAGCTCTTCTTCCCCACAGCCTGGTGTCCCCCTGTGCCCTGAATGACCCTCTTCCTTTCCAGCCCCATTGGAGGTACCTTTGCCTCCCTCCTGTTCCTGAGTCCTCCTCAGTCTTGTGGGGCTGGCTGCAGTCCCAAGAACGAATATACTTTAAGGGTTCAGGAGACAACAACAGCCCTTGAATGAGAAGGAAACAAAAAACTTTTATTAAAGCCACAGGGAACTCTTACAAACTGGGACCTTTAGCTTCTTGGTTCTTCAGGGTTCATATCCCAATTCCCATAATCACAGTTCTATCCATTACAAGGGGCCATGTCTATATCTGATCATTCTCTTGTATATCACTGCAAGTGGTAGAAGAGTGCAGCCTCCAAACTGCACACTTACGTAGCTATCTGACTTCATGGCTAGGCCTGTGCAAATAGGCAGCTATTTGATTCGGCTTCAGATTCGTATGCCAGGGATCCGATCCAGAGCTCCAGATTGGTTTCCCACTTCAATTCAGCCGAAGCAGCTCTGCAGCTTCAGAGCTGCTTTCGAGATCTGGCCATAGGGTATAATGG
>NW_017728931.1:8320146-8321817 GCF_001723895.1 Crocodylus porosus
CAGCTGGCAGGCTTCATGGACACAGCAGAGGCTACCATCCCTGCAGCTTTCATCCTGCTATGCCTTAACACGCACAGTGTCACCCATATCACAAGTTTTGCTTGTCCGCAGCTTGAGGTGCGGTTTCCCCCAAACCTCTGAACTTATTTCCTTGAAACTTGGCAGGCTTTGTGGCCTCAGCAGTGGCCACCATCCCTGCAATTTTCACCACCCTCCCCAGTGTAACACATACACGTGACATGAGTTTTGCTTTCAAGAATTTGGGGTGCAGTTCCCCTCAAACCCCTGCACCTATCTTCTTGAAACTTGCAGACTTTGTGGCCTCACCAGGGGCTACCACCCCTGTGGTTTTTACCCCCTGTGGTATAACATACATGTGACATGAGTTTCACTTTCAAGAATATAGGGTGCAGTTCCCCCTAAACTCCTGCACCTATCTTCTCAAAACTTGGCAGGCTTCATGCTCTAAGCAGAGGCTACCACCCCTGCAAATTTCATCCAAATCATACAAAAAACAACAAAGTTACAGATATTTAATTGAGTCCCCATTACACCCTATGGCCAGATCTCCAAAGCGGCTCTGAAGCTTTTCCAAAGCAGTTTGGAAGCTCTGAACCACTTCAGAAAGCCTAAAGAAGCCAGTGCTTCAATATGGATATGTTGCTTCAGTGTCCAAAGTATCTGAATCTTCCCCGGATCCGAATCACGGTCCGAAGTCTCTCACAGCTCTATTTACGGCCTCCCACCTGCCTGGCATCCTGGAGCTTGTGGACTGTTTGTATGGGCTTTCCCCAGACAGGTAACCAAATATTGATCCAAGAATAAAAAAGCCTGGGAAAACCTCAGTGAATGACCTTGTTCCCTTTCAAATCAAGAGAAAAATTTGGTCCCAGTTCAAGTGGGCGGGAACCCATAAGTCTCAAAGGGAATATACATCTTTAGGCCAAGGCTGAATAGAATTCAATTTCTCACTCCTCCGTCATACACCAAATTAAACAACATTTCAATGAAACACAAACAAAACCTTTGAACTGCCATTTCATAGGTCCTAAAGGATAAATCTGCAAACCCGTCTGTGAGTAATCCTTTCATAGCCCCTCAGCCCTCCATTCCATGATGGGGCATGGTGATTGGTAAAGACGTTTCTGGTTGACTTGTCAGCCTGAACCTTTCTGGTTCATTGCTAAATGTGACAGTCCTTCTGTCATCATTGTAGCTGTGGCTGGGGGATCAAGGAGGGTAAATAAAGCCCAGGGCACAAGGTCTAACAGACTTCCACAGGGGCACAAAGTGTCACAATTCCTTCCCACCTAGCTGACGTCAAGTTAGCAGTGCACAAGCCAGCTGGGTAAAAGCTAGCTTGGGTAGGTTCACACCAACTGCTATGACTGTAGCACAGATGGATCCTTAGGAACACCTCACAGCATCTTTTCTACTTCAAGCAGTAGCCCAGTCTCAAATGAGGGCTGAGCATCTCTAATTGACTTCAGCAGCCTCACTCTGCACCATTCAGGAGAGGCCCAGGCAATATCATGTTAGGCTATACCCTATACAGGAGGGATCGTGTTGACAAAAGGGGCGGGGGTGTTGCTCTCTATGTGAAGGAAAGCTACATGTCCCTGCAAGCTGATGTTGGCGACCGGCATGGACAGCTAGAGACCCTCTGGGTAA
>NW_017728931.1:8321828-8336725 GCF_001723895.1 Crocodylus porosus
ACAGATGACACTAAGATGTGGTGAGAAGTGAGCACACTAGAAGAGAGGGACAAGCTACAACTAGGTCTGGACAGGTTACAGAGGTAGGCGGATGAGAACAAGATGGGTTTCAATACAGACAAGTGCAAGGTATTGCACCTGGGGAGGAAGAACCAGCAGCATACCTACAGGCTGGGGAACTCCCCTCTCATCAGCACAGAGGCAGAAAAGGATCTTGGAGTCGCTACTGATTCCAAGATGAACACGGGCCGCCAATGTGGGGACACAGTCAGGAAGGCCAACCACACCTTGTCATTCATCCTAGATGCATCACAGGCAGGTCCAAGGTAATCCTCCCTCTCTGTGCGACATTGTTCAGGCTGCAGTTGGAGTACTGCATCCAGTTCTGGGCGCCGCACTTCAGAAGGGATGTGGACAGCATCAAGAAAGTCCAGAGGAGGGCCACTTTCATTAGGGCACAGCAAAGCAGGCCCTATGAGCAGAAGCTATGGGACATGAACCTGTTCAGCCTCCACAAAAGAAGGCTGAGAGGGGAACTGGTGGCCACCTACAAACTGGCCAAGGGGGACCAGCAGGAAATGGGAGAGTCCCTGTTCCCCTGAGCACTACCAGGGCTTACAAGGAGTAATGGCCATAAGTTGACTATGAGAAGATTCAGACTAGACATCAGGAGGCACTACTTCACAATCAGGGTGGCTAGGAGCTGGAACCAACTTGCTAGGGAAGTGGTGCTCTCTCCTACCCTGGAGATCTTCAAAAGGAGGCTAGAGAATCACCTAGCCAGGATTGTTTGACCCCACCATCCTTTCCTACCCATGGCAGGGGTTCAGACTTGATGACCTGCTCAGGTCCCTTCCAACCCTACCAACTATGAAACTATGACATAGATGGAGTGATCTCACTGGAAACAGTTTTCCACTCAGGTGAAGTGAGACAGGCTATATTTAGAGCACCTCTTCTAGCCCCCTCCTCATAGTTCATACTTTATCTCATAGTTCTTCCCACAGGCAGCAGTCCATCTCCAACCCAGGTCAATAGCAGCTGACTGTGATTTCACTCTGCTTACTTTTTGGTGTCCCATCAATAATTAGCTCACCAGCTCAACTCATTTCCTAATGGGGTAAATTACCACTAGAACACACATCAGACTGTCTGTCCTCGTGTTACTGCCCTCATTTGGGAGGTAAAGGATAGAAAAGACATTGAACTCTCCTGCTGGTCCAGAGGCTTTGGTGAGTCTAATGTGTATGTGAGTGCCTGGGTGTGCAGGAACCTTGATCTGGTGTTACCCTGGCTCAAACTGTTCAGGGGGAAAAAGTAAATCCATCTCTGCCCAAGGCAGCCAAAGCAGAAGCATTCATTAGTGCTATATTTTAAAACATGAAGCTGGGACAGGATTGACCTGAGGAAGGTGGAATGCTACCATACCGAGGTGATGTAGAGAGGCAGCCTTTACCAGAAATGCATGAGACACCAGCCTCTAATCTAGTATAGTTGTTTTATTTTTCATCAAGTAAGAATGGAAACGAAAGCCTGGAGCTCAACCTCCACTTTGTTCTGAGGTAGCTGGGACCCAAATCTGAGCTCTGCAAAGCTGAAGGCCTTTCCTTGATTCTTAAAGAAATCCCAGTCAAAGAACAAAACCAAGACAAGGAAGAGGCCATAGCACTCCCAAGGCATCTCAGGGGGACCATGTTTCTCCCTTTCTTTTTCCTTCTATTTTTCTCTTGCTGCTTCAGCCACTGAATTCCACCTGGGTCTGAAATCCAGCGGCCTTTCCATCCCTTTCCTTGGCCCCTGACCTATCAGGTATCTTCAGGTCTACCTGGGTTTTCCACAGAAGAGACAGACATGGGTTGAAGGAAGGAGCGAAAGCTAAAGGAAGCAGAAATGAGTGGTGCTTGACAGAAAAGCCACAGTAGTTGTGATGTTCTTCCACATTTGCAGTGTGAATTCAGGGTCTACAGCTAAGAAGCTCTAGTAGGAATCCTCTTTCTTGATCTCTGTAGAAAGAACAAGACACAAAAAGTTGAATGAACTTCCACTAAGAAATCTAAAGGGGGAACATAGCTCAGAGAAAAAGATCCAAGTCACTTTGTTCACATCTGTGTCACTGGGTCCACCCCCATGCACCTTTGGCTGAGTGTGAAGATTACACAGTTAGGTGTGATGGAAGCCTGTTCTTGAGGGGTTTTTTTATCTTTAACACATTCAAATATGTTACTTAGACATCAGGTCAAATGTGTTACCACAATCTGGTCCAGGTCTCAGGGATCTTGGAAACAGAACAGTTAGCCTCACTGACACTGTTTCTTACCCAGCCTGAGGATCAGAGAGGATTATACAGTTACAGGATATGGTGTGGTTACATACAAAGCTTCTCCCCTCCAGGGCCCGGCTTGTTTAGGTAAACCCAGGTGCAAAGAGGTGAATTGACTTGTCCTTGGCAGACGAAGGAATAGTACAAATCTGTCCCGACTTCTACCCCCCTGCACTAACTACTTGAGTGTTGCCTCCTCAAGGGCACAGCCTTACATACCTGAGCTGCAGGGGGCATTGTATTCTGCAGTGGCATGATTATCTGCAAGAGAGAGGAAAGTTTGCTGTGAGAGGTAGATTAGGAAAGTAATTACAGAGCCCTAAGATCCTTTCCCTTCAGCACAAGAATCCATGGGGACCTTGCCTCCTTGCCAGACTCTCTTTATACTTTACGGTGGAAACCAGGCATGTCCCCAGCCTCCACTGGGGAAAAAGAGCAGCCAACAGATGCTAGAGTGACTCCATATCATGAAGTTCTTCCCCCTGATCGGTCAGGATTGGCAGTAGGGAAGGGTCCCCTTATGTGTAGGACTCAGAGTAAAACACAATTTTCAACCTCATGAAACAAAAGCATAAGCATTTCCAGAAGACCACAAGGGCTGGAGATACCAGGATATTGCCAGGAGACTACGGATCAGAGCTAGGAGAATCAAAATGCAATGATGTAACACCCACACCACAAAGCCACAGAAGTGACAGGCAGCATCCACTCTTGAGAGGCCCAGGTCTAGAAAAATACTGTGCAAGATAAACCCCTGTGGCTGTATGTAGGGAACCCAAGGCTGGGATAGTAAAAGGCCACAGGACAGGAGTGAAAGGCACTGGTGAAGTTGTGTGGGGAGCCCAGGACTAGAATAACCATGGCGCCTGCCAGACCAGAGAGGGGCACCAGCAGAGCTGTCTGTGGGAGAGGAGAGGGAATGATGGTGACTTCTCCCCTCTGTCAACAAAGTCTCACATGGCTGGTAGTAGTCATAGACATGTACTGTTGCCGGTTTCAGATGTTGCACTTCACTCTCTTGTTCCACTGAGACAGTGAAGTTTTGCAGAGTCTTATCCAGCTGTGGAGAAAGATGGAAGGGAACAGGAAGGAAGGATACTTCTCCAGTTCACCCTACTTCCAGCTTTATCTCCCAACATGGGAAGTCTTTTTTTACTGTGGTTTCAGGTCCCCCTAGCACCCTTCTTTCTCTTCTTCAACCCTAGCTTCCTTCCCCAACCCTTGGACTTCTTCTTTCAATAAGTAGACCAGGGGTAGATTGAGGAGGGTGAGGGGGGAGATGCACTGGTGCAGTTTGATTCCTGGTCCACCCTAAGTTTAAAACCAACTGCCTGGGAGTGGTAGCAATTTTACTATTCAGGCAACAGTGAGGGAATAAATTGACTTCATGGATAATTATGATCTACCTGATCCCTTCTAAACTGTTCATTCCATGGGTGTTAATGACCCTCTCTTCTTTTTAATAATCTTGATGTTCCACCAATCAAGCTACCCTTTGTTCTGAAATTCTGCTGTCTGTGAGCTGCTATTTCACAGCCTGCATATTGTCTTCAGCTCATTCCAATGAAGTTATATTTGTTTTGCTTCAATTTAAAACTGAAAAATACAGCCATAGACCCCTAGCATAAAACTTCTAGTTTATTTTTAAATAGAGAAAAAGATGTGTTGTTTTATTTGTGATGATGCACCCAACCATCTACACCCCCCTTTTCAAAATTCTAGACCTATCCATGCACATACCCTTGCCCTCCCATGGTCAGATGGAGCCTTGCACTGCGCTTACCTCCTCCAAGTAGATGGTGACCTTCTCTGGGTCAGCCTCGGTCCTCTTCACTATGGGTATTTTTTTCAACTGCCAGAAAACAGGAGACATGCACACTATTTAGAATCAGCTCATTGGCAGGATTGTGATCTCCCTCACATGAGAGTGGTTTGGGTGTGGAAAGTGTTAGTCCGGGTAAAAGTGCAATAAGTGAAATCACAGTCAGGCTTGACTAGGGGCACAGAGTAGCCTCAGAGCCTTACCTAGCCTCCTGTGTCTTTCCATCTAGACCCCCTTGCTCTATTAGGAGGACTGACTCCATCTCATGTAGGGCAGGTATTGTACAACATGACAGGTAGGACCTCCTTGAGAACAACAGGATTGAGAACACTTGGGCTGTGAGGCGGGGACCTCTCTGAGGTTTGCACAGAAGCAGCAGAGACTGACCTAGAGTCATAGAAAGTAGGGCTGGAAGGGACCTCAGACAGTCATCTGGTCCATCCCCTTGCTTGAGGCATGACAATCCCTATCTAAACCAGCCTAGACAAGTGTTTTTCTAACTTATCCTTAAAAGCAGCAGTGAACCTAGGACAGGGGCATGTGGGACTCCACTTGTAGTAACATGTCTTTCAGGGACCCAGGAAGGATGCAATAGAATTACTTTTAGGCCTATCCATTTGTGTGCCTAGTAGGTGGAGTAGAATCTGGCCCCTTGAGCAGCCCTGAGGGCATACCAATAAGCAGGCCTGAGACAGACGGACTGATAGCAGCACTGGGCATACTTTCCTCCTTGCTACCAGGCAGGTAAGTTGTTGCATGTCTGAGAGGGGGCATGTCCACAGTGGGAGTGAGCAAACAGGGAGTATTTCACATTGGTGCTCCTGAATATGGCACAGAGAGGGTGCAGACACGTCCCTGATAACTGCTTAAGGTTCAGTGATGCCGTATACTATGTCACTATTTGTTGTAAAAGCTCTCAGGCAACTCCCCCCATCTCAGCACTACTTTGCAATACAGCACTAGGCCCAACTGTGTGGTTCATAGCACCTTGAAATTCCGGGATGCCAAGCGACATAGCCTTGCCTGGTATCAGACAGCGTGTTGCAGGGGCAGCCTGGAGACCAAGTGCTGCCTTCTGGGATAACCCACAACATTTCCGCTGGCTGAGTTCTGAGGAGTCTCACGGTGCCTGTACACGAGCAGCGAGTAATTACCGCGCGCCAGCAGACTGCAGTGTCTTGTGTATCAGCATCCCCATGCTGAAAAATGGCAGCGGGAATGCTTTAACTAAAGCTTGTTCAATGAGCAACCACCAACCACCATTTTTCAGTGTGGAGACATTGACACACAAGATGCTCTGGGTGCCTTAATTACAGCAGCTCTCAGGGTAACTCTAATTAGAGCCCTTCCTCCCATCCCACTCCCAGAGCATGTGTATAAAAAACCTCAGTCCATATCTTCACAGCACTTGGAGTTTCATGGAATGGGATTCTCTTTGCAAGGAAGTGCTGACGGGTTTGTGGGGGTCTCTAACTGAACCACACCTAGAATATAGAGTCCCTTACAGCCAGGGAAGGGCAGGTGGGAGGGGAGCTGCTTACTGCTTTCACCGAGCTCTTCATGGGGATGAAGCCTGACAGCATTTTCACTTCTATCAGGGCCATGCTGCTGCTCCTGCGGTCCCCAGTGTAGTTAGAGGAAGAGAAGCAGTGGGCATGGCACCCACCTCAGCACTCTAAGCAAGCGGAGGATACTTCTTGTGACCCATGAGTGAATGTGGTAAATTTGCTATGGGGGGAGCTGTAGCAAATGTTTGCTGGCTCCCACACTGATGTGCAAAACTCAACATCCCCTCAGCCCAAAAGAAGAAAGGGCAGGAAGCCTCCAGACAGCAGGAATCCTGGTTTTAGTGTGGGAGTGCAGTTTCCCCCAGTTCTGTGTGGGGTCTCTGGTCTCCCAGTTTTGAGGAATCCCAGCTCCAGTTCCAGAGGCACTTCAGGACAATGGAGGCAGAGTGCACAGGACAGTGCTCCCTGACTGGCTCTCTCCCAATTTCCAACCACTGTGGGGAGGGGGAAGAGCAGAGGACTGTGGGAAGCCAGAACACCCAGGGGCCCTCTGTCACCCTCCATAGCATGCCCATGAATAACAGGGTGCTCTTCATTTTGAAGTTCTTCTAAATAGTACCTCATTCCAACAGGTTCACTTCTGCAGCACTTCACCTGTTTTTGGAGCATTTCAAAGGGCATGTTCATCTATCTGGAAACTGCTTCAGAGGCATGTGAAGGGTGTCAAATATGATGTCGGTCCATACCCCAAGAGAGATCACTGGGGCACCCATTTGGGATCCTGGAGCTTGTTACAAGCTTATCTTCTAAATGGAAACCTTCCCCCTGGTCCCTTTAGCTGTCCCCTCACTCCCTGTTCTGGACCTATTCCACAGGCTTCCTTGGCCTGAGAGCATGGGCAGATGGGGGATAGGAAAGGGCCTGTTGCTCCCTCCTGGTCCCTGCAGTCAGGGAACTCCACTGTGCAGGTGTTCAGTGGGACCATGTCAGTGGTCACTGGCTGTGGTACAGAGAGAAGAGATGGTCCCATACCTGACTGCCACTTGGAGGTCAAAGTGTTTCCTAGCAGCATCATTGCACTCCACCGGTGCTGTCTCCACATGCAGGACAAAGACCGCCTCACTCTTATGGGCTGGGACATTGTAGCTCAGAGTTGTCTGTTGGGGGAGAACTGGGGGGAATATGTCTATATAATCTTGTGGGGGTTCCCTGCATAAACAAAGGCCCCAGCTACACCACATCCTTCTAACCTAGCAGCTGGTAACCTTTTCAAGTCACAGGCTGGAACAAACTGGCTCCAGTGTGACGTAGGCTGGGTGGTTTCTGCAGTGTACTAGCAGTGGGAGATTTTCTCTGCTCCCACACAACTGGGAGCTGCACCTGCACCATTTCCCCCAGCCTCTCACTTCCTGGCTGGGGCGTGGGTGCAGTTTCCAGCTGGTGGGAGCTGTGCCAGGGCTGGGCAGGTGGAAGCTGTGTCCACACTGCAGCTACTTCTGCACTACAGCTGAGAAGCTAGAGAGAAGGGGCATAAGGAAGACGGAGAAGTGGCAGCAACATGGACGCAGTGTCTAGCTTCCTGGCCCTGGCACAACTCATCACTGGCTAGAAGCTGTGCCCATGATGCAGCCAAGGGGAGGTTTGAGTATGGAGGGAAAAAGCAGTGGCAGCAAGGCTGTAGCTAGAAGTTGCCTGGTTCTGGCACACCTCCTTACTGCTTAGTTTTGGTGCAGGTGCCAATGTGGACTTGGGCATGGGCAAAGCCTTTGGGCTCTGTGGACTACATCTAGGGGCTCTGCAAGCCTAATCCAGCCCATGAGTCATATGTGGCTGACCTCAGCTTTACCCAGTTTGTAACTGTCTTAACGGCTGATTCCATTTGTGGTTGTGTCCTTGTCTTTCTGTCATATTGTTTTCATGTGGGCTCAAACTCCTTCCTATTGCAAGTCCTTTGGCTTCGATGAAACTTCACCAGGGATGACCTAGACCTTATGGTTCCTCCTTTGTGCCTGGTGCTTTGGGCTGAATTAGTTAATGAGCCAGGGAGTGGCACAGTCTTCAGATAGCCTCTATATCAGGGGTTCTTAACCTGGGGTCCAAGGACCCCCAAGGGGTCTGTGGATAGATTTCAGGGGGTCCATGAACTTGGATGGGAAAAGAATTACATTTTTATTTTCACTAACCTCTAACTGAAATTTAGCATTTCCTTCAATTATGAATGTAGACAAAATGAATGTATTTTGATAACTGTATTTCAATATAATTGGTTTCCTTTGTAATCCTATGTATTTTATTTTATGCATTTAAAACATTATTCTGAGAAGGGGTCCATAGGCTTCACCAGACTGCCAAAGGGGTCCATGGCACAAAAAAGGTTAAGAGCCCCTGCTCTAGATGCTTCTAAGATCAGGGGTGGGCAAAACACAGCCTGTGGGCTGAATGCAGCCTGTTAGCCCATTCTATCTGGCCCACGGGGCCCCTAAAAATATAGAACATTAATATTTATCTGCCCCTGGCTGCCTGTCATGTGGCCCTTGATGGCTTGCCAAAACTCAGTAAGCGTCCCTCTGCCCAAAATAACTTCCCACCCCTGTTTTAAGATGGTTCATCAGCTGCACAGATAGTGCCAGTGTGTGAGGGCTAGACTGCCCTCCTTTTCTACTTCCAACAACATTTCTATGGAGCTGACATCCCAAGGGGCATTGCATCATGGAATAGATATGCACAGTTCTCTGCACCAGCAGGTTTTATGGTCTGTGTTATGTAGGAGGTACACCCTAATGGCTTTTTGGGCCTTAAAATCATAGACCCTATTAATAAAATTGCTGCTTAAGTTCTCCCAGAAGGCACGACTGCAGCATGATCATTGTGGTTAAGCCAGCAGAGCTGGACATGCTCCTGCAGGGAAAATCCTCTTCCATGGATGCACTCAGCCCTTGCTAAGCCATGTCATGTGGGTAGGCCAGAGCCTCCCATGGTTTATGGAGTAAATTAATTATAGTTCGCACCAGGCTTGGGAAAAAATTGTGCTCCCATGGAAGTCACTGGCAAAATGCCTTTGGACTTCATGGGACCATATCCCTGGTGGCCCTCACTTACCTACACATACACACAGCCACTCCCAGCCACCTGCACTGTGTACACCCCTGGGATGCCAAGGAGAGGTGCCTGCTGTAGCACCAGCTGGTTCTTCCCATCCACATAAAACTCCAGCAGGAGGGCCTCTTTGGATCTCACCATCACCTTTGTGTTCCCTGCCTCACGGTAAGTCAGGCCTGCATATTTAAGCAGAGCTTGGAGGCCAACAACAGTGTCCTAGAGAAAGAGGCAAAGTCAGCTCATTGTGTATGTGCACCACCTCTTTGCTTTGGAGCAACAGGGTCTCTGGGATGTGGGCTCCCAGCTTCAGCATTTCCCCATAAGTTGGAGAGCCTGGAGGGGCCCATGCCCCTTGTGGCACCAGTAACAAGGTTCACAAGCAGGCAGGGTCTGCACGGCCTAGGACATAAGTATCAGGACTGCAGCCTTGACCCTTACCACATCTTGATACTGCTAAAACTTGCACTCCCGGCTGTGGGTACAGGTTTATATCATAAATCACCATGGGTTTCCTAAGGCTACAAACAGACATTGTTTTTGTTGGCACATCAGCTGTTCTTGGATGTGTCCTGTTGTCCCACAGGGTGCGAGCCTTGCCATTCCTGGGACTTCAGGTGCCCAATTGTACAGGGTAACAGCCCTAGGTGCTGTGCCTCAACCTGAGGCACATTTCATTGTTTCATATCCTGACACAGGGCATGCCTATGCAAAACCTCAGCATGGAGATTCCCCTGCTTGCAGACACATGCCCCAGGCATCCCTCTGCAGGGTCTGGCATGGCAGCATAAATGCATGCCCCAGAAGCCCCCCTGCAGAAATCTCCTGCATGCAAGGCAAACCCCATGGTTTCAAGGCACAGTAGTATAAAAGGCACCCTCTGGGAATCCCCTGCAGGGGCATTTCTGGGTTGCACAATGAGAGAACAAAGATCCTTGCCTATAAGGCATCACAAGCTGTGACTGGGTTTGGTTGCATAAAGATTTGTGGGCAATTGGAGCATACCAAAGGGCAGGGATGGCACAAGGGCAATGTCTGTTTGCCCACTAAGAGACTGACTCCCATCTTCCATCACCAGCAGGAGTCATATATCCCTCCCTAGAGAAATTTGTCCGTAAGGGATAACTCCACAGCAACTCCACAGTCCCTAAGGGATAACTCCCCAGCAACTCTCCAGTTGCTCAGTGTCTCTCTTCCTTTCCCCTATACATTCTGAGGGAGTGGTGTTGTTTCCTGAGTGGAATAAAACCCCCCAAAGGAGTTGCGTCTTATGTTGAGTTGATGCAGAATTGGGGAGAAGTTTGTGATGTCACTGGCTGTCACCTCAGGTTGGGATAGGTGAGCCAGGAGGATGTAAGCCATGGTCTCAACAGCGATGAGGATCCTGTCATTGACTCATCTGCAAACAAGTGGAGGAAGGCATAAATAGACCTAGAAAATACTTGGAAGCCCCCAGGGACTGGGGTTCACTCACATCATCAGGGACCCCTGCCCTTATCTGGGAAAACCTCTTTGTTCAGGGTCCAGAGCTTCTCCTGAACCCTATTTCATTACCTTGTGCTCTGGGATGCCAATCAGCTAATCATTTCCCCTGGCAGAATGGATGCCCTCAATGCCATGGACACCCAGGCTGCACATAGGCCCCAAGTCCTCAGCAGAACCCTGTTGATAATCCTCTTTGCAGAGACTGTTATTTGCTTGAATTGAAGCTCTCCTCCTCCCTGTTTCTGCATGGTCTAGGATTCTTTCCCAGCTATTGACATTACTTATGTAAAATCTTCTCTATCTTTCAGGGCAATTGTGGGAAAGCCAGTGGATGACTGAGAGCATGCATCTGATTTTTGCCAGCATCCTTTTTACCTGCTAGCCCCACTTAAATCAGAACTGGATTTCTAACCCACACCCCCAGCTACATAAACAACTCCAAACCCATGTCAGAGGCTTTCTATGTGGATGATAGTGTGGCTAAGGCTAAAACCCAGATAAGAGCTTCAGCTAACTGTGCAGTGCAGACATACCCTGAATGACAAAACACATGGAAACCTGCAGTGCTGACATTAATACCACTTTGAAGAGGAGACCCAAGCTTAAAGGAGGACAGAGAAGAAAATTGATTTTCATAGGTGAAAACTATGTCAGCCCCTCCTAGGGAAGGCTACTCAAGGACAGAAGCTAGTCATCCTTTCTGGGCCAGATGCTGATCTCAGTTCCAGCAGTACCAACACAAAGTCACTCCATAATGAATTTACAGAGGAATCAGAGTCCTGCTGGGTTTGCATCAGTATAGTGCAGAGCTGAATCTCCTCCTTGATTTGCTTGGTCAGGCACTCTCCCCAGGGTTCAGGCCTGCTGTCCTTAGTAGGCCATCCTCCCTCAGCAAGTGGCTGTCTGTCTGCAGTGAAGCCTTGCAATCTGATTCCCCTTCTGTGGTCTCTCCCCATTGCCAAAGAGACCTTCAAGAACCTGCAGGTTCTCCCTTAAGGGAGATAATAGGGAATCTCATGCAGATAGGAATACACAGCATCTGGTAATGCCTATCTCCAAGTATAACTGGAACTGGAAGATCAAAAAGGTTGTTAACTATTGCCAGCCCTATTGCCAGCCCACAGGCCAAGCATGGAACCAGCAGCATTGTTCCAAAGAGCTGTATGTCCTTATAGTGAGACACCCCCAAAGTGATACCTGCCCCTACAGCTTATAACAAAGAGGCTCCTAGTGGTGTGAATGCAAAGGGACTAATCCTTTCAAGTGCTGAGTGCCATGAGGTGCCAATGACACTGATGTATGTTGAGGGATCCTGGTTCCTCAGAGGAATTTTGGATCCTTAATGTCTTTCTCAGGCAAAGCTCCCACAGGCTTCACAAAGAGTTTGCTTGAGCAAGGATGACTAAAGACCAAATAAAGGCTATAGGATTTTTGCTGTTGAAACATGCTTGCTCACATTTATATTGGCTAAGAAAGTAAGATTGGCTATTTATTGGGTCAGGTCATAGGTCAGTCCATCTTGTCCAGCAACCTGCCTCATGCAGAATGGATGCTAAGAAGGAGGGTGAACAGAGTACGTCCAGACTTTTCCACTTTGTGTTTCTCTTTCGGTGCAGCTTTGAGTGTTCAGAGGTTTAGGAAACTCTGACTAAGTGGCTGTGTCCTACCTCCCATGTTTGGGACCTACTGACAGAATTTCCTCCTGGAATTTGTCCAATCCCCTTTTAAGCTGGGTTAAATTATCAGCCTCCACAGTGTCTTGTGGCAAGGAGTTGCACCAGTTAATTACACACTATATGAAAAAGAACTTCCTTATGTTAGTTTTAGACCTTCAACCAAATAGTTTCATTTAGTGTCTCTTAGTTCTAGTACTGGGAGATATCGTAAGTAATAAATCCCTACTTCTTCTGCATCATTCATTATTTTGTAAAACACTACCATGTCCTCCCTCAAACACCTCTTTACAAACTTGTCTATTTGAACAGTCCTAGCCTATTTAGTTCCTCCTCATATGGTATCCCTAATCATCCTTGTTGCCTTTCTCTATAACGTTTTCTAGGGCCTCAATCTCCTTTTTAAATTATATGGACCAAAACCACACACAGCATTCAAGGTATGGACACACCACAAATATATAAAAGATCAGACTGTTTTGATTACAGTTCCTTTCCTTATAATTCCTAACACTTTGTCTTGCCTTTTGGATTGCTGCTGAACACTGAACTGCTGTTTTTAGAGAACGGTTCCCAGTGAGTCACAATGTTCCTGTGTGGTAAGTTAATGAAAAGATTGTAATGGTGCAGCCATATTTGAGGTTTTTTTTTTTTGCTCTGTGTGCATCACCAAAGTAAAGACTCGAACCAGATCTCAGATGCGTGCTGAAACAGTGGGACATCATGTCAGTCTCAGATTCTGACAAGAAGTTCTACTGTGTATCTGAGAAACCTCTCCCAATAGAAGCCTTGGGAAGGTAGCTACATCTCACAAAATGTTTTGATTTGGATAAGCCCAAATTTTCCAACAAAAAACATTTTGTCCTAAAATTCCCATGTGCCTCTACTCGCAACCCACCAGAATCATGCTTTAACAACAGGCCAAGACAGTTCCCCTGGAATCAAGTATCTACCAAAAGATGTACCTGTACAAGGCTTGAGAAATTTTTCATCTAACTTCTCCAGGAGCTGCTGCCTCGTCTCTGTGTCCTTGGCCAGGTCAAAGACATAAGCCATCAAGGCCTGGGTGTAGGTACTGTTCACATCATGTGATGCTTTTTTAAGGCAGCCCAATGCCTTTTCCACCATGGTAGCCTGCGAAAGGAAAATGAAGGCAGTTAGGATAGTCCCTGGACATCTATACCTGATCCCTAGTAATCAGAGACACAACCAGAGAACACATCCCAGAAGGATCTTTTTCCAGTTTCCTGGCCTAGGTTTTGAAATGAGTGAAGACCAGAATACACAAATCTGGCCTGAACCACGTTTTGGTAACACAGGACAAAACAGCCACCATATGGAAGCCGAATATATTCCAGGAAGTCTGGGTCAGATATAACATCTTGCCCTGGGTAGCTGGGTAAGACACAGTGGGCGCATCTACACGTGCATACAAGCATGACTAAATTTAATGCACATTAAGCTAATGCGCATTAAGCAATTTTTGACAGGTGTCTACATATGCAAGGACTTGGCACTGAAGTTAGTGTATTTGGCACTAAAGTTAATGCTCTTGGCACTAAATTTAGTGTCATGTCCCCGCAGTCCTGCTATGTGCCCCTAGTGGGTGGGCAGACTCAGTACTAAAGTTAGTACTTTAATCACACCTAAATTTGATACCTGCAAATGCAGGTATCAAATTAGGTGCAATTAGTCTAATTTCAAGATTTTAATGCATATTAAGGTATGCATGTGTAGACACATGCCCATAATGCACATTAAATTAAGCTAATGTGCATTAACACATCTTGTGTAGACATGCCTTATAACTCACTGAATTTTGGTTTGGTGTCCAAGATGGGGGAAGGAAAAAATAGATCTTGATCAAAACAAAATTAATGTTTCCTTCAGCTTTGCTTGCTGAAATGGGAGGGAGTGGGATGGGGGAAGGGAAAAAATATTAATTTCTAAGTCAAATGAATGGTTTAATTTGAGGCCAAACAAAATAATTAATTTCCATTTTTGGCCATCTGTAGCTAAAGCAAAGCAATGGGAATGAAGGACTGGGCTGAGGTGTGGTGCCCAAAATGGAATCTGTTATGTGTCCTACCAGCTTCCTGGTGACAGCCAGCAGCTTTGGGAGGATAGTCACGTCCTTGAGCTTCACACTGACTTAAGGTGCCCAAAAGATTGCTCCTTAACTCAGAATCATCAGGCCTTTGCCTGCTCCATGCTGGTAAATGCACAAAGCAGAAATGTGGTGGCTGGACTTGAACAAACTCGGACTGACCCCTCCCTGTACCTACAGAGCGGTGCCAAAATGGTGGGTTTCCTCACACCCTGTGGCAGTTCAGGAGCTACCTACTTTCTCATCCAGATGGAGCTCCAGGAGTGAAGCAGTGATGTAGGCTGTCAGTGAGAGCTCATCATCCACTCAACCCTGCAAGACACACAGAGAGATGAAGAAAAGGGATGAAAAAGTGCAGTGGAGAGAAGGAATGCATTGCCTGCTTGGTGTGTGGGAAATAGACCCCTTAGGAGAAAGAAGTTGCAACAGCTCCCTCAGATTAGCAGGATCCTAGGGGGTATAGTGAGAAGTAACCTGAATTGTAGCCAAATTCATAAACTGCAGATTGGGTTAGCTATGTCTTTAGTAACCAAAGATAATAGAGCAGGGAATAAAGCTCCTGTCTCAGGTCCTGACCTTCCCAATTTGTAAGCCCTTTGGATTTTCTGAGGAGGGATCTTGTTCCAAAGGTGCAGATCAAATGCTGCACCCATTGCAACTTGGAGACTGAGAAATAATCTAGCTGAGGCATAAACCTTCCTCCCCATATAGCTCAGTCTTTCAGTATCCCCTTTGGGAAGCAGAAGATCCTGGGTAATGTGGGGCCCTTGCAGGACACGTTGGGAAACTTGGTCGTCACACCAGACGGCAAAGCTAACATGTTTAACGATTTCTTTGCCTCTGTCTTCCTAAGTAGGGACCAGAACAGCCACCTCCCTGCTGGGCC
>NW_017728931.1:8337912-8361466 GCF_001723895.1 Crocodylus porosus
CGGACTAGATGATCTGCTCAGGTCCCTTCCGACCCTAGAAACTATGAAACTTCTTACTCCATATATGCCTGGGTCTGACTATGTCCCCAAGGATAGGTAAAGATGGAAAAGTTTGCTTGAGAGGTCCAAAGGTGGCCTAGCCTTACTAGGGACTGCACAAATGCAAGATGAAAACCTAGTTCATGGAAGGCCAAGTTGTTCTACATGACACTAATGGGGCATCTCCCCAGTCAAAGACCCATCCAGAGATGTTAGATCTGGCTTGCTGTCATTTGGTGAAAAGCAGAATTAAACAGGAAAGAGTGATGGAAGCAGCCTAAGTGTGGGTCCTGCTATTTCCACAATGGCTGAGCCTCGTCCTACTCTGAGAGTACAGCCATGGCCAAAGTTCCCTGATCTGGAATGCTATTCATGTGATGGAGAGGAGGAAGCAGTAGCCATCAGGTAAGGCAAAAGCAGATACTGCCACCTCAGCAGTCTTCTCCTTCTCCTATGCCATGAGGGCAGGGCTGTCATTTCAGGCAAATCAGGTTCAAGTGACTTACCCTGACAGAAGGCCCTGTTTTATTTTGGAGGGCATTTGGGGAAAAGGACCTTGGAGGCTGAGCTCTCTCTGGGTACTTTGACACTGTGGAGGCAGGGCATTCAGTCACCTGCCTGAGGAGAGAAACCCCACCCACGTGTTCCTGCTCCTTGCACCAAAGCCAGAAAGGAGTTGGTGAAGATTGGCTTAGAGGGTGGGTTTATGGCATGATGCCATGATACTCAGCCTCACTGCCAAGACAATCAGTCCAACTGGCTTGGTGCTTTTTTGTGCATTAACACCAGGAAGAAAGAAGTGAGGACATCTTTGGGGGGCACCTGGTAACACACTCAGCCAAGGGCTATGCATAGGAGTTGCATGTGGGTGCTTTTGCACCTCCTGCATGTGGCAGTGCACCCCCTGCAAAAAGGCACCACTGACACTGTCGGCAGTGCCTGCGGGCAAGCCATGATTGCCCCTGGCTGCTGCCCATGCTGCCAGTGGTGCCTGTGGGTGGTCGCTGACCCACGGTTGGCACTCACCCCCCGCTGCCGACACTGCTGGCAGTGTCTGCGGGAGGTCCCCAGTCACCACCGCCAGGCTCCCACCACCACCGGTGCAGCCATGCCCCACCAGCCACCAGCGGCATGCGCCATTCATGTACTCATCATGGTTTCCTGGCAGCTTGGGGAGGCCCATTGTGTCCTTCCTCCCTAATTTAGGGGGTCGATGCATGTGGAAGAGGGCTGGGTATGTGGGGCCTACTGCCTCAGTGCCCGGTCAAGGATTTGAGGGCTGGTAATTGGAGCATCTTTTTACTAGTAAACAGGGCATATTTGATCTGGATTCATCAAGAGGCCATGAAAATGGAGTCCCTGTGAAGCTGCTTTGGCACTTCTCAGAAATGATCCACTAAGTAGATACAGGGCAGTAGCTGAAAGGACACTGATATTGCAAAATACATCTTTCAGCCCAGCTGTCATGGCTCTGTCTGGGCGTGGGGAGTACTTTCCTGTGGCTATGGAGAGCCCTGGCATGGGCCTGTGGAGACAGCAAGAGACCCAGCACCTGTTTCCCTTGCTCTAGTCCCCCTCGCTCCATGAACAGTGAAAGGTGTCTGTACCTTCAGCTGGTTGTTGAAGAGTTTCCCCACACTCCGAAAGCAGCCACTGGGCAGCTGGTTCTGCCCCAGCCAAGTCACAGCGTCCTTCATGTGCTGCTCATCAATATATATGTAGGCCCTTGCCTGGCCAAAGGCCCGAGCCACAAATGCCGTCAGCCTGCAGGCAGAAAGCAAAGGATATCTATCCTGGCCGCCCCCAAAAGCAGGCAGCTTCTGGCCTTGGCTGTGCCGGGGCCAGAAAGGGAATAGAGTGCACTAGTATGGCCCACGCACCAGGTGTTGCCCTCAGCATCATGCTTCCCAAAGGCGCTGTAGGAGCCATTGTCATGCTTGTAGAGCAGCTGGCGCTGGTAACCTGGGGAGACAGAGACAATGAATGATTTGGTTTGCGATGATTCCCCTGGGATCAGATCCCTGCAGTGGAATCCCACAGGCACTAGATCTGCTACACAACATACACAGAGACAGCTCAGCTGCCTTGTCCTGCTTCAGCAATACCCTGGGGTCACCTTGCTTCACCAGAGTGGTACAGACTGCTGGAGAGTGCCAGTGAGTCTGCCCTTAGTCTTCACCAAGGTGACTATAGGACAAATTTATTTGCTTCACCCCCCTCACATTTAATTTGGCTTCTCCTTGAGAAAACCCTAACTAGCACATTGCTATGAATAAGGCATGGGCTCTGATTAAGTCTTGTGTCTGTTAGGCCAGAGGGAACATACATGACACTATCCCATTTGTGGTTCTCTAACCCAGCCTGTAACTCCCCTTCAGCTACATGCTTTGGAGATAAAGGAAATGATTGTTAAAGAGTAAATCTAATACTGAGAAGGACTGGAGCTAGCCTTGGCGTTCTCTGGTGCAAACTGTTGGACTATTTTAGTTTCATCCACATGATAAAGGCTTCCCTCTGCTCCCTCCCTCCTCTTCCTGACCTCCAACATACTCGTGGCTCTAGGCCAGTTCTCCTCCTTTCCTCACAGCCCTTCTCAGAGATGTCTGCAGCCCTGTCCCAGGAGACAATGCAGCACAGGCCAGTGTGAAGCACAGCACAGAGAGGTGAGTGCTGAGCTCTGGTCTCCTCCAACAGGCAGCTCAGCCAGACACAGACAATGTGCACACACATACCTACCCCAAGGCACACTCTGAAATACAAAGAAATACCAAATTATGGGATTCCTCCTAACTGTACCCGATGGTAGTTCTGGCCAGAGAATCACCACTTACAGCAACAGACCACAACTACACGGACAACTTCTTTCTGCCTCCAGTAGATGAGGAAACACTGATTCCCCACTGTGTGGAATGCAAATTACTAATTACCTACCCACTTTTCCCCAACTCCAGCATCAGGACCCTAATCAACAAATACAGAGAGTAAGTCCTGTATGCCAAAATGCATAGGTTTATCATCCTTGAGATAGTTGTCTTAGTCTTTGTGGCTATGCACATTGTCACAGATCTCCCAGATGTAACACTCTGCCCATGCCTCTCTGCTCTGACCAATAGCCCCTTGGCATCTCAGTCATGAACTCATTTCACACGTCTGCCAGAGCCCTTTGTTTCTGATATCGAACAACTTCCTTTTAGTGGAGAAAACACGGAAGGACCCTGCTTACCACTCTGCATGTGTTCCAGTAACTGTTGTTTGATTTTTGGAGTCACTTGTTTTATCTTCTCTAAGTACTGGAGCACCAGGCTGTTTGGCACAAACTTGACCATGTTCTGCTCCCCACAGCCAAAAGGCATCTGGAGCAGCTGATCTAAATTCTGCGACACTGAACCCATGATATCCCCTGAAAGTTGAGAAAGAAGAATGAGCATGTGAGCACAGCCAGTACTGCAACTAGGGATGGGCAACCAGGGCGCCAGCACCAGATGCCAGCTGAAACAGGGAGCAAGACTGGTGCTCTTCAGGGTGCTTGAGCCTGCATGCTGTAAAATTCTCTGGGGCTTATGTACACACCGAGATTTTTGTCCTTTCATGAGCTGCAGTTGCATGTCTGTTTGCATGAGCGGGGTTTCCCGATGCTTTAGAAGTCTTTCTTGTGCATTAAACTAAAACTCCTTGGACGTAGTTTAGTTTGGTTTGCCTGGAATTAAAGTGTTGCAGCCATGGATTCACTGAAAGCAAAAACACGGGCACTCAAACACTTGTAATGAGCCTCTTTGTCCAACAGATGGTGCTGCGACTTTTTTGTAGATCACCCCTTTGAATTATTGCTTTTGTTTTTGAATTGCTTCCACTTTTTTTTTCTTGTGTGGCTTTTTCTTTTTCTTGTTTACCAGCTCCCTGCTTCCACAGCTGTGTGGTGGGGCATGGGCACAGGGTGGGGGGCCCTGAACCAGGGGGGTGGTGCAGCGCTGGACTGTCCCACTCTGCTGCAGTGCCAGCCAGAGGCCCAGTTTCATTTGTTTGAAAACGGAGTGCAAATAACACAGATGCAACACTCCAAAATAAACAAGTTTAAGTTGTATAAACCTATTTAATTTAATGAGGATTAAAACCCATAGTGTGTATAGGCACCCCTGGTGTTCAGTACTGTCCCTAGCCTCTCTCTCCTGCCCCTCCTCCTTCTCCAGTGCCCCCCACCCCCACTCTCCAGTATCTCTGATCAGGACGCAAAATTCTTAGTTATGCCTCTGAGCTCTGTCTTTCTGCCTGGCATGACTCCTGCCTTCTCTGACCTCTGACAGGCTTCTGGACAAAAAGGTGTCCCCTGTGGTACAGGACATTGATGGTTTTGGGGTGACCATCCTCTGGAACAGTGCAGCCATGGGCACCACAAGATTAGAAACCCAGACTCTGCAGGGAGCTTAGAGAAGAGGAAGAGAATGAGTGCAAGTCTTGAGCTATTTTGAGGGGAAGGATCAGCCTGGCTTTGCTAAACTTGAGGATTCAGGGGCAATGCAACTCTCTGCAGCTACCTCCACGTGTAAGGTCAAGGGGCAGAGATAAGTTGGTGGTGGCAGAGATCAGTGAGACTGAAACTGGGACAACACTGGAAGGGCCTTTTGGCTCAGTTTCGTAAAATCTTTCCTCAGGTGAGACCTGTGAAACGGTGTTGTCCAAGAAACTGGCTTTCTCCCTCAGCTGCTGGAGATCAGCTTCATCCTGGACAGCCCTCCTCTGAGGAAGGGAAGGATTTTGATTTTGATACAGATTTCAGGGGCTTTAGTTTCAGTCACATGGTATCTCACAGGACGGAGGCTGTGGACTAGGGCCGGGTGAGTTCAGAAATGCAGGGGAAGTCTCTAGTGAGGGTCCAGAGGTGGGCAACAAAGATGATAAAGGGCTCGGAAAGCAGGTCATACAAGGAGAGGCTGAAAGAGCTAGGCATGTTCAACTTGAGAAAAGGTCACTTAAGAGGGACATGATAGCAGTCTTCAAATACTTGAAGGGCTACCATAAAGAGGGAGAATACTTTTTTCCTTTTGCTGCAGAGAGTAGGACATGGACCAATGGCTTGAAGTTGCAGTAAAGCAGGTTGAGATTGGATATCTGGAAAAACTTCTTCACTGTTACAACAGTGAGGCTGTGGCACAGACTGCCTAGGGAAGCTGTGGACTGTCCATCACCAGAGGCATTCAAGAAGAGGTTGGACAGCCATTGGTCAGGGATGATCTAGGTGTAGCTATGCCTATGATCTACTATAGGTATTTTCCATGTTTCTGGGATGTGTTGGTTGCCACATGGGGCTGGAAGGGAATCCTGCCCATCCTCCCCTGCTTTTCTGCTACATGGATCAGGTGTGGGATTTTTTACTCCCTCAGAGGGATGTTGACTGCAGCCAAAGCTGGGGATTGTGACTGGCATGTGCCAATGCTCCTACTGAGACTTAAAGCTGATTACAGGGACTTGCTGCTCTGCTCAGGGTCCAACCAACCACCATATTTGAGGCTAGGAAGGAATTTTACCCCATGGTCGGATTAATATGGACTGTGGGGGATTTTATTTTCCTCTGAAATGGGGAGTGTGGCCCTGTACCTGGGATCTCTTGAGCATATATTAACAATCTTTTCTAGAAGCAGGGCATTGGCTGCCATAATTCCCTTGCTTTACCTGTAGCAGGCTAGAGTGTTATGTCTTGTGTTATGCCAGGGTTGACAGTAGTTTTATGAAGAGTTTAGATTATGGATTTGTGTGGGACAGTTTGGATGGGGATGATCCTGCCTCAGACAGGGGTTGGACTAGATAAACTTCCAGTCCTACTTTTCTATGATGTTTCTATGATTTCTCCTGGGAGCCAGGACACAGGTAGGAGCACCTTACCAATAACAGAGACAGTGGCTCGGCCAGATCCCTCCAGGACTTCTTTGGGCAGCTGCAGGGAAACATCACCAGAAACTGGATCCCCTGAGGAAGAAACAGCCCAGGAATTAATGACACAGAAGCTGGGTGTGAAAGGTGCTGCTCAGGCTGCGAGGGAAGCAGGGTCTAAGCATGATACGCAGGCTCTGGCAGGTGTCTCGGCCGAATGCTCTTTGTACCACAGGGATCCTCCCGTACCCTTATTGAGGGGAGCTAGGACATTTCAGGTCATTGGCCAGAAAGGCAAGGTACTGCCTGCACTTCCTCTCTGAGAAGGCTCTGGCACCCTGGTGGAAGGTGAGATCCTCCAGGACCCTCCCACAGGTCAGAGTAATTGGGGCCATCTTTCCATACCTTCACTGCAGAGGAAGGCATTGTGGGTCTTCTCTATGAAGACACCTCCTGGCTGTGGGAGATAAAAAGTACATCAGTCTGAGAAGGGGAAGGCAGGCAGGCAGGCAGGCTGCTGTCCCTGTGCTGGCCTGCCTGTGCCTGAAGGAGCTAATCTGTCCCTTTCCCCCCTCCTCCAGCCTTTCTCTCTTTTTGAACCCAATGGGCCAAGCCAAGGCCTCCTGTTGCCCTCGGAGCCCAGACGGACCTTGGCAAGCAGTGATTTGATCACGGTGTCTGTATCTCCTCGCACAGGTGTCACAGCAATCTTGTTGCCACACAGCTCATGTGCGCTCTCTGCTTGGGTGCTCACCGTGAGATTCACACTGCCTAGGGGAGAGCACACAGAAGCAGCAGTGAGTATTCAGAGCAAAGACCCAGGTGGCAAAGCAGGCTAGAGAAAGAAAGAGGTCTGGCAAAGCAGGCAAGCATTCAGCTTCCCTCCTGCCACTCACAGCCTCCTCACCCAGTTTGGTGGCCATCACATTCCAGGAGAAGGTCTTGGCTTCATTGGCACAGAGGCAGCTGGTGAACTGGCAGCTTGGGCAGGGCTCCACCTGGATCTCCACAGACTCCTCCAGTGTGGTGTGTACCTGAGGGCACAGACACATACATCAGTGGTGAGGCCCCCTGGCAGCTGCACATGTAAGGCTGTGCCTCGTGGACCCAGGGCCCACAACGGAGGCACTTCTGAGACCCCTGGATTGTACATGGGCTTCAGATGCATCTCTGGGATCCAGTCCTCACCTAGGCATGGAGTGGGTATGGGGGGGGGGTGCTTTTCACCTGGATGCAGTCCTTTAAGTAGTTGAAGACAGTGGCCTTCAGGCTGAAATGCTCTCCTTGGATCACTGAGGAAGGCAGCCTCACATCCACAAAGAAGGGCTGGAAGACTCTGAGTGTGGCTGGGTGTGAAAGTCCAAAGCCAATATCCACAAGGCAGAATGAGCTGGCTCTCCACTCTGTAATGCTGTCTGGGAAGACGACTTCAAGAGAGGTTTCCCCCTCTTCACTGAAAAATGGATAATCAGAAGGAACTCTTCATCATTTGCACAGCCCAGATTGGAAGCATTTAGGGCCTTTCACTTTTAGCCTCCTGGCTCCCATCCAGGGGCTGGCTCAGGTAGCCTGAGGCATGGACTATAGAGTCTAGGGCATCCCTCTAGGGCACCATTTACCCTGATACAGAGCCCTTCTTCACTGCAGAATGAAAGACATGAAGCAGAGGAAGGGGAAAATATGCCTAAGGACTGGGGCTGGGGCAGGAACTGAGATACACAGAGGGCTTTACATTTCAGTCTAATACTGGGAGACCTGTATGCTGCCCTGGGGCCTCCACTCCTTAGAGAAGGACCATCAAGGCAGGGGCTTCCCATCCAAGATCCTCTTTAGCCTCAAAGCTAGGAAAGTGTTTGATGCCTCACTTTGTGGGGTACAGTGCAGCAAGGAGCATCTCTCAGCATAGGTAGCAGTGGGTATGTGATCAGGAACCTCCACTGACTTTCTTTCTAAAGTGACAGATCTATGAGTCACTCACCCAATGGGGACCAGATCCTAAATCCAGGTCTCTGGGAAGTGTTTCCGTGGCTTTGTCTTCTCTTCCTGCTTGTGGCCTGATGCTACTGATTGAGGACTTGGCAGGACAGCTGCAGAGAATTGTAAAAGCCAGGGAAGAAGCATCAACTCTGGTGTTTAGGATGTCAGGGGAAATAAGCCCCTTGGCCACAACTAATCCATCACTGGGAGTCAAGAAGGAAGGGAAGGGGCATGGGGCTTTCAGTCAGATAGTACAAACCAGAGTGCGGGTTGCAGGGGTAGAAAAAGGCATACAGGATAGAGATTAGTCCCTCTGGCTCACAATGGGTCAGCAGGTTCGAAACGGGTGTGAAGGGAGATAATGTACGACAACAGGGTAGCATTTCTTTACATAGTTTGTGAGACTTGTAGTGGTGCTAACTGTGTTCTGTGTGAAACCTCAAGAGTCCAGCCAGACCAGAAGGGCATCTGTGTAACTAAGCTCTGCATGTTCTTTATAGTTAATGTACATGAAAACTCCACCATACCCCCATGGTCCCTTCATACTACAAGCAAAAAACACAAGGTGCAGGGGGAGGCAAATAGGCCACCTCAGTCACAGGCAATCCAGGACAGGGACAGCAGATGCCAAGAAGAGAAAGGTGAGCATCAGAGCCCCTCTGTCAGAGTTATCTCTGTAGGGAGGCAGCCAAAGACCATACTCCCTGCTTACCATTGATATAATGACGCCCTTCACCCATGTGTATTCTTCTTGTGAAGGTCGATTTTGCACAGGATACGGTTTCTTGACTTTGGTGTTGGTGAATAGTTTCATTCACAATTGCAGGGGATAATGGAGATAACATGAAAGTACATAGAAATGGTCAAAGGGTTCAAAAGTCCAAACCAAGAGGAAGAGGCAGATGAGGTTTTTACCAAAGTCTCCAAATTACAGAACCTGGCACACATGGGGGATTTTAATCACTGCTGGGAGAGTAACATAGCAGTGCACAGGCAGTCCAAGTTCTTGGAGTGCTTCAAGGATATTTTTTGGTACAGGTGGTGGAGAGGCAAATTAGGGGAAAAGCTCTTCTCAATCTGCAGCTCACAAATAGGGAGGAATTGCTTGAGAATGTGAAAGAGGAAGATACCTTGGGTGACAGTGACCAGGAACTGATTCAGGATCCTAAGGGAAGGAAGGAAGAAGAGCAGCAGAATGAAGATACTGGACTTCAGAAATGCAAACTTGAATACTCTCCAGAAACAGGAGGGCAAATCTGAGCAGAAAAGTTGACTGTACTTTAAGGATGCTCTGTTAATGCAAAAGAACACGCTACCCTAATGCAAAGAAAGGATAGGAAGTACAGAAGTGCAGAAGACCAATCTGGCTGAACAGCAAATTCATCAGTGAGCTCAAACACAAAAAGAAATCCCACAAAAAATGGAAACCTGGTCATATTATTATGGAAGAGTATAAGAATATCTTATGGGCCTGGAGGGAGAAAATTAGGAAGGTCAAGGAATGCATTGAGCTGCAAATAGCAAGGAACTCAAAAGAATTTAAAAAAAAGCATTCTTCAAATATGAAGTAAGAGGAAGACCATGGAAAGCAGAGGTCCCTTACTAAATGCAGAAGACAACTTAGTCATGTATGATTCAGAAAAGACTGAAACATATAATGCCTTTTTTACTTCAGTTTTCATGAAAGAGGTCAGTGTGAGAACAGGTTTGGGACTACTTAAAGCAACTGAATGTTTTCAAGTAAGCGAAGTCAAATGGGGTACACCTTAGAGTACTAAAGGAATTGGTTAACGCAATTTAATAGCCATTCAGTTGTTGGCAGCAGCAGCAGCAGCAGTGATCCGTCACGGTTCAGGATGATCACTCCCATGGGTCAAGTAAAGGGTTGTAGATGAGTCCACTGACGGCTAAGAAGGCTGATGCTAGAGCCACAGACTGGCAAACACCACAGGTGGTGGTTAAAAGGGGGGGTTGAATCATGGATTTCTCAGTCTTGTTTCCTTTCCTTCCGTTTCTGTCATTTTTCTGCCTTCGGGGTGAGATGGCTTTCCTAAAAGCAAGGTATACCGTCTCTCACAAGGCATCATCATATAGCCCTGTCCTGAGCTAGTGTTTCCAAATTTGTGATATCAATGCCACACTTCTTAATGTTCACCTTAAGGGTGTCTTTGAAGCATTTTCTCTGTCCCCTGAGTGTCCTTTGTCCTTGGCTGAATTGGGAGTATAGCAGTTGTTTTGGTAAATGTACATCCAGCATACACACACAATGCCTTGTCCACTGCAGCTGATGTTGAGTAATCTACACTTCTATTCTGGTGGTGTTACCATCGGTAAGGATGCTGCCATTTGTATGATGATCTTCTCACTTTGTGCCAAGGATTTTTCAGAGGTAGCCCTGGTGAAGACATTCCAGGTTTTTCAGCTGGTTCCTATAGGTCACCCAAGCTTCACAGCCATAGAGCAGAGTTGGGATTACCACAGCCTTATATAATTATGTTTAAGAACTCATGGAGGATGGGTCAGGTCCTAGACGACTCCAAAAAAAGGCAACTATAGTGCCTATCTTTAAGAAAGGGAAAACAGGAGGATCTGGAGAATTACAGACCAGAGTCAGTCTGACCTCAACATGTGGAAAGATCATGGGGCAGTTTATCAAGGAATTTAGTTCTAAGCACTTTGAGTAGAACAAGGGCTGCCTATACATGTGCTAGTTTATGTTCTAATTAGGATGCATTGGAACAGATTCGATTAATCAAGTCTGTTCTGTGTTCTAATTAGAGCGCTCCAGCATTGCCTCACCATCAAGTTTATAGGCCCCTACACATTTTAAAATGGTCATAGGGGCACTTTATCTAAATCTCATCAAATGGGGTTTAGACAAAGTGTCCTGTGGCTATTTTTAAATATGTGGGGGCTCAACACACATGACAATGAGGTGTTTTAATTAGAGTGACTCTATGGGAACCACTCCAACTAAAATGTCCTCCTCTCCCCAACCCTTGAACATGTATATAAGCAGCGAAGGTGATCAGAAACAGGTAGCATAGATTCACCAAAGTTATGTCTGAGCAACCTAATTTCCTTCTGTGACAAGGTGATGGGCTCTGTGGATGTGCAGAGAGCAGTGGATATAGTATACCTTGATTTTTGACACTGTCTCCTTGACATTCTCATTAATAAGCTAAATAAATATAATCTAAATGAAAGTACTATAAGGTAGACTGGTTGGATCATTGTATGCAAAGAGTAGTCACCAAAATGGCTCCATGCTTAGTTAGGAAAAAGTATCGAGTGGGGTTCTCAGGGGGTCTCTCCTTTGTCAGTTGTTGTTTAGGATCTTGATTAATGATTTGGAAGTTGAGATTGAGTGCACATTTAGCAAATTTACAAAGAATACCATGTTGGGTGCAGTTGCAGAGACTCACAGGGTGGGGTTAGGATTCAAAATAACCTTCATAAGCTGGATAAATTGTTCAAAATAAATCAAATAAAATTCACTATGGATAACGAGTAAGTCCTTCCCTTAGGATGGAACAGTCATGTAGAAATAGAGACTGAGGAATAAATGACTAATTAGGCCACAGAACTGCAGAAAAGGACCTGGGAAAACAGCATATGAACCAGCATCAGGCTTTGCTGCAAAAAAGCCAGTAGCATCCTAGTCTATATTAACAGAAACATTATTTGCAAGTGAAGGGAAGTGATTCTTCTATTCTATTCAGCTCTAGGGAAGCCTCACCTGGAGTACCATATTCACAATGTTTCTCATTTCTGTTTTTTACTGATTTTCACCAATAAATTCCCTGAATTTTTTTATTGAAGTTATTTAGTTTTTACTAATTAATACCCATTTTTCAGTTCAAATCCCTGTTAACCGGCACAAGTGGGGAATGGGGTGCCGGTAAGCTAAAACTGTCGGTTACCCGAGGTGCAGGTTTCCAGCTGGATGTGGGGTAGTGGAGGGGGCGGTGGCTGCCTGTGGAGTGGGGGGATGTGGCGGGTGGTGGTGGCTGCATGGGGGCTGGGGGAGGGTGGCTGGAGCTGCTGCCTGGGGCTCCTGGCTCTGACCCCGGATGGGGTGGGAGGGGCCTCAGGAATTGCTCCCAGGGTGGACAGGTCCCAGCTGCACCCCAGCGGCTCTGGCTGTGGCCCTGCTCCAGGCACTGGGAACTGTGAGCCCCACCGGGGGGGCAGGCAGGAGAGCCCAGCCCCACTCCCTGCAACAGGCACTGCACCCGGCCGCTCTGCATGGGCCCATGGGGCTGGAGCTGCTGCCCAGGGGTGCAGGGCTCCCGGCTCTGACCCTTGACAGGGAGGGAGGTGCCAGTGCCAGTGTCAGGGTTGGGTCCCCCAGCTCCGTGTCCAGCTCCATGCCACTCCCCCCTCCCCCCAAACGCCAGGGCAGCCCAGCAGCAAGCTCCTGCAGCAGGGGGGAGGGGCATGAATGCAGCCCATCAGCCACTCCTGGGGCTGCAGCAGAGACCAAAGATGGGGGAACTGTCAGTGGGTGCAGGGCATGGGGATGGGGGGCATGGCTCTTGCTTCTATGTGCACCCTGGGAGGGCTGCAGGCTGAGGGGCTGCGCTGGGCTCTTCCCCAGGGGGTGCCTGCCTCTGGATCAATGCGTGGAACGAGAGCAGGCTGCCACCTGCCCCGAGCACTGTGAAGAGCCCAGTGCTGCTGCCGGCCCCAGCCTGCAGTGGCAGCAGGCTACAGTGAGAGGAGACTGCTGAACGCCGGGAAGAGCCCAGTGCCTGCCCCTGCCTGCAATGGCAGCCTGCTCTCATCCTGAGTGCAGCTCCAGAGGCACACAACCCCTGGGAAGAGCCCAGCGCACCCCACATCCTGCAGCCCTCCCGGGGTGCGCACAGCAGCAAGAGTCACGTCCCCCCACCCCACACCCACTGACAGTTGCCTCCATTTTACTTCCTGCTGCAGCCCTGGGAGCGGCCAACAGGCTGCGTTCACACCCCTCTCCCCTCCACTTCCCTAGTCCCAGCCTTACTCCAGTCCCTCCCTCCCTCATTGCTGTGGGAACGGATAATTATTTTCGCTGATTTAAACCATTTTTTTCTTTTCTTCCTTTTATTCCAATTTCAACCTGGTTTTTATATTTGGAAGATATAACCTGAAAAATTTCCAGAATTTTTTAAAAATAAAAATTGCAAATGCACACCACTATGTATCCAGTTTTGGGCCCTGCACTTCAAGACAAATGTGGACAAATTAGAAAGAGTCTAGTGGAGATCAATAAAAATGATTAGCAGTCAAGGAAACATGATTGACCAGGAAAGGCTGAAAGACCAGGATGATTTAGTTTGGGGTAGAAAAAAACTGAAGCAGGATTTGATAACAGTCTTCAAACATCTGAAGGATTGTTATAAAGAGGACCGTGGTAGAGTATTCTGCATAGCTGCAGGAGAAAAACAAGGAGAAATGGTCTCCATCAGGGAAAATTTAGGTTCACCATTACGAAGACCCTTCTGATTATGAGAGTAGCTCAGCACTGGAACAGGCTACCCAGACTGAAGCTTCATTTGGAAGGTTTAAGAACAGGCTAGATGGGGTAGTCACAGATGATCCTGCCTTCAGCTGGCGCTTGGGACCTCCTGAAATTATTATTTCTATAATTTTAACAGAAACATGATTAAATGAGGGAAGGGGAAACTGTGAAACCCCTCCCATCACAACAAATTGTAATGAGTGAGCTACAGGTAAAGGGGATATGTCAAAATGCTGTATATTCATGTCGAATCCATAATTGCACATTCACTTGCATTTTTAGCCCTGGAAAATGTGTGCAAAAGTGGAGGAAAAAATGTGATAAAATTGGGACAAATTCTTTTCTTTCATGGTACAAAATCAGGAGTGCATCTGTCTGCGGCAGTGAATTACAGTCATTGCCCAGATAACTGAGACCTGAATCAGCACATCTTGAGCTTCCCTTGCAAAGAACATGGCTTTGGGCCACACAGCAGGTCAGAAGAAGGTGAGGAGGAAATTAGTGCAGGAGCAAAGAAGAAACTCACCTTAAAGAGACTATACACATCTGCTTCACTTTGATACCAGGGGGCCCCCATTGTGGGGTGTCTCTTCCAAAGGGTAGGGGGATGAGGAGTGACAGGAGGTAGGCAGGGCTACAGCTCGAAGTCCTCCAGGTGATAAGGGAATCCTTGCCCTTCAATCAAGTACCTCAGGGGGTGGGACTGCTCATACACCTGCAGTGGGAAGACAGAGGCTAATGTAACACACTGGCCCCAAGTGTATATAGCTGTGTGTGCCTGTGTGTGTATGCATGCATGCATGCATTTGTGTGCATATATGTGTATGCATGTGTGTCCTCTAGCAATGAGAAGTAGGGCTTAACAGGTTCCTGTTACTTTATGGGAGAGAGAACTGGAAGCTAGGGGTGCAGTTTGCTGTATTAGGTGTATTAGGGCCATGATCTACATTAAGCAGCCAGGGGAAGGTCAACAGCCAAGAGAAAGTCAAAATAGGGGCTACAGGGTGGCAAGCTGGCTGCATCTCAGGAGGCAAAAAAGGTAGAGCTCCAAGCATATAGGAGGGCACTGGCTGCAGCTCAGCCGAGCAAACTGCAGCAGATGAGATTAGGCTGTTCACTGAGCTAAGGCAGGGGTGCTCAACCCCTGGCCTGTGGGCCTGATCCAGGTATTGGAGCCATGTCATCCAGTCTGCAGAGCTCGCCATAGGTCCAGACATTTGGCATGGGGGGAGACATGGCAATTAACTCTACCATGGCTCTCCCACCACCAAGTATCCAAGCCCCATCTGTCTGTATTGGCCTTGGCCACACTGACACTACGCAGAGGGACCAGGTCCCTCCTAGGTTGGCCCATATGGAGAGATCAGGTCCTGCCCATGTTGGCCTGCATGGCTGGATCAGGCCCTATCTAAATGGTCCCCACCTGGAGGGATCAGGCCCCAGCTGGGCCAACAACATGCACTGGATCGGGTCCATGGTCCAGATCTGGCTTGCGGACTGACCTAGCACCACTCATCCAGGCTGCAGGGCCAAAGGTTTGGTGCCACTTAGCTAAGGGGGCACACCTGTAGCTTGTCAGAGGAGCACATGATCAGAAGAGGTGGAACTCAGATCCTCAGTCAGTGGGGTTTGTCTGGCCCTGAACCCTGCAAGAAGCAGAGTCCCTGTAAACCTAGGCTGCTGGAGAGGGGGGAACACAGACAATGCTGATACCTGGAACTGCTGGAAGGAGCCAGCTGATAGCACTTAGGAGCGCTATTTACATCTTGTGTTTTGTTTATATGGGCAATTAAACAGCTGTGATACATGATGTGACTAGAGGTTACTAGGGGTGCTCTGAGTACTGTTCCGGAGGGTGCCACTATCCTCCCATCTGTTTCCCCCAAGAAATCCTGACTAGCCACAGCTTTCAGCAATGCAAAAGCACTGGTCCTTCAACACAACATGGGACTTGCCCTGTGCAGCAGGCTCAGGCTCCAATCCTGAAATCTGACACCCCGTGCTGGTCAGGCCTACCCTTCCATGCTCTCCAGCCTTTGCACATCTCCAGGGCCTTTCAAAGGATCTCAGTGAATTAAGTCTCACAACCCACATGACAGGCTAGAATTAGCCTTCCCTGCCCTGTGGTCCTAGGTCACATAGCCACTCAGGAAGAAAACAGACATCATATTTGTTCCACCATAAACATTTATGTGGAACAAAGCAAAAGTAAGCAGATGTCCCTGCTTCCTGTCATGCCACAAATGCTCAAATTTGTGGCCGTGACAGAAGGCAGTGATAAATAGAGACATCTGTATAGTTATGGCAGGAGAGCAGAGCAGCCTGCAGACATCTGCACTCTCCAGCCACCCTGGGCAGGGGCTCCAAAGCCTCGAGGAGTCTGGACCTGCACAGCCTAGGAATCTCAGGCAGGATCAGGCCTTGGGTACACCTACGTTGCTTTCCGTGCTTACACAGAAATGTTACAGGGATCTTGGGGGATGGGTTTTGGTAAGCAAGGAAATACAGAGTGTCAGCAGGACACAGAGCGCATGTCTGCAAGTTTGAAGACACATATTCCACATCAGAGTGCAGCAGTGATGCACACACTGGGGGAATCCCTCTGCAGGGGATTTCCCTGGTGAGCATCTGTAAGTACTTGCAGACATGGACCCTCTGAGAGTTTCCCCCTCCACACTTGCAGGTGCCTGCTGGAGAAATCCCCTGCAGAAAGGTCCCCTCACTCCCCAACATGGAGTCAGGGGAACGTGGGGGTTTTCCTCCTGCTTGCAGACATGCCCCAAGTTAAAGCGTGGCACCTGGTGATGCCTTTAGATATCTGTGGAACACAATCAGCTGTGCTGTGATATATCAGAGCCTCACTACGGCTGATCACACTCTGCTGATTGTTTCCAGCCTCATACCAAACCTGGACAAGACCCTAAAAAGGTCTTGGCTCTCAAGCCTTGTTGTTTAACCACTAGCCAAGGCTCCCTCCTCACAGCGACTGCAATGTAGAAGCAGGCTAAAATCTAGTAGGGAAAGGATCTCCGAGTGCTCTAGAAGGGAAAACAGGGCTCTCTCTCCCTGGCAGAGCACAGCATCCTCCTCAGAAGCACCACCCTGTTCCAGGACATCAAAGTAGACCTCTCCCCATCATTGTGCTTCCTCCTGAGTGCAGAGGGGACATGGGCCCATTGGTGGCAGGGTTGGGGCAGGCTTACTCACAGCATCTGCTGTCAGGAGGCTGTCTTTCTTCAGGAGAACACTCTTGTCCACAGCCTGGACAGAGCACAGGGAGCCTGGAGTGGCCTGCAGGTGCAAACCAACTTTCAAGCCTGGGAGTTCCTCCTCTTGGGAGAAGGTCAGTGACACCTGGAGAGGAAACGGGATGTGGGCTTATCAAAAAAGAAAGGTGCACAAGACAATAAGGGATATGGAGCCCCAGTGACAGGAGGAGAGGGAAGGATGCTGAGACAGAGAGAGTGGGTGGAGCTGTTGGAAACACAAAGAGAAGGATGCAGGGACTAGAGCTGAGAGCACAGGCCATCCAATCCAAGCCATGCTTCTACCCCCTCCCAGCCCTGTAGGGTAATGCTCGCCTTATTCTGAAGCACTTCTGAATTGTGAAAGTTTCCATGTCTGCCGCCACCTCTCCATCTTCAAATATGGCATAAACAAGAAGGTGGGAGGAGGGTGCCAAGTCAATGCTGATGGGCAGGGTCAAGGAGGAGTGTCCCTTCAGTGCTGCACAAGGGAGGTAAAAGACTTTTTTAAATCTGCACGTCAGAGAATTGACTTCTGGAACCCACTGCCACTGGGTGCCCTTGAAGCAGATGGCATGGCAGGAATCACACTGGGGCATAGGAACATTAAATTGAATGTGGCCTCCTGGGCCATCAGATCTAGTCCCCTGTGTTTGCAGGCCGCTGTTAGCACAGATCTAATCCCCCCAACAGTGCCCCTTCCACTGCCTTACACAATTATGAGGCACAATACCCAAAACACCAAGAACACCCTATGGCATGCCACAGATACAAGCAGGGAGATGAGGACACCTCCAATGCTCTGCTTCTGCAGGAACAGGGAAGTATGTGGTTAATATAGTCTAGGAAAATCTAAGATAGAGGATTAGGCCCTATACCTCAACGGAAGACAAAAATGCCCAAGATCTGTGGCCAAGTTGTCTGAGGGGAAAAATTACTTTTTTTGGCCAAATTTGGCCTTGAGCAGACGAGCAAGACCCTCTAGGAACCTCTGAGTTTTCCAAGAAGTGACAGACACAGTGTAACCCTGTTAAAACCCTAAGCCTCAGCAGTGATCAACATCTCAGTGCTTCGAAGGAAAGCAGAAAGCCTACCAGAGGCCCATTGCATTCATGAGCAAAAAAAGTTGCTTCCTGGCCACCGCTAGTGAGCATAGTTCCTGCCATGGCCAAGAATATCTACAGTGATAAATGACTCCCTAGCTATTGAATACCTCATGGGGCGAGAGAATATTCCACCCTTGTAGGATGGTATTGTACAAGTAGGTGAGTCATGTGGGTTTCCTGCCTCCTTTTGAAGTGTCTGCTACTGGCCACAGTGATGAGGCAGGACACCAAACAGGAGATGGGACAGTGAACAAGGTGAAGACCCGGCAAAGGAGAAAGCTACTTCCCAGAAAGAGCTGGCCCAATAGCTTGACTTGGAACAGAGACTCCTGTGAAGTTTGTGTTTTCCTACTTACTTTCATCCTGGCCAACTGGCACCTGCTTCTGTCCATTGAAGACAATCCTACCTCTTGATATGACCTGAAGCAGAAAGAAAACAGCCAGTCAGAGGCCAAGGTGCTAGTTGTTTGGATGTGAAGCCAGATGAGAAAAAACATAGAACTAGCAATGCCTAGCAGAGGCAAGGGTCACATGTGCTGCCCTGGTAGCACAGGAGCATAGGAGATCTGGAGCAGGGACATGGTTATTGAGCTGGGACAGACTTGGGCACATTGGCTAGTGACCAAGAACAACTGATTGCCCTGAAGTGAGAGGTCCCTTTCAGTCTATAGGCCAGTGTTGTTCCAAACACCATGGAGTTCACCTCCAAGAAACTGGTCCTCTGGGATGGCCAGGGCAAGGCTGTCTGCATTCTCAAAATTAGTTTTGCCCTCCAGAGCTGCCCTTGGCAAAAGAGCAAACTGGTGACCATGGAAAAGAAATGGTCATCCAAGGCTGACTTGAGTTATTCTTAACCATTAAGCTAGGATGGCTATCAAATGCTAGGGGGGATAGGAGTATGGTAAGAGACACTTCAGAGACATGCTAACACACTAATTGGAAGGCACCAACAAAAGACAGGTACAAAACGGCACCTGCAAACTGGTGTATTGCCTGACCTCCCTCTGCTGTAGGCCTCTAGGATCCACAGCAAAGTGTACCAGTAGCATAACTGAAGGGGAGAAAACAGGGCAGTAGCTCTGGTCACCACCTCTGAGGTATCTGTGTTGAGGCAGGGAAGGAGGCAAAACGAGCTACTGCCACAGCTGGCAGCTGGTCACATCAGCACTGCTGGCAGCATTGCAGCCACCACTGCCACAGGCCATGGAGCTGCCCAGTGATGCCTCGGGTATACCCACTAAATAGCAGTATGAATATCACATGCCCTGACTGTTCTGGGCACTCACAAAGAAATAGAAATCCACGTGGTTGGCCCCAGGGCCCAGCTTGCTCCGGTCAAGGATGTATTCCACCTGCACCTCATGCTCCTGGCCACAGAGCAGCGCCTCTTTCACATACTGGATCTCCAAAAAACTGCAGCTCTCGGAGTAGAAGGGTCTCAGCCACTTGAAAGCCTCATGGAAACTCACAGCAGCTGTGGAGCTGTCCTCCTGGGTGACGTTCCTGATGGAATACCTGTCCTTACGCACACAGATGTGCAGTAAGGGGGTCAGCGCCAGGCAGCACACAACCATATGAATGCGGTCATCAGGGACTCTCATAAAGAAGCCCCAGCTTGAGTTAAAGCCCTAGGTGACCATACCTGCCTTCAATCTCTGGTTGCCAAGCTCTGCTCCAGTGAATTAACTGGCCAGTTTCTTGATTTGCTGCTGGGAGCACCACCCACCCGTTTAGCCCCAGCTGTGGAAGCAGATTCCAGGCCAGCTGACAGCTTTGATCCCCATGTGCTGTGGTAAGCCTCCTGGTCCCTGAGCTCTCTGGATTTTCTGGTCCCTGACCCTGTTTTGGTTCTATTCTTGGACTTTGATCTGTGGATTGTCCCTTGGACCCAGTAACTCAAAATCTGATTCCTGGACCATGAGCCTGGACTGTGTTGTGGACTCTGCCTCTGGATTACCCTCTGGACCTGGCATTTTGGCTCTTCTTCCCCTGCCTTCCTTCAGTGGCTTAACCATTAGGCCACCCACCTACATCCTGGTCCTTAACAGTGGTGCATGATAGAAACATTGTCCCTGTAGCATGTGGGCAGGCCCCTTGCAATACCCATCTTCAGAACTTGCAGCTGAATCTACCCTGGGTACAGAACCACAAGCTTCCTCTTTGCTTTCAGTTGTGTCTTGAATGCTCATAGTTGCCAAGAAACCTTTAAATATATGAACTGAATGCAATCAGTAGAGTGAAGTCCACCAGCCTGATGATCTTCCAAGGTCCCTTCTAGCCTAACGTCTATGAAATCTATAAGCAATAGGCCTCCAGGAAATGGAGATGCCCCCTGCTTTTCAACTGTGTGTTGAGGCTAGAACAGAAAAACAATTGGCAACTTTTGTTAACTCTCTCACTGCTGACATTTTTAGCAGAAATGCTTTTTTAATGTCCTTCTCCCAATGACCTCTGCGCCCTGTCCACCTATCTCCCTCTCCTCCTCCCTGCCTTCTCAGGTGCCCAACCCCCTAATTTCCTCGCTCCCCTGTCCAAAATCCCAACCTCTGAGAAGCAGTTAGATCGGGGTGTCCAACCTTTTTGAATGTGGGGCTGGATCATGAGCTTTTTATCACCCAGTGGGCTGGCAAGCCATATTCAAAGACCTTACAGGAAACGAGAGTATAGTGTTTACTTTTGTTTCCCGTCACAGCACCTCAGGCCTCAGAAAACAGCTTGGAGTGCTGCATGGCAGATGGTGGGCCGTATGTTGGACAAGCCTGAGTTAGATGATATTGGTGCCAAAACTTGCAGCCCATTGAAAATGGGCGTTTCAGAGCAGTGTAACATGAGGTGAATCAAATACTTCAGTGCAGAATACAGGTGACTGCTTGGGCTGTATGTTTTACCCTTATATTTCACATCCAGAAAAACTTCTGTTTTAAAAAGTATATATCTGCTAATGCCATGATAGTGACAGACTTCTGCCCCAACACATTGTAGGAACTAGACCTAGCTACGGATGATGGCAGCTTGCTGCAAAGCACATGGTACTTCATGTGGGGGAGCTGGGCTTCACCTCTCCCCCAAAGGTAAGCGTGTATTCTCTTCCAGGTTGGCTGATCTCCTCTGGTGGGCTTTATACTAGGCATGTTGGGGGAGGATGAGGACCAAGGGAGCCACAGAATATTAAACTAAGAGACACCCGCAAGAACAGCCCAGCCAAGTCAGGCAATGAGCGCAAGAAATACCCAGGTAAGAGACAAGGACCTGGACAGTCCAGGGATTGTGGGGAGGTGCATACACCCTCAGGAAGCCTTAAATGCCTCTACACTACTGATTGTAGTATGGGGAACAAGCAGGAGGAACTTGCTGTCCTGCTAGCTAACACAAACCCCGGACATAGTTGGGCTCATGGAAACTTGGTGGGATCCAATGCACAACTGGGTGGTAAACATCAAGGGCTATAGGCTGCACAGGAGGGATAGAACAGGGAGGGAAGGTAGGGGTGTTGCGGGCTACGTCAAAGAGTAAGACACATCCTCTGCAAACAGCACTGGGTCAGAGGAGGGGCAGACTGAAGTGCTCTGGGTCTGAATACAAGGAGGTCAGGGGGAAAGGGACCTAACAGTGGGGGTCTACTACAGGCCCTCCAACCAGGGGAAAGAGCTGGATCAGGAATTCTAAGGTTGGCTCGCGGAGACTGTCAAGTCAAGGGACGTGGTCATCATAGGTGACCTAAACTACCTGGACATCTGCTGGGAAGAGCAGTCAGCCAGGTCTGACCACTCACGTAGGTTCCTAGCTGAGTTACAGGACCTCCACCTAACCCAGGAGGTGCATAGTCCCACCAGGGGAAGTGCCTTGTTGGACCTGGTCCTGCCCACAGGCAATGACCTGGTGAGTGGACTGCGGGTTCTCGACCACCTGGGCATAGCGATCATCAACTACTGGAATTCACCATCCAGCTCAGGGTGGCAAAGGCCTGCAGCAAGGCAGCAGCCCTGGACTTCAGGAGGGTGGATTTTAATGAGGCAAGGAGACAAGTCAGGGAGGCACTGGGGTCCCAGAGGGGAGGGGAGTTGGGAGTCCAAGAAGAGTGATCATTCCTTAAGGAGATGATCCTCCAAGCCCAAAGTGTTACAATCCCCACACGGATCAAAGGGGACAAGAGTGCTCAAAAGCCCCCATGGCTCACCCAAAGAACCCAGGAACATTTCAGAACCAAAAAGGAGGTGTACACCCAATGGAAGGGCCATCACCAAGGAGGATTATACCTCCTTGGCCTGAGATTGTAGGGGGGCTGTTAGGAAAGCTAAGGCAGAGATGGAACTGGGACTAGCGACCCAGATCAAAGATAACAAGAAGTCCTTTTTTAAATACATAGGAGGTAAAAAGAAGGTACCAAATAATGTGGGACCTCTGCAGGACATGCTTGGTAATCTGATGGTAGCACCAGATGACAAAGCTAACCTCTTTAACAGGTTCTTTGCTTCCATTTTTCTGAGCAGGGACAGGGACATCCCCCACACTGGGAATCCAGACGGACCCAGGGGAGGCACTGCCAGGCCCAGGGTCAGTGAGGACCTAGTCAGGGAGCTTCTGGAGGGACTAGACATGTTCATATCAGCAGGTCCTGACGATCTCCACCCCGGAGTAATGAGGGAATTGGCAGAGGTCATTGCAGGACCCCTGGCATGGCTTTATGAGCACTCATGGTGCTCAGGTGAGGTGCCAGAGGACTGGAAAAGGGCCAACATGGTCCCCATTTTCAAAAAAGGGAGGAAAGAGGACCCAGGAAACTATAGGTCCGTTAATCTTACCTTGGTCCTGGGGAAGCTCTTTGAGGAAATTATCCAGGAGCACGTCTGCGAGGGACCAGCAGGGGAGATTATGCTTAGGGGCAACCAACATGGGTTAATTAGAGGCAGGTCCTGTCAGACCAACTTGGTAGCCTTCTACAACTAGGTCACAAAAGCCTTGGACGCAGGTGTCGCAGTGGACGTAGTCTTTCTGGACTTTAGGAAGGCCTTCGACAGTCTCTCACTCCACCCTCATTAAAAAATTAGGCGTCTGTGGTGTTGAAGCTAACACAGTCAGATGGGTCTCACATTGGTTGGAGGGCCGCACCCAGAGAGCGGTGGTGTATGGGTGATTTTCGACCTGGAGGGATGTGGCCAGTGGGGTTCCCCAGGGTTCGGTTCTTGGGCATGCAGTGTTCAATATCTTCATCGGTGATTTGGACAAGGAGGTGAAAAGCACTTTGTTCAAGTTCACGGATGATACTAAGATGTGGGGAGAAGTGAGCATGCTAGAAGAGAGGGACAGGCTATAACTATATCTCAACAGATTACACAGGTGGGCAGATGGGAACAGGATCGGTTTCAATATGGACAAGTGCAATGTGTTACACCTGGGGAGGAAGAACCAGCACCATACCTACAGGCTGGGGAACTCCCTTCTCATCAGTGCACAGGCAGAAAAGGATCTTGGAGTCATCACTGATGCCAAGATGAACATGGGCTGGCAGCAGGGGGATGCAGTCAGGAAGGCCAACCGTACTTTGTCATGCATCCACAGATGCATCTCGAGCAGGTCCAAGGAGGTGATCCTCCCCCTCTATGTGACATTGTTCAGACCTCAGCTGGAGCACTGTGTCCAGTTCTGGGCACTGCACTTCAGGAGGGATGTGGACAGCATCGAGCGGGTCCAGAGGAGGGCCACTCACATGATTAGGGGGTGTGGCAGAAAGCCACCTTGGTTTCTCCCCAAAATCTCTGCCCTGTGACAATGTTATTAAATGGGCCAGCACAGAGGATTCACACCTCAGCCTGTCTCTT
>NW_017728931.1:8362006-8371093 GCF_001723895.1 Crocodylus porosus
GGACACAGGGCCGAGACAGTCCCTTCTTGGGGTGGTGGCGGCGACGTTACCCCCAGACTAGCGAGTGTGCTCTGGGAGAGGGGTCGGCCAAGCATAAGGCGCCCCTAGGGAGGCATTCGGAGCCTGGAAGGTGGTCGGGCGCAGGGAGCTGGGCGGCTCAACGCAGGAGCGCCCCCTACTGGCTTGCCACATGGGGCAGTAGGGCAGACCCTATGAGGAGAGGCTACGAGACCTAAACCTGTTCAGCCTGAACAAAAGAAGGCTGAGAGGGGATCTGGTGGCCACCTATAAACTTGTCAAGAGGGACCAGCAGGCAATGGGAGAGTCCCTGTTCCACCAAGCACTACTGGGAGTAACAAGGAATAACAGGCATAAGTTGACTGAGAGTAGATTCAGGCTAGCTATCAGGAGGCACTACTTCACTGTCAAGGTGGCTCGAAGCTGGAACCAACTTCCAAGGGAAATGCTGCTCATCCCTACCCTGGTGGGGGGGTCTTCAAAAGGAGGCTAGATAGACACCTAGCTGGGGTCATTTGACCCCAGTACTCTTTCCTGCCCATGGCAGGGGGTTGGACTTGGTGATCTGCTCAGGTCTCTTCCGACTCTACCAGCTACGAAACTATGTCTAGAATGCTGCTACTGGGAACAGTCTGTGGGGTGTTTTACCTGTAAGGTATTGGTTCCAATTCAGCTACAGAGCTGGGGAGCAAGATGGGTCAGGGAATCAGGAATATGGCTATGGAGTCCTCCTGCTCTGAAGTGCTGGTTCTAATCTATCTTCCAGATTGTGGTTAGTAGAGAGCAAAGGAAACAGGTTTGGAGGCATTATACCTCTGCAATGTTGGTACCATACCAGGTAAAGGTAAGTAAGTGTTAAAGTGTATTCTAAAAAATATAGGGAAAGCATCCAGAGCCAGGGTTATAGCAAGGTAAGGCAAGCAGGAAGCTGTGCAGGACATGGAAAACAAGGAGTTTCCTCTCATGCAAGGAAGTGCTTCCACTTCTGAGACTTGGTGTGTGACTGAGCTAAAGCTGCAACTCTTTCTGGTCGAGACAGGCCAAGGGAGTAGCACTGGGCATGAGAAGTCAAAAGTTCAGTACCAAAACCCCAGAACCTCCTGTTCTTTGTCCTGTCCCTTCATGTCTTTACTGATTCTGACATTGATTCCACTTCTGTCTACTCACAGGACTCACCTTCAGAGAAACCAGTGTCATTCCAGTGGGTTGTGTTTAGCATGACAGAGGCATCACTGTTCTAATCCGTGACATATGACCAATGGGTCTCCACATCATTGATGTCCACAGTCAGGTAAACAGTTTTGTTTTGGAAGGGAAAGTCACCGATGCAACAATGCATCTGTAGAGAAGAAAGTGAAATGATTGTCTCCTTTTCTCCTACTCACTGTGCATTGCAGTTTGGAAATTGGATGGCTTCTGATGCTGAATGCAGTTGTAAAACCTTTCCGACCAGGCACTCTGAAGTATTTTATAGGTGACAGACAGGATACAGATATCCTAATAACCAGTGTTGAAAAATAGCAGCAGCTATTTAAGAGCAGCAATACACAATGATCTAGGACTTGGCTTGAAAAAATTCATCCAGCTATGACTGAAGGAATCTTAGGGAGGAGAAAGGTAATTCCCCTGGATATTGCAATTCCCTGGACATCTGTGCCCTTGAGCAGTGGTACAGGTGCTTTAAAGGCCAAGTCCATGATTTCACATCTTGTCTAAAGCTCAGGCAGCCCAGCTCCTTCTAGACCGCACTGGGGCTCTTGGAACAGTGTAGCTCCAGAGGGGAGATCACCTTCTCAACACTCATCCTCTCCACTCCTGGCAGCATGGTGCTCTCCAGCTCCCTGTTGGGGTGCTGGGGTCAGAAGCGGGGCTCCCTGTGGGGACTATCGTAATGACTGTGCAGTCACCTATATCAGGCCTGCATTCACATGCAGACGGGATTACAAAGAGAATGCCCTCTCCTGCCTGCTTGCAGGAGTGAAGAGTTTAGGAGCTGAAGATGACATTACTGTCTGTGAATGCAGAGAAAAGCACCCACAAGGCCTCCAGAAACCAGGTCTGGCCACAGGACTCATCTGCTGAAGTCTTCAGCCTCAGTAGTCTCTGAGGAGGCTGGACACACACAGCCTCATCTTCAGTTGGTGTAAATCAACATAGCTGCATTGACTTTAATAGGAGCCCACCATTTTAGGGCAGCTGAGAACAGGGCCTATGGTTTATTCCCAGCATTAATCTCTCCTTTCCTCTATGCTTGCTTCCAAGGTATAAAGAGGGGAGGCTCCCCCCTGGGACAGAGAGGGCAGTAGGCATTACCTTGCCTGTATATGGGAATCCAGGTTTGTAGAATGGATTGAAATCAACAAATTCCATCAACACTTCCTCCACAGTGATGCTGATGTCGGCAGCTTCCCAGATTGTGGCTCCTGAGCAGAGATGAGGTATTTGTTAAACACTGTAGCAGATACAAAGTCAAGGTAACCATTTGCTTTAAGGAGCTGACAGTCCAAATGGCAAATGCATCTGTCTGGTACTAAGACTCAGGAGTAGGTCAGAAACCCAGTGCCTTCCATGGCAACACCTACCACTAGGTCCAGAGGAGCATCTCTCCTGCCTGCCAGGAATGGAGCAGGCAGTCATGGTCATGACCACTGAGCCAGTCTATTCCAGTCTGTCACTGTGCAGTTGGAGAGCCAGGGAAAGGTGTTTGGATATTCAGCTCTTTCAACTCACCCGTTTGTTCCCTCCCAGTGAAGGCTTGTATTTACAGGTGCCTATGAAGCCTTGTGTTTCCAGGTCTCACAGACCAAAATAAAGTTCTTTAGAGGACTTCTAAGCAGGGGCTGTGTGGGTCCCTCCCAGGCTGGGTGTGAAACAACATTCCCTAAACACAAGGCAGTGCAGAGAAATGCATGGTGACAGGAGCAGAGAACACAGAGCGTGGTTGGGGCAGTGCAAAAGCGATGCAATAAGAGATGCTTTCTGAGTTGCAGGCTGTGCCAGCCCTGTAGGAAAGAGAAAGAAGCTAGAATCCGGTGCAGAGAGCAAGTGGAGAGGAACTGGAGCTGGGATCAGAACTCAATACATTGGGCAGATCAACAAGGTGAGAGACACCATTTTAGTGGCAGCATCTTGGAGAGCCAAATAGGAAGTAATGTGGGAATCAAAAACACCAGAGAGCAGGGGAAGTGGGGCAGTGCTTAGGGTAAGGATTTCTGGAAATCCCAATGGATGGTGTGCTCTGCAGCAATGCAGGATGGGGGAAGCCCTGGAACAGCCTCGTGGCCCCATTACTGGGTTTAGAGCATGTAGTTGGGTTCCTTATTTTTCAGAGGCAGCCTTGAGAGCAGTGCAAGGCCAGTGTAGACATACCTAGAGTCCAGTGCTGTGGACATTGCTGTAGGTATGTAATGCTGTGGACAAGGCTCAGTGGCTGACTGGGGACAGCAAGGACGGGTTGTTATATATTCCATGGCAGGCTGAGGTGCACTGAGTGATGGAGAGATGCTGTTTGTGCAGCTGACACTAGCGGCTGGTTGGACACTCCAGTACTAGAGAATCTTGGGGGGAAATATGAACCCAGGCAATTGGAGACAAGTGGAAGGAAGTGGTGTAGCCCAGGGTCTGGTAGAAAGTGGGGATACCTGAAAGACATCAAAACTAAATCTCAGTGAAAGTCACCGACTTCAAAGATCTGAAGTTTAAAAAATCACCTGCACTGGGTGGGGGAATGAAGGGGGATGGGACCACCAAACAAGAAAGCAATCAGTCAAGGGTTTCCCAGGAGGACAGTAGCGGAAGCCAGCAGGTGTGAGGAGTCAGTGTTTCTCTGTCCGCTGGTACCTGTTGCTTCTTCCTGCAGCTTGAATGAAGTTGTCAAAAATTCCTGGTAGTCAGGGTCAGCCAGTGCCAGATCCACTGTATCCACCGTAAAAGTGGAACAACCACTCTTGTCTGTCTGTAGATGTTGAGATGGACCAAAGAAAAGAAAAAGAGCACAGATTGAGTGGGGCAGCAGTCCGCAGATGTTGCCCAATATTAAACATCCTTCCATCCAGCTCCTCAGTCTTTAGATGCTGAAAACCCTGTAGACCATCAACCCCATGGTGGACATCTTGCTTAGTGAAGGGAAACCTTAGAGGCATATTGACTAGACTGGCAGCATCCCCACGCAGGGCAGATAAACAGTGCAGTGCTTAGGTACATCACATCCACTCATGGAGGGAGATGGGACTAAAACCAACTGCTGCAGGTGTGAGACACAGTATCCTGCCGCTTGAGGTGGCAGGGCATCCTCCTTGCTGTCAGTAGTTAGCCAGATAAAGTGGGGCCTTCCAATCAGCCCAATAGTGTTTCTCCAGGTAATGAGATAATGTCTGAGAAGTATAGCTGGTAAGCTCCAAAGAGTCAGGTAATGGTCTAGGCCTCCATTGACAGAATGCCGGTGTTCCTTGTGAGGACAGGAAGAACCAGGAAAGCCTAACTTCCATGGAAAACACCCTGGACATAGGGGCGAAGGTTAGGAGTGAAGTTAGGATGTATGTTTTGATACCATTTCCCAACCTGATGGGTATCTCCTCCAGCTCTACCCACTGCCCCCAGGCCCATCTTGGGTTCCAGAGACTTACCCAGAGTAGGGGTGAGGGTCAAAGCTTCAGGAGCCTGGTCAAAGTCTATGTCTATGAACTCTATGAGGATGAGGGGCCTGACTAGGCTCATAGCTCCATCTGCCTAAACAACAAAGCACATAACCCTCAGTCCATAGGCCCTTCATGCCTCTCTATGGCTATGTTGTATCCTGCAGATGTGAAGAAGGTGGTCAAAGAGTGCTAATGTTTTGGTCCACGTCAGATGCACAGAGTTTTACTCCCATAAGTCCTGCAGAGCCTGTACAGTCCTGTGAAAGGGCACTAGACACTAGTCAGCCTTGTGCTTTGGGGCCAAAATGATTCCTGAGCCCTGACTGGTGCCTTATTACTGCCACGTGTATTGCACAAGATGCAGAGACCCAGCTGGATTTCCAAGTCTCAGCTTTGAGTATGTAGCTGCCATACTAATGACAGCCCCTCTTGCGGTGTGTAGAACTGGGTCTGGGGTATCTGGGAGAAGATTGGTATGCATGGGTAATTTGTGTTCCTCCTGGAAGCACGCAGCAATGGGAATCTTTACGGACTGTGCTAAAGGGCCACTTTTGTCACTGTGGGTCAGAGGGCAGGGAGGCCCTCCACCTTTCCCCAAAGCACCTGGATTTCTCTCTTATCTGGGAGTTGGGTGTCCCCAGGCCAGTGTGCTACTGAGGTAATTCAAGCAGCAGGGTCATGAGCAGATTGGATGCTTGGTCTGACCCGCTGTGGCAGGAGGCAAGAAACAGGATGCCATGACAGATGAAGAAGGACATGTTAGAAGGGACAGAGGCAGATCACTTGGATGGGTGGTTTATTTCAGCCAATGACTCACTCCCTTCCCTCCCCATCCCCATCTGCTCACCTGTCTCTTAAACTCCTTGCTGATGAGAGAGAGTGTTGTGTTTCCCATTTCTGCAAAAGGATCTAAAGCTCGAGTCAGATTGACCTCTAATTCCCCCTGGACAGGCTTGCCATAGGTATACCTGGGTTAAAGTGGGAGAAGACACCCCCAGGGGGGACCAAACATCTCAGCAACAGGAGAGAGTGAAGGGAACAGGGCACCCATGCTCAGGGAGAAGGTGAAACCAGCCTCAGCACCCTTGGTCTCAGCACACCCTTTGAACAAGGAACAGGGGCAGGAATGGTTCCCCTTAGATCTCTGCTGGGTGTTTGCCCTTCAGAGTCACCGCACTGCCTGTTCCACCTGCTCTGCGTAGGCATAGGTTTTGTAGGAAAGGTGTAGCTGAGGTCTATGCCCATCCTGGTGGCATTGGGAGGAGTCTGTTTCCTGCTGTGGTGGGGTCCCCAAGCCACAGGGAGGAGAGAAGCAATGGAAGAAAAGTGGTCATTACTCTGCTGCCAGAGGGGTGGTGGAAGGAAGCCAATGTCCAGGGTAGGACTGGGGCTTGTGAGACAAGGCAGTTTCACTCACCTGCCACAGGCTTTGACCTGGAACTCCTTATCTGCAGTGTTAATTAGGTACGGGACCTCATATACCAGCTCAAATTTTGGCAGCTCTGTAAATGGAGGTAGGAGGATGGGTTCAGGGAAGAGTCCCAAGAAGTGAACTCACCTTTTTTCCCTGACACAGCCTCTGAGACACCAGTATGGCACTGGATGGATGGACTGGGAGGCTAATGGCATATCTAAGCCAGCAGTGGGCTGCCTTGGGGCACTTCTCTAAAGTGCCCCACACATACTCCAGATGTGGATATAATGTAGCTTTCTTAGAGCAAGGCTGGCTTACACCAATAAGCTCTGGGGCTGGCTCAAATGTCCTGAGGGCTCATTCCCAGGATCATGCTCATGCCCCATACTCAGAGCGAGCATGGAGCACCATGCCAAGAGTCACATCCTCTCTCTGTGCCTGAGGGCCCCCAGCCCATCCTGAGTCTCCCATCTCTTTCTTTTTTGACACCTACCAGTCACCCTCTGCTTGCCTCCCCCAGAACCATTTCAGGGGACAGCACCCATAGAGCACAGGTGCTGTGCCTCACCACGGTGCTCCTTACCATGTCCAATGTGGACAAGTCCTAAACTCAATCCCATTTACTGTCAGGGCAAGGGTAGCATTGAGAGATCAGTGTGTATGGAGAGAGAGGCCAGGGGACCCAGGCCTGCATAAACCTGGGCTCATTTCCACCTCAGTACAGCCAAGCATGGTTCCTCCAGATGCAGGAAACATTACTGATGTGAAAAGGGACCCCATGACTGAATGAATTCAAGGCTTGATTCCCCAGGAGGGCTGGGGAGAGCCTGGAGCACAGGGGCACAGGGGCAGGACCTGCAGCAGGGGTCTGGGCCAGGGACTTGTGTGTAGCTGAAGCTCAAGGCTGAAAGAATAATGGGGCTACATTTTCTTTTCTTCCTCCAAAGCAAGGTGAGGGTGCCCTAGGAGAGTGCAGTATGGGCCAGTGAGGGGGGGGCTTCAGATGGAGCACAGTGGGGACCAAGACCTCAGGATGGAGGTGGGGTTGAGGGAAGGCAGGGGCAGTAATTCTCAAATGGCAAAATCTAATGAACAACCCTACACACCCTAATGCAGCCTCCCCTGGCCTCCACCCTCTAGTACTCACCATATTCCTCCACTGTGAATAGTCCTAGCTTGTCATCTCTAATTTCCTCTTCATCCAGCCTGATGGCATATGTCCCCAGAGCTACTTCAGAGGCCAATGGGAAGGACAAATCCACAATCCCTTGCCTTGGCTTCACATCTAGCCATTGGCTGATACGATTTTTATTGGGATCCTATGCAGGAATGGACAGTCATGGTCACATGCGCACCACTGTAAACACTGATGTGCTTAGGCATGAACGGGGGCTCAGCCCCACACACATGCTCAGAGTGAGCATGGAGCATCATGCCAAGAGTCACGTCCTCGCTCTGTGCCTGAAGGCCCCCAGCCCATCCTGAGTCTCCCATCTCTTCCTTTTTTGACAGCTACCTGTCACCCCCTGCCTGCCTCCCCCACCCCCAGAACCATTAATTGCTGGTAACAGTTCAGGGGAAGGGAAGCAGGGCAGGACTCAGCCAGGAGATGTGGTGCACTCCAGCAGTGTCAGTGGCAATGTGGAGCTGAGAAGACAGGTCCAAGAGGTCATGCACCAGCAGCTGCACCAGAGGGTACTGTGAAACGCAAGAGAGAAATGAGATCGCCATTATACAGGTCTCAGCTTCCCCTTTAGCAGGTCCTGCCTCTGAGCTCAGGTCTCAGCACTCCCCAACTAAACACTCAGGTTTCTACAGCAGCCACACGCCCATCTCAGAGGGACTGCAAGAGCTGGAGAGGTGACAACCGTGGATGTGTTCCTTACAGAGACCTCACTGTATCCTCCCTGGCCTTGCTTACTGCAGGGAGAGGCGTGATGATTGCCGCACATACTGTGCCTGGGGGTAGTATACTACTGGCCCCTGCCTCCTGGAAAAGTGAAGAGACACTCACCACTTTGTCGATGGCCTTAAACTCCTCATCAAGGCTCACAATGCGAAATTTCACTGCAGGGAACAAGAATATACAGTGAGTCACTCCAGCTGGGACAGGCTCTAGGAGGAGTATACAGCTCCCTTCCCATGCTCCGGCATCCCCTTGTGCCCCTGCTTGTGGCCTGAGGATGAGTTGGTGGGTGTTCATGTGTGTACACAGTCCAGCAAAAAGGGTCTCTGCTGTCAAATGAGCAATATTCTTTCCAAATTTGACAGGGATTTTTCAGAGACCCAAGGAGCAGTGAGTCCTGGCCTTGATTTCAGGTCTTATTCAAAAGGTAGTTCTACAGGTGCAATATTCCTGAGCAGCATGTGGGGATGATAGGGTCAGCACTGGTTCAGAAAAGAAAGTGCCCTCCACCCATAGGCTCTCTTCTGTACCTGGTGACTAATGGATCTGACTTTCACCTGCGAGGTGGGGTGGGCTTGCATCTCACAGGAACCATCCCCAGATGAGGACAACTACCACATCCCCTCTTCTTGGTCCTGCCTGTCCCATTGCTCATACCTGTCTCCCCAGGTTTGTAGAAGGGCTTGTCCATTTCTATGAGGAGCTTCTCCTTCCGGTCCCTCACCAGCACCTTCTTGTGGCTCTCAAAACCTACTGTGTCTCCACTGTGGATCAGGACGTGCACAAAGGCCACTTCCTCTGCCTTCCAGATGCAAGGAAACATGCTGTCTCAGTAGTGTGACTTAAGCTTCTAGACCACTTTTTTTTTGTGGGGGCCAAGGGTGGGCTTTTCTGTCCCTTTCCCTCCTACAGTCTCCAGAGATGATAGATAAAGAAAATCTCACGTGCCCTTTCTTCCCCTCATCCATTTCTTCCTCTCCCTTCCATACCCCTTTTCAGGTCCCTCATGTCTCATTTCAGCACGGTTTCATTAGGGGCAGGTCATGTCAGACCAACCTGATTGCCTTTTATGATCAGGTCACAAAGGCAATGGATGCAGGTGTCGCCGTGGA
>NW_017728931.1:8371806-8396411 GCF_001723895.1 Crocodylus porosus
CCCTAGCGCCCCCTGGCATAACAAGGAACAATGGACACAAATTATTGGAGAGTAGGTTTAGATTAGACATCTGCAAGAACTACTTCATAGTCAGGGTGACTAGGAGCTGGAACCACTTCCAAGGGAAGTGGTGCTGGCTCTTACCCTGGGGGTCTTTAAGAAGAGGCTTGATGCCTACCTGGCTGGACTCATTTGAGTCCAGTTTTTCTCCGCCCAGGCCGGGGATCAGACTTGAAGATCTACAAGGTCCCTTCCAGCCCGACTTCTATGATTCTATGTCCCTTACCCTGTGTCCCTATGTCTGCACACCTTTCTTCTCCTTCTCCTTCCTTCTGCTCCTCTTTCTCTATCTTCTCTCCCCCCATTCTCCTTTACATCTCTTTCTCCCTCCTTAGTGAGGCTGGAACAGAGGTCTCTAGATTGTGGGAGGAAAGGGAGCTGTGAGATGTGAGACTTACATAGCTATAAGAGGACTCCTTTTTCCTGGGAATGAAGGCTGGCACCTGGAGAAAGGGCCCAAGAAAAAGAAAAGAGAAAAAAAGGAATCCAAGTACATCAGAAAGGTATCATTTCTGACACCAGCTGGTGCCACATCTACCTCTAATCTTCAGATTCAAGGTCTGGATGCAAATTCTGTAGCTCCAACCCAACATGATCCCCAGAAAAACATTTGGAAGAGTGAAAAACAAGTAGCAGGCTTCTTGGTAAGTGGTGGCATTGGGAGGATGAGGATAGTGCTGAAACCAGAGTTGCCTGCATAGTCCCAGCTTCTCTGTACCAGGAGAATATGAAGCAGTTAGAGGGCTTGCAAAAGAAGATCAGTACAGACAGGTAAAAGCTAGTCTAATCCAGAAAAATTACTCCGCATGTGGCAGCTCTGAATTGCATGTTTGTTATTTTCCAGACCCTCCAGAGCCAAAGGGATCCTCCCTTTTCTCATCCCAGGACCTGCATGGTGATGAGGACTTTGTTTAATGGGGTTTTGTCTATAGACCTTACTGTGGCTTATGCTTCAAAGGGTGCTGCTTGCTATGTTCAGCTGGAGCTTGTCAGCGAGTCCCACACAGCTGATCAGAGAAGCCACGTTCTTTGACACAAAAACTGCAGCAAGCAAAGAGCCAGAACACTTCCATGGTCCCACACAGCTGTTTGCTGTGACTACCTGTACCCCCAGCTTCACAGGGAGGACAGACCCTGCAAAAGATCTGGTTTCTATTGTACCCCACATGTCTGCTCCTACTCTTGTGAGAGGCAAGGTTTTCTTACGGTGATATCTTGCATTGGACCAACTGCATCATTGAGATAGAGTTAAACAAGCTTTTGAATACAAGGCATTCATCAAGTCACATCATGTTCTATTCTTGGATAGATTTCTGATTGATTCTTCTCCCACCTAGTAACCAAGTGCTGCAATGGCACTTACTGCAGCAGTGACCCCAGAATAGCTGCCTCTCCATCTGCTCTGGGCACCAGTGTCAGTTCCATCAGTGCACAAAATCAATTACAGTTACTCCAGTGTAAGTGTGTTCCCTGGCCATAGTCACACATACACACTTGTGTTTACAGTGTTGGAAAGCATGACTGCAGCTCATGCAGACCTAATCCAGCCAGTTTTCATCTGGACAGCTCTGTCAAGCACAGCAGGGAAGCTGCAGCAATACTGCCATCCCCAGGTTAAAACCAAGGGCCCTATACACATGATAGACCTCTACTCTGATATGTGTGCTAATTAGCATTCATCAGAGCAGACTCAATTAACCAAGAGCCACTCTAATTAAAGTGCCCCCCGGACCACATGCATAGATGCCCCTAGGTCCCAGGTAGCTTGGTGCAACTGAAGCCTCTGCTACTGCTGTTTTGCTGTAGTCAGTACCTCATCTAGTACCTAGGCTTCTCCATGGGCTGTTCTCCTGTCTCCCTGCTGCAGTAGGGCCAGCCTTCAAGTATGGACAGACGCAACCCTTGAACCATTCCACGAATGCCATTGATTGGGAAGTGGTTGACAATTGTCCCTGGACAAAAGCGTCCCCCCGGTACACTACTAAGTGTTCTAAGTAGACCTGGGTTTATCTACATGTGCATTTTATGGCAGAATTGACTAATTGGCTCCTCAGTAAGAATCACCATCTACATTCTACATTAGGGCATAGTAAATTAATTAACTCCATTGCAGGATAGTACTGTTAGGGATAAGTACTATCCTAAGGTAGAGTAATTTACACCACTGCACCACATATGTAGATGGTGATCAGGGTTGGCTGAGACACAAGGCTGCAGCTAGCCCCCACACTGCAGCACCCTCGTGCCCCAGCCAACCCCTCTACCACCTGAAGCTGCTACCTGGAGCCCAGGACTGACCCCCGCTACCACCCTCCAGACCCCCTGTCAGCTAAGGGCTGCTCTACCCTGACTCAACATGCTGTGGTCCAGGGCATACATGTAAATGTTGCTCCCAGGAGAAATAAGCTCCAGCATGAACTGCACTGGAATTTATTTCTTTATCCTAACTGCATGTGTAGATGCACCTACTCTCATCTTGTAGGGATTGTACAATTGTAATAATGTCACCAGGGGCTGGTAAAGTACCAAGGCCATCATGACTTCCAGGGGAAGGTTACCATCAAAAACCAAAGGTGGGACATACGCACTCCCCCTCCTCCCCGCCACCCCCCGCATGGGTGGTACAACTGAAGCAGAGCTGAGTGGAGCCTGTAGGGGGCTTCAGGGCTGGGGCTCCTCACCCTGTTATCCTCCCCCCAGGACCTTTGTGGCCCATCAGGGAGGACATGGTGGAGAGGCTCAGTTTTACCTCATCTGCACAGACATAGCACAGGGTGGTGGCTGGTACAGGGCTCCCAGCAGCAGTGGCAGCACCAAGCCTCCCCACCCCACTCTGTCTTCCCATGCCAAGTCCTGCCAGATAGGCCATGGAGGCCCTTGTGGGAGGGCAGCAGGGCAAGGAGTCCTGAGTCCCACAGCAGGCAGCCTGTATCTGTCCCCACCACATGAAAAAGGGGGGGGCATGTGCCCCCCATGCCACCCTCTCCAGGAGTGCACGCAGCAATGTTGAGCCTACCCCCCATGCTGTTCCCTGGTTGGGATGATCCTGGCTCCATCCAAAGGGTTGTGCATTCCCACCCACACTCTGGGCCCCATGCACTGCCCTGCCTGGGCAGGGCCCCCAGCCCCAGCCTCCAATCCTGTCCCACTCCATCTCTCACCATGAGGAGGGACCATAGTCTACCTCCCCCATGACCCTTCTCCCCCACCCCCCAGACTTATCTATAGGCAGCTGGGGAGTTGTTCTTCACTGCTGCCTGGGTGTATGGCTGGCCACATGCATGTGTGTGTATGGACACATGCATGTGATGCCCCCTACAGCTGCTTTCCCCCGCCCCAGGCAATCTCTTGCAGGCTGGAACTTTGCCAACCTGCAAGAGGCAACCCATGGTTTCCTGTTCTTTTCTCCTTCAAAGGAGAAAATCCATGCCAATTCACAGCAAAAGGAAAATCCGGATCCCTGCACAAGATACTAAGACCATAGTTGAGTGTGTCAAGGAGAATCTGGGACAAATGCTGTCCCAGAGTCATTCAGCCCAGGACCAGGGCCTGATGTTTATATTTTGGGATTGTTTCATTCAGTTAGGGATGAGTGGTCACCCTATTCCAGGGGTCTGTGCCCAGAGTTTCCCCAGGATTCACATGGAGGGGGAGGAAGACCTGGATTGGGGCAGGGGGTTGGAGTGGACAGGTTGCCAGTGCTGAGGGGTTGTGTGGCTCCCTGATTGCAGCTCCCAGGGGGCTGGGTGCCAAGAACTCCCTGCCTTTTCCAACCTCTGACCTGGGAAGTGGGAATCCAGACTCAGTTGGGTAGGGAGGAGTTGGAAAGGTTGCCAGGTGTTTCTTGCCTCCTGCCCCTGGGCTGCCACTGCTGCTCTCCACCCGACCCACAGCCCATGCCTGTTCTCCTGCATGCCTCACCTGCACAACCCATGCCTGTGCTTGCTAGTATGTGACTGAACTCTGTGTGGTGGTACCCGGACGGGTGTGTACCCAGACACCAGGTGTGTGTGCATGTGTGTATGTGGGTGGGGGTGGGGAGTTGGAGGCCCCTGTTTCTTCATTCCAAGGGCTGATTGCTTTGGGACTTTCCATGGTCTCTGACTCAGAAAGGTACCAGCAGCTGCATATAGAGATGTGTACAGGGTGGAACCATCAGGGCAGGGTTGGCTGCAAGAGTGCAGCACAGAAGGCAGGGAACAATTAACAGACTAATTCACTTCACATTGAGCATGGAATTGATAGCCATTCCCTTCTGGTAAGTGCCAGTTGTGCAATAGTTCTCTGCCTCCCCCACCCAGGAATAGACAGGTGCTTACTATTACAGGCACAACCACCCACTACAAGCATGGAGCCCCAAAGCCTCCCTCCCCACTGCAAGTATCTGGCTACCCCTCCCCCACCCAAATGAGCCAGAGACCCCACACTGAGGGTCCCCTAGCAGGAAAGACAAACTGACAGGGAGGCTTTCTGATTCCCCACCCCTGCAGAGTATACTCTAGGTAAGCAATACCTCTTTAAGAAGCAGACTTCTGGTTGTATCCCAGAGCAACACCATTGCCCTGCATGGGTTGGTGGGGGACGAGAAGTGGCATAGTTTGGGACACCTGGAGGACTGACAAGACACTAAGCAGGGACTGCACTGTGTCTACACGTAACACTGAACTGGTTCATGAAGGACCAACTCAAAATAGTACTTGATTTTCCTGGTGTGCTTTTGAAGTGTTCCAAGAAGTTTAAAATGGTCTAAAGGGGTGTGTACATCTAGGCTCTTGGGGTGCCTATACACATGATGATTTTCACCATTTAAAGCATTTTAGAACCATAACGTAATACACATGGGTGATTAGAACATTTAAAAAATGGTGGAAGCCACCTTAATTAAACTCCATTGTATATGTTTTAAATGTAAGGTGAAGTGTAGTAGCATGTCTCAGCCTACCTAGTTCACCACTATTACACATGTATTGAACTGGGGCTTTCCAGCGGCCTCAGGCTGCATTGTGCAGCATCTGGCACCCCGTGCCTCCTACTCTACAGAAATACTGTAAGGCACAAAACTATTACATTTTAAGATGCCATACCTAAAGCATGTCAAGCAAAGCACAAATGTTACAGCACGTTTGGAAATGCCTGCCTTGCATGTATACAGGCACCCTTGGAGTTTAAAGTGTGTTTAGGCTGTTACAAACATTACTTCTCTCCATGCCCTGAGAACAGTGCATTTAAACAACCTTTTACCAACTGCAGGCCACTGCTTGCCACCCAGCCACCATCATAGACAGCTGATCACTACCCCCACCTCCCAACTGGCATGCTTCCAACAGAGACATAACATGACCATCAGCTAGGGGACTAGCAGAGCAGCCACTGGACGTAAATGCCCTCTAATGTCCCCTCCTACTAGGGCTGCCAACTCTGTTTAATCTATTATGGGAGGTTTCATTACATGACATAATTAAATTAGTGAATCATTACATCAGGAAGGCAAATGCACTTTACTATTACATTTTTAAAACCCACTGGACTACTGTATAAATCAGATTCAACATTTTAATATTTATTTTCATGAATGTGCTATCATTTATCTCCCAGGTGACTCTCAGCAGTCTCCTGGAGATTTATATCTAATTCCTGGAGACTCCAGGGCAATCCTGCAGGGTTTGCAACCCTACCTCCTACTGCTGTTACTGCTTACCACTATTGCTGAGTTTTGCTAATTGCTCTAAGTTCAGCAGAAAGTCAGGAGCTGTAGTAGGAGGGGCTCCTGGTCACATTGACACTTCCCCCAGAGAAGCAGTATCTCTGTACATGGAGGTGAGAGAGGGGGGCATAAGGGTGGAGGGGCCTCCAATTCTGGGCACTATAGACTGGATCAGACCAGCACGGGCTGGATCCAATCTCTTCACAGGCTATAGGTTGCTTACCCCTGCTCTAAAACTCATGAGGACAGATTAGCAGGATTTCATTTTATATCTATCAGCCAGACACAAAGCCCTGCAGTAATATGAATTGTGTAAATGCCCAGGGAGAAAAGGGCTGGGGTCTTCTACCTGGAATTAAGAATGATTTAAAGTCCTAAAATGCAACCATGGAGTAAGTCTTGGCTCAGGCAATGGACATGTTTTCCAACCTGTCTGACTGCATGAGGTTCTGCAAGGAGATGTTGGGTAGGGATTGCACCTGTGTGGACAGAGCACGCGGCAGGGACTGCCACATGCAGTAGCACAGAGTACAAACAATACACCCAGGGCAGGAAGGGCTGCTAGGTTCATGTTGGACCTGAAGGTGAGAGTGCTGTCTACTGCAGCAGCCACAGCTCCAGGGTTCACCTGAAAGCTGATTCACTCAAAGATGCCTGGCTTCTCCACGTCTTTCTCCACCAGGGTGTGATTCTGGATTTTCATCTCCGGGGTGATTGCCAGGCAGACAGTCTTGGGGAGAAAGCTGAGGTGGATGCAGAACTTCTCTTGGCTGGGATGGTGAATGATGGCTGGAATCACTACCACATACTGCCTAGGAGAAAAGAGAAGATCGGGATGGGGTGTTCAGGGTCTGTGGTGCAGGGGCAGGTCAGCGGGTATCTCTCTCCACTGCTCTCTTGAAGAAAGAGAGTATGGACTACCAAAGAGCTCTAGACCATGAGTGGAGGGGCCTGTGATGCAATCTGCATCGCACCGCAGGAGGAGGCAACATTCCCTGGGAGGGGTCAGGGCACTGCACACCACCAAGGAGCAGACTTGTCCCATTCCTAGGAGATGGGCAGGGCCAGCCTAGGCCAGAGCTGGAGTGAGAATGCTATACCTGGGGGGAAAATCCCTGGGGCTGCAGATTGAATTTCACCCCCCTCCACAGGAGATGAACCCAGCCGAAACCTGTGTATCTCTGCCCTGTCCCCCAGCACCAGAAAATATCAGGGGGTCTTTTCTGCAAGGATACTAGACACCCACAGCCACAGCTAGAGTCAGTGGGAACTTCAGGTGCTGAGTATCTTGGACAGTGAGGACCCCAGAGCTTAATTGCTATGATTCTGGGCACTACAGCCCTTTCTCCCCTCAGTGACCCACCCACTCACTTAGTCCCCTCAAAAAGAAGCAAAGAGTCTTACGGGTTGAGAGTCTCTGGAGCTGCGATTGGGAGCAGAGCCGGGGCCCACAGCAGCATCACTATCCCCATTGCTTGAACTGGAACAGATACCTAGCTAGATCCACGCCTGAATCCCGAACATCCAGCTGAGTTCTAAACAGTCCTTCAGAGACTCCAGAGTCCAAAGGGTGTATTCAATATGGGACATCAGGACCTCATCTCCCCTAGGCTAATGACACAGCCAATATTTACCTGTCTCCACCAGTTGCTGGGTAAAGGCCACATGGTTACCCCTGCCCCACTCCTAACCCTGCCCGTTACTGGGTAAAGGCAGGTCCCCTGCCCCCATTTGGGATTGGGCCTGTGACCACCGCACCCCAGCATGTGTGAAATGGCTCTATAGCTGAGCTGTGGGGCCCAGGAGCTGTAACACAGATGAAGCAGGAACTGCAAGAGGAATCAGCTTGTAGTGCCTTTGCTAGGGCCCATTGCTGCACTATCCCAGCTGTGCGCCGGCCTGTTGTCAGCCCCATCACAGTGTGTTGGCATCTCATGCAGCCATTATCCATTTACCTGCCTGACAACCCGCCCCTCGCACAATACAGAAGAGCTGTCTTCAGAAACATCCACTCACGACCTATTCTGCTCGTCACCTGTCATCCTCCTATGCTGCTTTCAGTGGTGCTTCATTTCATGTCCAATGCATGTGTCCAGGACTGCACCAGTACTGCTCCACCCTACCCTTCCCTCTCACCTCCACTGCAGGGCCCTGCCACAGGCCTTACTCTAAGGACACAAAGGCCAAGAGGAGTGGCTCCATGCCATTTGCTTCTTCCTCATAAAAGCAGTTTCCCAGATTCACTCGAATAGCAGACTAGGTGTGGTATGTGTATGAGATGGTATACTGCACCCCCTCTCCCAACTCACAATCTCATATAGTAGCTCCCCCCCACCCTCCCCACTAACCTTTACACCAAATAAATATGCTGGGGAAATGCATCACAGGTCAGTGACTATGCCACTAATGTTTGTCTCCCGGTATTGTTTTATACAAACTCAGGCAATACTGAAGTTCAAACTTGAACTAGTGAGAGAGGCAGCTATCAGCCCTTTGCTCCTATTATAGAAATCTTCCCCTTGGCTTCCTGTCTGTCTCTGGCCACTCTGCTATTCACCCCTGAAACCAAGTGGAAACAGAAAAGAAAACAGTGATGTGGTAAAATGTCCTCTTTCCTTCCAGTTGGGATGATGGAGCACTAGCAGAGCTGTGTGAGGAGCCCAGGACTGGGATAGCACGGAGATCTGCTGGGCAGGGCTGTCTCATTAATGCAAGAAGCCTCCCCTTTCATATTTTCAGTTTTCATTTCCTCTCATCTGGCCCTTAGATTTTTTTCACTGAGAATGAAAAACTGCATGGAACAAACTGAACCCTGGACTAAATCCATAGAAGGCAGCAAAGCCCCAGGGATAAATTTTCCTTCCTGCATTTCTAACGAAGTCATGATAAAAGTCCTCTCAGTATGAAGTCCTTTTCCAGACATGAAGCTCTCTCAATAACAACATACGGGTGCTGTTGGTGTTGGCTGCTGCCTTGGAGGGGGATCCAAGGAGGCAATGAGAGAGCAGATACCTTCCCACAGAAGCAGTCACAAGCCCTTTGAAGCAAGTGACTCTGACATTGGGGAGGGGAAATACTGTCCAGCTTCATCCACCCGCCCACATCCCTGTGGCAGCCATACACAGCCGGATTGTTACCTTTTGGCTTAAAGTCAAAGATCCAGACGCAGGCGCCCGACAGACGGAAGAAGAGGAGCAGGGGCAGGAGAGAAGGAGGGGTAACCAGCAGGAACTCCTCCCTGGGGACCAGGTCGGCCTGCACGCAGATATGCTGAGTGTGGCTATCCAGTGGAGCTGTGTCCTCCTCCTCCTGCCTTGCACAGCTGAAGCATCCACGACATTGTAAGAACCCAGGTTGCTCCCTGTCTGCAGGTTGGTCGGTGGGCAGTCTTTCAGGGCTGGAGCAAGGGCGACTGCCTGCTATGAAGCTCCTGGGACTATGGGGGAGGAGGGGAAGAAGACAGGGGAGGTGGGAAAGGGGTCTCCATGGGGAAAGCAACCTCCCCTGATGCTTTTCAGTCCCCATTGCCCTTGCAGCTCTGTCTGCTGCCCCAGTGCTGGGAAGCCTTTGGCCGCCAGCATGGGATCCGAGTCAGAACTCATCCTGCCAAGAATCTGTGTGCATGTTTGAGCTGCCAACAATTCACAGGGTCTGGTGCATTCCAGGGCACAATTATTTCTGAGCAGTCCTTCACCCCCTCCACTAGAGGCACAGACGAAAACTATAAATCCTGAGCTTTTGAAGCCCAAGGAGCCCCTGACAGAGCATGGGGGACAGACACAGACTGTGCTACTCAGCAAGTTACCTGTGGTGTTTGCTGGTCACTCAGAGGTCATGGAGTTTATAAGAGGGACATATTATGCGAGGCAGTAGGTCACAGGGATGCTGTGGGGTCTGGAAAAGGAGATGACTGGTATAACAGTGATGGAAAGGGGAGGCCCAGCCCTGATTCAGGTGTGAGGTTTCCGAGATCATCTTGTTTCCAGTAGATCCAGACTTTGCCACAGTCCAGCTGCTGAGTCCCATGTGGCAGGATGCTGGGCTACCCGGGAATTTAGCCCTGCAGGAAACACATCTCATCACAGCTGGGGCTTGCCTGTCTTGCAGGAACTATGCAGTGGCCATCCCAGCTCAACTCTTCTACCCCTCCTCGGAGACTGTCTGCCTCCAGGTCAACAGAGCCTCAGGGGTCCCTTTCCAGGTGGTGGTCACCCTGCAAACTGAAGCCAGGAATCAGACGCTCATTGTACGGTCTATTTCCCAGCCCAGCTTCTTTGACTGTGCAAGCTTCCAGGTGAGGAGCAGAGACCACATGCTGCTGCTTCTGAGTGGGGCAGATCCTGGCTAGGGTGCCCTGTTGCTGAATGAACATAGGTTGTGCACATGGATAGCTCAGGTTTCCCATGCGCTTGCGCTACTCAGGCATTGAACCTTCCTATGCTTCCCCACAGCTCTACCATACCATCCCAGCTCTGTCCTCCACCCCCTTCCTATCCCAACCCAGGTTCCCTGCATAAACCTGCCAGCCTCCCTTTAGTTCCACCCTACTGCACTTCCACCCTCTCTTTAGCTTTCCTTAGTAAAGATGCTGTAAAAGCATTCAGCATCCTCCAGAATGAGGGGCCTCAGAGGGTGCATTCTCGTGAACAGGAACATGCATTCCCCAGGGACAAATAGCAGCAGCACATACCTGTGTCACTGCTACTTGTCCCCTGCATGTGCACTCTGGTGTATGGCAAGTTGCCCCAAGTGGGGTAGGGGAGGTTGGGGTCAGCACCTGGGCTGGCCCCAGCAGCCTTACCTGGGGTCCTGGGGGCCTGCCAGGGATCCAACAGTGGCAATCTGGCAAATGCCTGTATGCGTGGCACATGCAGTTTGTTGTGCCACAGATGGGCTGCAGCACTGAAAACTACATGTGCATGCTCATCTGGATGTGCCCAGAGGGAGCAATGTAAAGCAGTCTTCCACCACCACTGAAGCTTCCAGGGCTGTGCCCATCATGATGGTTGGTTTGTGACTCTGTCTACAGGTCCCTGCCCCTGCCAAGGGCTCAGAGGAAGTGGCCACTGTGGAAGTCACAGGTTTAGGGGCTGGCTCAGCATTTCAGGAAAGACAGAAAGTCCTGGTGAAGCTTGTGGCAAAGAGGACCTTCATCCAGACAGACAAACCTATGTACAAACCTGGACAGACAGGTGAGCATGAGGCAGCAGGAAAATATGTGCTGTGTTCATGCATATGTGTCACTTGTGCTAGCACTCTTCACCTGCATTGTGGTTAAATCCAGGGTCTGGCTCACCCATGAATGCCAGTGTAAGGTACAGCCTGCCCTTCCCAAAACATGCAACTAAGGTCTGGTTTGCAGGCCAGGAGCGCGTTTTGAAAAAACAAACCTCTCACAAAGATGTCTCGCTTCGTTGCTCCAAGGCTATGCCTGCTCTAAGGATATCCCAGACAGCTCCCTCCATGGCTCTGACCTTTGTGCAGCTCCACCAGGGCTAGCAATCATGGGAGTGCTAGCACAGATGGGGCTGGAGAGTCTTTACTGATGTGTCAGGGCTGGTCTGGGTGCCCCATAATGATAACATGATGGATGAGCTATCTACGCCAAGCTCCCCCTCTTGCAGGGGTGCTTCAGGGCCAGGGCTATATTGTGGAATTTCCCCTCAGGCCTCTGTGGAGCTCAGCTATAAAAGGCTCAGAAAAGCATGGCTGGTCATTCCCCAGTGCGGCCCTAGCACATCCCAAATTTCCACGTGCATTTGCTACTAGGAGGATACAGACATTCACTCTAGATGAGGACTGCACTAGCCCTGAGCAGGACCATAAGTGGCCACGTGTACATGAGATGTTGACTATGCAGTAGCATCGCATAACATGAAGAGTGACATAAGCTACTGCGCAATCAGTGTCACTAAGAAGCCATTTGGGGATGCCATTTGGGGGAAGCCATTTGCGTCATTTAGTACTTGTATATGCAAGTGTTAAATGAATGCACAGTAACAACTGTGCAGTCAGCATCTCATAAAGACAAAGTCAGTGAGAACTGGCCAATTGGGTGCAGTTAGTCTTCCCACTGCAAACCCTTAAAGCTTCTGTCATCCTTTCAGTAAAACTGGCTCTGACACCTCTCAAGCAAGCTGGAGGCAAATAGCCATGGTTACTCTGGGCTCTGACTTCTCTTCTCTCAGTCAGGCATATCTGCCTTTTGATATAGGGGTATGCTGATAGAGATTTTGGGGGCCAATACAGATAGCAGATATTTAAGGAGGCATATTGCCCAATACCGATCTGATTTCTGGTACAGCTGCATGCAACTGGTAAGTCTGCTGTGGTGGAAGGCAAGGGAGCAGGGAAGAAGTGTGGGGGGAGCAGACCAACACCCCCTGCAGTGAAGGAGGGAGGGGGCAGGGGCAGGCGTTGCCCAGTCAGGGTGGGGCAGGGCACGGGATGGAGCTGCAGCTCTTCAAGAGCAGGGGAGCTCCCTCTACTGCACACACCCCAGGTGGGCATGTTGGGGGGCCATGTGCCCCCCAGATTTGCTGGGCTCAGGACAGGCAGCAGTGGTGGCACTGGGAGGGGGGCTACAGGCTGTAGCCCCCCTGTAGCACCACTCCTAGCACAGCTGCTGCCCACCCGGCCCAGACCCGGCTCTTCCCAGTGCGTGGGTGGAGGTGGGAGGTTGAACAGGGGCTGCACTGGGCAGGCAGCGGCAGTGCTCGGAGTAGTGCTATGGGAGGCCTGCAGTGAAATTTGGGGTGGCTGCAGCTCCCTCGATAGCCCCGCTCCCAGAGCCACCTCTGCCCACCCTGAGTGCAGCCCCTGCCAAAAAAAAGCCTGGCACAGCCCTGACTCCAGACCACATCTGCAGCTTGCCCTCCCCACCCCGCACAGATCTGGGAGCACCACCCCCCTCCCTGCCCTCCTGGGGTGCACACAGCGGCGGGAACTGCCCCCTTCCTCCCCCCACAAGCCGCAGCTCTGTTCTGTGCCCCATCCCACACCAGCTGGGTAGTGCCTGCCCCTGCCCCTGTTCCCTCCCACCCTCACTGCAGGGGGAGTTGATCTGCTCCCCCCATGCCTCTTCCCTGCCTCTTCCCCTTCCACCACAACAGACTTATCAGCTTCATACTACTCTCCATGCTGGCAGGTTCTGCTCCTTGCTGCCTGTGTGCTGCACTGTGGCTGCATGCACGCACATTTATCAGCCAAATTATCAGCCACTTCAGGCCAATTCCCGATACAGCCAATTTTCTTTATATCGGTATCAATCCAATATCAGACTGATGTATCAGTGCACCCCTATTTTGATGTGGAGAACTTTTCTTATTTAGACATTAATAACTTGCTATTTGTTTCTTTGATTACATTTCACTCAATGCATCTTCTTTCCTTTTGATCTGCAGTCAAGTCACGTATTGTAACCTTGGACCAGAACTTTATTGCCAGCAATGAACCGGTAAGACCAGAAAGGAAGCGGGGAGAACCTCTGGGGGGAGGCAGATACAGGACCCCAAGTATTAGCGCACTGTGCCACTGAGAGACCAGACTGTGAGCCATAGCTCCAGAGCCTTGTTCAGTTTCAGAGTCTGTACCTCATCAGACAATGTCTGTGGGTCAGAGCTCAACACTGAAGCTGAACCACTGGGTACCAGGGAGATTTCAAGGAGAGTTCACCGACTGTTCAAGTGATCTGGGAATTTGGGGATGGGAACTTATTTCAGAAGCATCTGACCAAGGACTCTACTATTTCCTTTCTGCAGCATGGCCTGGTGGAGCTGAAGGTAAGATGCCTGACTCTAAAAGGATCTGATGCTCCCCTTTGCTTTGGGGTTTCAGTGGGGAGGGAAGGAAGGAGATAGGGAAGGGGGGAACCCATAATACTAATATGCATCAAGAAAATTCCTGCTTTCCTGGTGTCCCTCCCCTTGTTACCCACAGCCTACCTGCATGAGTCTGAATCCAGGCATCCATACTTGAACTGTGTTGCTGCCTGGTGTGGACCGCTGAATGACAGCCCCTGGGTGGTCAACCATTCCCCAAGTATCATGTGATCTCTTGTCCTTGATCAGGTTGTATGATTTGGAGAGTCACAATCCCCCACACTGGTTAGCAGCTTCCAGCAACTTTCCTTAAAATCTTGTGAATTTGTTTGCTTTTCATATTACAGATAAAATATGGCCCCTGAGAACTTGAGCTAGAGGGGAACCACAGTTAACTGTTAGCAGTACAAAGCTTAGGACACACCATCAAGAGCAATTCTAATTCCATCTAACAGGGACCAACAAAGTGTGTATATCTGCGCACCTACACCCCCGCCCATTGCCAGGAGCCAGTCCCTAACAATGCGGAAACACACAACATCTTCTGAAATCAGTTTGCAAGAGGCAAGGATTTCTCAGGGCAGGGATGGGCAAAATACAGCCTGCAGGCTGGATCTGGCTTGACAGACCATTCTATCCAACCCATGGGGCCCTTAAAAAATTTAGAAAATTAATATCTATCTGCCCCTGGCTGCCTGTCAAAGATGACAGGAGGACCCAGAGGAAGCCATGGCAGGACCATGCAACAGCAAGGCCCACCCCCCTTCCTCCCCCCCAGCTAGAAGCTTCTGCCTAGCAGGGGCTTCTGGCCTAGGACGATGGGGCTGTTCCTGCCTCCCTGAGCTGGAGCAGGAAATTCAGGTAAAAAAAAGGGGGGCAGGAAGGACTGCAGGCAATCGCCTCAGTCCTCGGGGCAGGGCTGGCTCCTGCTGAGGCCTGCCATTGTGGCCATGCAGCTGGGAGTCACATGGTCTAGGAGCTGCCAGTGGGTGGACAGGAAAATGGAGAAAAAGGTGGCAGGAGCATGGGGGGAGAATGGAAGCAAGCGGGTATGCGGGACCATGGGGCCAGTGCCAGCAAGGCCCAGAGTGGGCCAGCAGGAGTGCGGGGTGTGAGCTGGCAGGGGTCTATGGAGCTGGACTGGGCTGTGCCAACAGGGAGAGGAGGGAGCTGGCTCAGCTCCACAGAGCCCCTGACGGCCAGGACCCTGCTCCTGCCGTCCTTCTCTGGGTCCCGCTGCACTGGCACCAGTGCAGGCCCTGTGCTCCTGCATGCCCACTCACTCCCAGTTTCCCCCACCCCAGCCCCACGGTACAGGTGGGGACCAGCACACGCTACCCTAACCCTGTGCACCCCGCACTCACCTGTCCGGGCTGAGCAGTGGCGGCATGGGACAAACTCCTGCTCAGGGTGGGGGGAAAGCAGTCCTCCCCCTCCTGCTGCTGTTGCTTCCTGGTGCAGCTGCTCAGAGTTCATGTGGGGCTGTCCTGCATCTCCACTGCATCACCGCCACCTCTGGGCTGTCCCAAGGGGCATCGACTGCAGCACAGAGCAGACACAGGGCAGTGCAGCGCAGGCTCCAAGTGGCTGCACCAGGAAGTGCCAGCGGTGTGAGGGTGGGTGACTGCTTTTACCCCCGTGCTGAGCAGCAGTTTGTCCCATGCTTCCACTGCTGAGCCTGAGCCCTGCACCAGCTCCAGGCATGCCCATCAGGGTTGAGTAGTAGTCACAGCAGCAGTAGTGGCAGCAGCAGCAGCTGGTCAGAAACTGCTGCTCAGCACGGGGGAAAGCAACCATTCCCCCTTGCCACTGCTGGGCAGTTTTTGGTACAGCTGCCTGGAGTCCGCGCCACACTAGGCTGCTGTGTAGCTCCTTCACCGTCGCCTCTAGGCTGCCCAGCGCAGCAGCGGTAACAGTGCGGAGCAGCTGCAGAGCAGCTCACAGGTGGTGGTGAAGGAGCCGCACCGCAACCTAGCACAGCGTGGGCTCCAAGGGGCCGCACCAAAAACTGCCCAGCAGTGTCAAGGGAGAGGGGCTGCTTTCCCCCACGCCGAGCAGCAGTTTTTGCCCAGCTGCTGCTGCCACTGCTCAGCCCGGAGAAGTGAGCTTGGAGCTGGTGTGGGGCATTCAGTGTTGCAGCTGCACATGCTGGTTCCTGCCGCTACTGCTCCATGCAGCCATGCGGTGCAGGGTGGGTGTGGAGCACACTCAGGCTGCATGCTGTTGGTGGTGGCAGGGAAGCGCCACAGAGCACTCGGGCTCTGGGCTGTTGTGGGGAGGGTGTTGACAGGCTCAGGGGGCATATGTGGGGGGTTCTCATGTACACCCCACATACCCTCAAACCCTCCCCCACACATAGTCACACATCCCACAAATACTGTACCCACACAGACACACACACACTCTCACATCCCCACAAACCCCCCATACCCACTCACCCACATCCACACACACACTCACAGCTCCCCACAAACCCCACACCCACCTACCCTTACCCCCAACACCCCTGCACTCCCCATACAATATACAAGAGTAAGACTGCATTTTGAGCTATTATGCAATCACTTTTATATATACAGCACAAATCAGGACAAACATATCTATTTTTAATTAAATCAAAAAATATTATGGGTGTTTGATTTTTAGTATATAATTTGGAGTTCTTTTTTTGTTCTAAGATGGCAGACCCTCTTCCCCAAAGGAGTACTTCCAGGGGCAAGGGGAGAAACTTCCAGTGGCAAAGGTCAGAGGTTAGGGACGGGACTTCTGGTTCCGGATGGCAGCCAAGGGGTGGGGCTCCTGTCAAGGGGTGGGGCTACTCATGCAACCCTTGACAGCTTGCCAAAATTTGGTAAGTGGCCCTCCACCTGAAATAATTGCATGCCCTTGTCTTAGGGTGATATCCCTTCTTGGACCAACTGCCTAGCTGTGATAGTTAGACAAGCTTTCAAATACAAGATGTGTTTCATCATGCAAAGATGTGTAAGAACCATGGATTCTGAGGGTTTTGTTATGGGGGCGCTGACTGTAATTGCAGTTGGGATGTTGACAGATTAAGCATTTCTTGCTAAAGCAAGCTGCGTCCCACTTGATGTCTGTTGGCCAGTGGGGAGTTTGCTTCTGATGATGAGTTGGGAAAGGGACTGTGAATATTTTCTTCAAGGTCTGATCTTTGTTGAGTGTAGGCTGTTGCTGTTTGGTGATTCTGCCAGTTGATTCCTGTGTTGGGTTGTGGGTGTGCCATCACAGGGGGGTTTCTTATTGTGTTGTAGTAGGTTGGGGTCTTTGGTTAGCTCTTTCAAATGTAAGGTCTGTTTCTGTACTGAAGTGTCCTTGTATAACGGAAGATTTTTTTTAGGCTGGTTAGGTGGGCATCAGGAGTGTTCTCCTTAGAGCAGGTGTGGTGGTTTCTGAGGGCATGACTGGAGATTACAGTTTTTTGGTGTGCTTGGGCTGACTGCTGGTTCTGTGGATATAAGTACAGTGGCCTGTGGGCTTTTTGTATAAGGTGGTTTGTATGGTGTCATCCTGGATTTGGACTGTGGTATCTAGAAACTTGATGTAGGAATATTCCAAGAAAGTTTGCTTGAGGGGTGATAGCTGTTAAAACTGTGGTGGAAGTCAATAAGTGAATGAATCCAAGTGTTCAGTCCAGACGATGATCACAGCTACAAAATCCATTTGGACATTTTAGACATTTGGGCTGATTTCTACAGGCTAGACCATACACATTCAGTAATCACTGGCATTTTCTGCCCGCATAAAGTCCGCAGCTCCCAGTTTAATACGTGTGTGGTAAACAGAGCCCCATCACCCTGTAGTTGCTGATCTCTGTTGACTTACACAGCATGTACTACAGAAAATGACAGTGTGATAAAGTGTGTGTGTGTGTGTGTGTGTGTGTGTGTGTGTGTGTGTGTGCATGAGTGCATGTATGCATGCACCCTCCACTGACTGGGACTTCTTTGGCATTTGTGCTGCAGCCTGTGTTTTGGTAGCATCTCTTGGAGACGTACCTTCAGCTCCATAATCTGTTGAGTCCTTGCCTCCTGTAGCAAGAGAGGGGTGAATTTAATCCCTGCCACTGCCTTAAAGTTATGAGTGCCTGGGGTGTCCAGCTCCTTGTTATGGAATTCCTCTGTATTACTGGCATAACCTCCCCTCCCTGCTGCCTGGACAGGACCCCAAGGGGAACCGGATTGGACAATGGTTGAACGTGACCCCAACTCAAGGCATTATAGACCTGTCCTTTCCCTTGGCCGCAGAAGCACTCATTGGAGAATACACCATCAACCTGCCTGGCCTCAAGAACACCTTCAGGGTAGAGGAATATGGTAAGAGCCACTGGCCAGAACAGCTGAGGAGTGTGGTTTCTTACGTCCAGGCAGTTGGGGCCTTCCAGATGCCAGCATTTAGGCACAAGTGTGTGCTAGGCTCTGGTGAAACATGAGGAGCTCTAGCCAGCACTATCTTCACACAGTCCCCTGGCATCATCCCCCCACTACAGAGTCCCCAAATGTGCCTGGAAGCAAGAAGGGAGAGTTGTCTCTTGCATATGCCTCTGGGTTTCATGCCGTGTCTCATGCCCACAAACCTATGCACTCCTTCCTCTTGGGATGCTTGCTCTCAGCCAGAGAAAAAGCTTACAATGACTGTTCTTCAGGCAGGTCTAAGTGCAAGCTGTGGGGCTTCATGCCTACTTGCTCATACCCTGCCAGTCTTCCTCTCCCCATTGCACAGATCTGTCTCTCCCTGTAGGATCTCTTTCTGGCCCAGTTGGGGAAAGGTGAGGGGAATTCTTTCTTGAGGTGTGTGGAGGTGGGTGGAGGAATCATTTGCCCCTTGCCCCCCACCCCTCTACCACATACGCACATACATGCAGTTTCTCTTACTTTCTCACAGTGCCGCCCAAATTCAGCCTGGCGATTCAGATGCCCTCAGTGGTTACCATCCTGGAGGAGCAATTCCAGTTTCAAGCCTGTGGCATGTGAGCTGACAGCTGGCATTTTCTAGACTGAATAAAGCCCAGGACAGTCCCTGCCATCCCATCCCTCTGAGACACCCTGCCATTCCCAATTCAGGATGCCCTTGTGCTCTGCTCAGAGTTCCTTAAATGAGCAAGGCCTTAGATACCAGGATGCATCCACTAACTGAAGCACATTCCCTGCAGTGCAGTACCCCAACAATATGACTCTATGGCAATGGAGGCCATGCTAATGCAGAGGGGAAGACTCCCTACCTAAGCAACCACCCCTTTCCTGAAGCATAGCACTTCCTAGCACCTCCCTGGGGTACTGGGGTCCACATTTGTATGGGGGAGAGAGTGCCACACTCCTACCTGCTGGTTTTCTCCATGAAGCACTAAGCTTCTCTGGGCCTGAGCAGCTTTGAGACTGTGACCCAGTGCAATTTGTATGGCTTCAGGCCAGATGCTGGCTGATGTTTATTTATCCAGCAAGGCCATTGCTGTGGGATTGTCTGTGTGAGTGAAGCTTTGTGTCTCCTCTACCCTCTAAACCAGGTACACATATGGGAAGCCAGTCCAGGGCAGAGTGCGGGCATCTGTGTGCCGCAGGTGGATACACTATGGTGGGTACTCACTGAAAACAAAGGCTGATATCTGCCAAGAGTTCTCTGGCCAGGTAAGCACATGAAGCAGTGCTGTGAAGACTGTGCTCAAGAAATAGAGGGATGTTAAGGGGGAAAGAGTGTAGAAAAGTCATCTGCTATTGACCTAGTGCACCTTCCAGGAGGAGAGACTTCAACATAGGCAACTGGTAGGGGGTGCACATGCCCGCCGTGATGGGGCCAGTACCCCCCCGATGGCCAACACTGATGCTGTTGGTAGGGCTGGTGCCCCCGCAACAGGGCCGCTGCCGTTGGCAGCTTCTGCAGATGCCCCCACACCCCCAATTCAGGAGGCACCAGTCACTCATGGACTTCAAGATACCTCTACAAGATGACTCCTGGGGGAACTTGGTGAGTTCACTCAGGGCTGGGTTCATGAGCGAACCAGACCCTGGATTAAACCACAATACAGATGGACAGTGCCGCACAAGTGACACATATGCACACACACAGCACACATAATTTTGTCCCCCATGGGGCTGGAGAGGCCTTGGGCTAGATGTTCACATGGTGTAGACCTGTATATGACTATGAACATAGTCAAGCATTGGAGCAAGCAACCTAGAGAAGCTGGAGAATCTCCATGCTTGGAAACTTTCAAAAGCAGGTTAAACACTTGGCTGGGATGGTTTAGTCACGGATGATCCTGCCTTGAACAAGGGGCTGAACTAGATGACTCAAAGAGGTCCTTTCCAACTCTACTTTCCTATGATCCTAGATGCTGATTTGCAACGGAGAGAAAGGGACTGTGTGCCTGTGAGGAGTGCAGTCCTCCAGTTCTGGGCCTCTTTCCCCTGAGGGATGCCAAAGTTGTGACACATCACAAATTTTACATGCATTTGCCTCCTTACTTGTGCATCTGTATCTGTTAGCATGGTGTTAAATAGCCTGGACACCATGTTAAGAATGGATTTTGCCCTCCTGAAAAATATGAAGTACTCCAAGGGTGCAGGTGCTCCATTTCTAGGTTGTGGCATCTCCGTGAGCACGCAAGCTGGGGCTAATCATGTGATGACAGAATTCCCCCAGGATTTCTACATTTACAGAATAAATCTGGCCAGTTCTACTCAGTTACAGCATTTTTTTAGCTCAAGAGGCTGGGGCTTCTGCCCTTGGTGCCCTGAGTTCTATAATGGGATTGTAACACAAATTTTTGGGTAACTAGTGCAATCATCTTCTTTCCAGACAAACCCTGATGGCTGCTTTGCTGCTATGGTGGACACTCAGATCTACAATTTGACTCTGTACAACAACTACCACTTCAGTTTAGAGGTTGTGGCCTTCCTGAAAGAAAGTGGAACAGGTACTAAGGGCTCTATATTTGGAGACTATCAATTGCCTCTAATGCTTTCCTCACATCATGAGATACCTCCTGCTCCCACAGAGGAACCTACCTTCTTCCCACTAAAACCTAGAAGAGTTTCTTTGTTGGCTTCCATGAGAGCTGAATTGATCCTATCTGCATAAGGAACACTTCACCCATGTGGCAGAGTGACAAAGGGCTCCTGGTGTAGACATCAGAAATGTCCTACTGGGTCAACCCACAGGTTCATCCAGCCCCATATGCTGTCACTCACAGTGGTAAAAAGCAGATGCTAAGGGGAAGATCATATAAGAAGGGATGATCCAAACCAATCCATTCTCTGCCCCTTTTCCCTAGAGCTTCCAGCATACAGCTCCCAGCTGTACTATGTGTTGTACCAATATAATTCTCCCCCTCCCTTGATTTGAGCTGTACTTGTTGCAGTCCGGCTGTGTTGGTGTAGCTGCAGCTACACCAGAGATTTCTGCTGACTCAGCACTGTCAGCGTTGAATTGTTCTTTCTCCTGACTGATGGAGCTAAGCTGGCTGAGATCTGTCACGTAGACCTAGGCTGAGCTGACATCTTCAGAGTAGAGATGATCCTGCTGATACTCAGTTGTTTCTTTTACTTTGGCTGCAAGGTGCTAGGTGGCTTCCTCTGTTCTTGCAGTATAACCTGGGAAAGGACACTTGGAATGAGAAGAGATTGCAGGAGACTCCAGAAACTTCAGAGTGGGCCCACACCCTCCTTGAGCACTGTCTGTGCCTCATTCAGTACTGATCACTGTATCCAGATGCATCATGACAATGCCTCCACCCTCAGCTCAGGCAACATAGGATGATACTATACAACTGATGGCTCAGGGCTTTGTCCTGTGCTAGTTCTAAAAATCTCGCCCACCAATGGGACTTCCATGCTCCCACAGCCTCCCATCCCCCTCTTGCTTTTAGTCTTAGGCAAATGTTTGCTAGTTATCCATCCTGGTACTTCCCCTATTTGTTCAGTTTCATCCCTTTACATCCTTCTGTGAATCCCTGCCAATGAATTCCTTGAGGCTGACATGCACTAGGTAGGACAGGCCCTACTGCTATTGCTCATCATACAGATAAGATGATTCTCCGGTGGGAAAGGAGCAGCCCATCTGCCCCCACTGTGGTATAAGACCATGTTCTAAACCACTGCATGGGGAGCATCCAGTCAGACACCCATCCAGTGTCACCCATGTACCACTCACCCTAAATTCTCTGTCTGCCTCCTCCTATAGGGGTGGAGTTCAACACCACTCAGAGCTGCAGGGTCTCTTCTGCCATCACTTCTCTTCAGTTTCTGGACAAAAATATCTACTACCAGCCAGGAGCCCCCTACTACGGTAGAGTAAGTGAATAAGGGAGATACTGGGGAAGTCCTTCTCCAGAGGCAAATGGGAAGGCAAGGACTGAGTTACATGGTCCTAAAAGTGGTCCCCTTGCTCCCTTAGTCCTCCTCCCTTTCTAGGTCTCTCTTGTCTGCAGGGATTTGAAGGTTGGCCACTCTGGAGCTGTTGGGGTGGCTCTGGGGATGTGTTTGTGGAAGCGGCCTTGGGTTTGCTATTAGGGAAAGGAGCTAGGGACAAGGGAGGGTCAGCAGCTGGAAGGGACTGTGGGCACATTGTGGACAGCAGGGTGATTCCTAAGCCAGGATGAGGGGGAGGGACACCTTTTCAGCCAGATACATTTACATTTCCACCTCTCACTTCTATTCTGTCTCCTTGTAGCTGGAACTGAGAAGTGCAGCTGGGACCCCGCTGAAGAATAGAGAAGTTTATCTCTCTGTACATGTCAGCAACAAAGAAGAGACTCAAACCTACCTCACAGACAGTACAGGAGTGGCCTCCTTCACTTTGGACACTTCTACATGGACTGATGGTGCCACAGTTTCATTGAAGGTTAAGCACAGCTTTCAAACGATAACATTTTGCATTTTTATTGAGATGTTAGAGCTGTAACTAGTGACTTCCCATGAAGAGTCAGGCCAGTGTCACCCTCCCATCAGGCAGGTGGGGAAATCAAGACCCTGGGAGGTACAGTGATTTGCTGTGGGGGTATAATGGGATTCCATGGTAGAGCCAATATGCTCCACCCCTCATGCCACATATAGTCATTAAGCCAACAGGCATCACTGGGGAGAGTAACGTAAGAAAGGGACACAGGGCGCCATACTTGTTCCTGGAAAAAGTGACTTACAGCTGAGCAGGCAAAGACAATGTTTAGCTTGGCAGGGAAGGGCCCTGGAGGCAGGGCCAGATGGAGAAGGTAGAGGGAACTGGGCTCTCCTGTGTGGGAAAAGCAGAAGAAAGAAACAACAAGAATGAAATGTGCAAGATCAGGACACAGGCAGGGAAGGCCAATGGAGGTGGCTCTGTTTAGATTGCCCCCATAACACAAAGAGAAGGAACTTAGGAGGCAGAAGAGATAAAAAAAAACACTTTTGTAGGGAATGCACAGTCACTGTGAGAAACTGGCTGGTGCAAGTTAGTATGGAGGCCAACAGTTTAAATGCAGCTTGGTAAAAGGTAAAGCCTGTATGTCTGGCTTTGGTATCAGAAGCGGACTGGCCAAGTTTGCTGTTGACACCAAACTCTGGGGTAAAGCATCCATACCTGAGGACAGGAGGGCAATCCAGCCTGACCTTGACAGGCTCAGGAAATGGGTGGATGAGAACCTGATGGTGTTTAATACTGAAAAATGCAAGGTTCTCCACATTGGGAGGAAAAACCTTCAGCATCCTTACAGGTACGGTAGTGCTATGCTGGCTAACACTATGGATGAAAGGGACTTGGGGGTCATAACTGACCACAAGATTAATATGAGACTGCAATGTGATACTGCTGCTAGTAAAGCAACCAAAATGCTTCCTTGCATCCATAGATGCTTCTCAAGTAAATCCCAGGATGTCATCCTCCCATTGTATTCAGCCTTGGTGAGGCCTCAGCTGGAGTACTGAGTCCAGTTTTGGACCCCACAATTCAAAAAGGTTGTGGAGAAGCTTGAGAGGGCTGCAGAGGAGAGCCATGCGCATGATCAGAGATCAGGATAGCAGACCTTATGATGAGAGGCTGAGAGTCATGGGACTCTTCAGCCTGTAGAAGCACAGGCTCAGGAGTGATCTGGTGGCCACCTATAAGTTCATCAGGAGTGCTTACCAGGATCTGGGGGAATGTCTGTTCACCAGAACACCCTGAGGGATGACAAGGTCAAATGGTCACAAACTCCTCCATGACCATTTCAGGCTGGACATAAGGAAGAATTTCTTCACTGTCCAAGACCCCAAGGTTTGGAAAAAATTGCTGCCCCCACTGAGGTGGTTCAAGCACTACTCTGAATGCCTTCAAAAGACACCTGGATACTTATCTTGCTGGGATCCTATGACCCCAGGTGACTTCCTGCCCCTTGGGCAGGGGGCTGGACTTGATGATCTTCCGAGGTCCCTTCCAGCCCTAATGTCTATGAAAACTATGAAAACTTGTGGGTAAGGCCTGAGACTGTCACCCACGCAACAGTGGTTGAAGGCCTGATTCTGCAAAAGGCCTTTGGCATGACTTTGGGCAAAACATTTGACCCCTTTGTCTCCTTTTCCTACGCTTAAAGTAGGATGTTAATAATTACCCTGGGGAGAACTTACTGGGAGCTCCCAGCCTTGTATAGTCTTATGCAGTGCCCTTGTACAGTCTAGTGGAGTACCCCCTTGCCCTTGTATAGTCTAATGGATAACCCATTCCAAGCGTAGCTTCTAGAGTGGCCTGGGCCATAGCTTCTATAAAGGCCACTCCTGGCTTCTTGGACTCCCAAACTTAGCCTTTTCATTCTTGACACCCCTCATAGACCTACTTTTAGACTTAGTTCCTGGAGAGGTACTTTACCTCTTCAAAGACATGTGGTACACCTGAAGTCACATTCAGTGCAACCTAGGTTCACTCCCTCAACAGTCTCTGTAAGGGAAAACAGCTCTGGCTGGTTTCTCTCATATTTTCATAGTTTCTAGGGTCGGAAGGGACCTGAGCAGATCATCAAGTCCGACCCCCTGCCATGGCAGGAAAGAGTACTGGGGTCA
>NW_017728931.1:8396422-8410678 GCF_001723895.1 Crocodylus porosus
TGGGGCCCTCCGTACCTCTCAGGATGGAGTCACCAATGATGATCACGCGACGCTTCTTCCTCCTGGCCTTCTTGCCTCTTTCAGCTTGCACGGGACGCGGTGAGCGTGGAGTTGCCTCCTCCCTGGTTTCGTCCTCTCCTTCCTCCTCCTCCTGGGCTGCCAGGACTTCATACCTGTTCTCCAGCCAGACTGGAGGAACTGGTGCTGCCGTGTCTCGGGCAGCCCTGGCACAGGAGGTGACCGTCTGCCACTTAGCAGTGGAGGGCTCATCTTGAGGTGCATCCTCCTTGGTCGTACAACCTTGCAGGGAAAGAAAATATCTGTCAATTTCCTCCTCTGCCTCCCTGATCCCCCTCAGCCTGCTAACCTCCTCCTGGAGCTCCCTCACCTGCGCCTCCAGGGCCCTAAGGTGGGCACCTGCAGGACAGGTGTGGGGGTCTCCAGTCCCTGCCCCCACAGGCCTTGCTGGGCAGCTCCTGCAGGCCAGGGGGTTGGGGGACGCCAGCCCCCCCGTGGGCTCCGTCTGGGTGGAGGCCTCAGACAAGCCCCGGGAAGGCCGCGCCTCTGAGAGTCTCAAGCCTCTCAGACTCTTCTTAACCTGCCTTTCTCTCTCCTCCCACCTTGTCTATGGGAGTCTTTTCTTTCAGAATCTCTTTGCACTGTCCTTCCTTCACGTGCTTCCCTGGCACCAGAAACAGCAGGAAGTATGAAAGTGAACACTTCTCCTAGCGTGCTCACACTGCAGTGAAATGCATGATGGGTGGCTTGTATCTTCCTTTAAAATGCTCAGCTTTTAGTCTTATTGCACAGGGAGGAAGTAAAGGGGTTAGAAGTATAATCTAGTTGCTCAGAAACCAGGATATCAGCCTAGGTGAGTGGTACTCAAGCTTTTGGCCCTGCAGGCCAGATGAGGAAGCCCTGTGTGCCAGGATCAGGTCTCGTGCTGCTTCCTCCTGGCCCGCATACCCAGACAGGGCTCTGCATTGCTTTGACTGGCCACGGCATGACAGGATCAGGCCTAGAGGCCCACACCTTCCCCTCCAGGCCCTGACTACTGGAATTGGGCCCTGAGATCCAGCACCACCCCACCTAGCCTAGCACTGCCTTGCCCCACCTGCACCACCCCTCTCCTGCCCCTCATGCCAGGATCAGGCCCTATGCTGCCCTGTGCATCCAATCTAGCATACAGGGCAACTCATGGGTCCAAAAATGGGGCAGTAGGGGGTGGTGCCACTTCCCCCTGCTGCCAGATTTTTAGACTTATGGTGACTGGGGCATGGATCTGGCCCATGGGCCACAGTGAATGAATGATCCAGTTAGCAACTGGTACCTTCTGGTATCGGGGTAGGTACTAGTTACCTAGTGATCTGCTCATGGCCTGTGGAGCAGGCTTGGTGGGAAATGCCGCTTGCACACAGAATGTCAGGGGACATAAAAATGTGTCACTATTTCCTGAGGGAGTACAGAGCCTACCCATGGTTGGACCTGGGAGAGGCCATCACAATATGTGTCTGCCATTTTCTGCCTTTTAGGCAAAGTCCACGTTGGAAATACCCAGAAGAAGTTTCACAAAAGTCATTCCATCCTACGGCACTGACATCCTCTCTCTGGAGGCCTTCTATTCTTCCAGCAACAGCTCTGTGAGAATCCACCCTGTTCAGGGGGTGCTGCCCTGTGGGGAGAAGCAGCAAGTTGCCGTGAGCTATCGCCTCTTCATGACAGAGCTGGAAGACGGAGCTGCCCAAGTGGAGTTCTACCACCTGGTGAGTACATAGAGGAGGCAGTGAACAGGGAAGGAAGCAGTCCCTGTAAAGGAGGCCCTGGGACTGTCTTAGCACAGCTAAAGACCGTCAGCTCATTGCTGTCTGTGTTCCTTGTCAGGTTTTGGCCAGAGGATCCCTTATTCATTATGGCCAGAAGACAGTACTTCTTGATGCCCAACTAGGTAAGTCCATAGCACCTTCTAAGAACAGAACAGGGATATAAAAGGAAAACCTCTTTGACCATATTTTGAAGGTGACAGAGACCAGAGCGTGTGAGAGTGACAGGGACAGCACAGGGATACAAGAGGAACCAGTGGTCTCCCAGAGCCTGCAGTTCCGTAGGCAGCCAATGTAGCCCTCCTTTCCTTTGTTCTCCTACTCTCTCCTTCTCTGATCATCTTACGGCAGTTATATTCAGTCAGGGTGGAGTGCTGTGAGGTTCTTTTAAAGGTGCCACAGAGTGCTGTGCAATATTAGGTGTGCAAACACCTACATATAATTCATCAGAAAAATCCAGAGATTTCAAACAAGAATCCAGAGTCAGAAACATACTGACCTGCTGTGGGCTTTCTGAGTTCTTTGCAATGGATGAATTGCTATAGTTTTCTCTAGTCAAGAAATGAGTGAAGTTGAATTTGCATTTTCCACAAAGTGCTTTAAGTCTAACTAGAGGGTGCCTTGAGTCCAAAAAGGCTTAGAACTATTGTCTTATGGGGTTCTTATCCTGTGAGAGATCACCTGCTAAGCTGGAGTGGCCTGGGCCAGTTATTGGCCTGAAGACCGACAGGAGAAAAAAAAGGAAGGTGATGTGAGAATCAGTGTAGAAGGCCCATTGAGGAGATTGCTTTCTCCTTTGGGCCCTCAAGAGTCCATGAGGGGCTCTGCTATGGGGAGAGTAAGGAAAATTCAGTAGAAAATGACAGACATGCAGCTCTCTGCTCTAACTTATGGCGCTTCACAAAAAGTGCCATGAGTTAGAGTGACCCTCCCCTCCCCCACAATCTTCCCCCCTGTTGGGTTGGGGGGGTGAGGGGAATTGAGATCAACTTCAGAGTTGATTCAGCAGAGAAAGGCTACCTGGCTACAGCCTCTCTCCCCTAGCCCCTCCCCCCCACCTGACTCCAGTGCTGTCTGCAGGATTGGAGCGGGGAAAAGAGAGGGAGGGGGAGGGAGCTGCAGGCTGGGGTTTGCCCAGCCTGAGCAGGATGGGGAGGGGGTTTGGGGGAGGTTGCAAGACAGAGAAGCTTCAATCCACCCACCCCTTCAATCCACCCCTCCAGCTCAAGCTGGGCAAACCCCATCCCAGAGCTCCCTCCCCCTCCCTTGTCCCCTCTCCCATCCTGCAGACTGCACTGGGGTTGGGGTTGAGCCCAGCCCTGATTGCACGTAGAGACAGACAGTAGTTAATGAAGGTGCTCCGCTTTGGAGTGCCTTCTGGACCCGCATATGATGAGGGTTAATTAGTCATGCAATCGGGCACCTTTTAAGCACTCTGAAGCCATGCATCTCTGTCAGGGTACAGCTGTAGAGCACCTTCAGGGGGTCAATCATGCAACAAATGTCAGTTCTGTAAGTGCCCTAGGAGACAATATCCCTTGTAGGAACTGCAACCCTCCTGGTTGCTGTTAGGCGTGCCCTAATCAACATAGTGGGGTTTCTTCATATAGCAGTAAACCCCAAGGAATAGTGTTCAGGCCCATATAAGAGGAAATCAAAATAGATTTCGTTGAGCATGAACAAGTTGTGTACTGTACATACTGAGGCAATTACTTTGCTAACCTTGTAAAGTTCTCTCATCAAGGAGACCTCCGGTCCTTATCTATGTGTGGCTAATTCAGGAGGCATGCAACGCGTATCTGAATTGCCCTGAATTGTCTCTAAATTACCCCGCACTGGCAGCATGACAGGGAATCTACCTCCTCTGATTTAGCTTCAAAAACATGTTCGTAGCTGGTAGCTTGGAGGGCCAGTTGGTCAGCTTCCACAGCATTGCTAAACTTGCCAGGAGCAGAGTTTATCCACATTTTGCTCTTGCAGAGTTTAGAAAATTTGTGGGAGGTCAGCTTCTCTCCTGAAGGCCAGAGGGATAGTGGTGGTTGGAAAATGTTTTTCCAAACCGTTTCCATCAGAAAATGCTGCTTTGACAAAATTGAGATTTTTATTTTGCACAATTATATCAATGTTGATAAAATGTTTATTGTGGGGGGGGATGGACAGGAATTAAAATTATCCTTTCTGAGATGTTGGAATGTTCCATGTTGGCATTTTCAAAATGGAAATTTTAGATTTTTGGATTCAGAATGAAAATTTTAGATTTTTGGTTTCAGAATGACTTTGCATCTCAAACTGTGTCCTTAATGCATAGAAGCAAGTGAAAAAGAGGTAAAAAAATCACAAGGTCATGTTTCACATTTATCAGAAAAAGCATATTTTGATTGATCCAAATGGAAATCCTGTTGTTTTGTTGCAGAACAGGTTTCAGGAAGTTGGCTTGTCCTCTGTTTGAAATAAAAAGAAACCAATGAACATTGCTCATTGGTTGGACATCCATTCTCTAGCCTACTTTCCATCAGAGCCCTGCAGAAGCTAAGCCTGCTAACAAAGCCCCATTGAACACCTATGCCAGCAATTCTCAATCAGGGTATCACAACATCCCAGGATTCTGTGAAATCCTTTTAAGGGTGCAGAAGAATTGATCTGTTTTTTTCCATAGTCATGAAATGAATGAAAGCTAAGAACTGACATGTTGAGGGGTTCGTGGAGTCTAAAAATGTTGAGAACTATTGGCCTATGTTCTGTAGTAACAGGGTTCTCTGCAGCTCTTTAAATCTCTCTGTTTGTGTCTCCTCCATACAGCTCATTATCAAGGGACCTTCAACATCAGTCTTCCCATAAATGCCATGTCACCCTCGGCTACCATGTTGGTTTATGCTGCTTTCCCTGAAGGCCGGGTGGCTGCTGACAGCACCACCCTGAAGGTCTCTGAATGCTTCAGGAACAATGTAAGCTGGGAGTGTACATGGGGTACAGACCACATGGAGCACCTGCTGTTTCTTGTCTATTGACTGCTTGGGAAAGAGGGGTCATGCCAAGAAAGACCCTGCTAGCCTTTCTTCTGGCCTTTTCTCTTCTCCCTATTCATTGAGTGTCTTCCTTGTGTGCTGTTCTAGGTGAACTTGGGCTTCTCAGAGAAGATGGCCCTCCCTGGGTCAGCTGTTCACCTCCAGGTGCAAGCGGCACCAGGGTCCATGTGCAGCATCCGTGCTGTGGATCAGAGCATTCTCCTCATGAGACAAGAGGCAGAGCTGTCTAGGGCCAGTGTGAGTCACTCAACTGTAAGGAAGGCTGAGTCATGCTGGCATCAGGAGTATCTCAGTTCCCTGTCTGGCTTTAGGCCCTGGGCCTGCAGGTGTGATGGCTGTTACCAGGGGTGTGAGTGGGAAGAGTGTACAACCTATGCCTGAAAAAAGCAAAAAGCCTATGCCTGACTTGAACCTTCAACCCCAAACCCAACTCCCATCTTTCACTTAACAGGGATAGCTTATACAAGAACTGCTCTCCTTCAGTCTAACACATTATTATAGATTTTCAGAGTAACCAAATCCAAGTTGTTCTACCACTACTAAATGTTATAGGACACAAGCACACCTACCCCCAGAGGTGGAACCCTCTGAATCTCATTTCCTGACCCAATCAATCCTCCCAGCTGTGACAGGGGTAGAAACAGTACACAAGAGGTGAGAGGCTCCATACTCCAACCTCCAACTCTTCAGTCCAGGTGGTCCAATCCATCTAAGACTGGAAATGGAAGTAGTGCCCTTGCATTGAAAAGGTTTGTCTCCCCCTCCTCTGGCCTATGGCCAGATTGCACATGGCACTCAAGATATGAGAGCCAGGTACTCCAATCCCTAATTCCCTGGTGTGTCCTATCCCATGCAGGATGTCCAGACATGCTGTAGGCCATAGGAAACATCTTCTCCTGGCTTGCTTTCAGGCCTCAGCTATGATCCATGAGCTTCAGGAGCCACTATGAATGAGCCCTCCTCCCAAATAGTGTCCCCCAAGCTGCCTCTAGAGCATAAGAGTTGTCTGCCTTCCCCACTCTCATGTCTCCATTCGTGCCTGGCTGCATGTGTGTCTGTTTCTATCTGCAGGTGTACCGCCTGTTCAGCTATCCCAAGGAGTACCCTGATGCCATTAGAGACCCTTACAGTGACCCCTGCATTAATTATCAGCGTCACAAGAGGAGTCCTGGGGTCTCAGCATCTCCAGGCAGTTCTACCGCTGAGGATCAGACTACCATGCCTCCAACAATGCTTCCTCCTAAAGTAATTTCATCCTTCATGCAGACGGACTACCCCACCTACTCCTACCCGGTGTCCCTGCCAGACCTACATGAAATTCTAAAGGTAAATGCTCTTCCCATACCTCAGCCATGTGCCTGGAGCCCTGGGGCCTTTTGAATCCCAGAACTTGCCTTTCCAGATCTCCAGATGCCCAGTTTCTTACTTCCAGATCATTTGCCTTAGGTGCTCAATACTCTGGATACACCAGATACTAAACTTAGAGATTTCTGCAGTCCCAGACTCTCAGCTTCCTAAAACTGAGATCCCCAAAGCCATTGTCCCACAGACCTCACTGCTTCTGGCTTCCCTTTCTCCCAAATGCCCAGACTCCTAAAGCTCAAAATGCCTGAGCCCTGGACTTTGGGGTGAGAGGGCAGAAGGGAGAGAAACAGAGAAATGGGTACAGCTGAAGTGTGGAAGGATAAAAGAGAAAGAGAATGGGGAGGGCTGGAGAATAGAGGGAGAGAAGGAAAGAGGAGAGAACAGAAGAAAAAAAAGGAAAGGGCAGAACCACTACCAGAAGTTGCACCATTACCACAGGAGGTTGTAGAGGCAGATAGTATAGTCAGGTTCAAAAAGGGACTGGACAAATTTAGAAATGATAGCTCCATTAATAGCTGTTAAACAGAACTACCAGGGATGTATCTCTAAACCAATAATGGTGGATGGTAGGGAAGGTATGACAGGGAATAGCTCACTCCAGATCAGTGGTTCTCAACCTTTTTAAACTCAAGGCACCATTCATTAGACTCAAGGACTGTCCTTAGAAAATACCAACTTGCAGCTTTCAATCATTTCTTGACTCAGGAAAATAATCGAGCAACTCTTCTGTTGAAAAGAACTCAGAAAAGCCACAACTGGTCAGAGTGGTTTTGACAGTATGGATTCCCATTTGAAATCTCTGAGTTTATCCTGTAAATTGTGTATATGTGCACCTATGAGTTGCTTGGCACCCCGGTTGAAAATCACTGTTCCACATATACTGCTCTCCCTTTAAGCAAGGGCAGCCAACCTGTGGTACACATGCCACAATTTGAGAGCATAGGACCTGTGTTAGAAAGTGGTTGTCAGGCATCCTTTTGACATGACTTGTCCAAAGGAACTGATGCCGTATAAACATGGTTTCAATGCTGGTGGTGCATGCTTGAGCCAGAATGCTGGCATGTGTTCTTCTGTCCTTCCAGTTGATATGGAGGATTTTCCTAAGACATCACTGATGAAAATGTTTCAGGTGTTTCTGATATATTGTCCAGGTTTCACACACATACAACAGGGTAGCCATTCTAACCTGGCTGTCACTGAGAAGCTCTGGGTGGGCCCCAGGTGCAGCTCAGTGACATGCAGGATGTTGGGGAAGTTGTGAATGGGATGCTGAGTAGGCACAACAGGTTAGTGTGTGCTAGGAGAGGGCTGGCCTAATCCTGGTTTCTTCCTATTTTTTTCCCACACAGAACATAGGTTTGAAATTTTTGACCAACCTTCAAATCAAGTCTCCTGTTGAGTGCCGCAGCGAGGACAATTACTACCTGGACTTTGCAGTGCCTGAGTTTGATTATGAAGGCTAGTCTCTCTGGAAAACAGCATAGCAAACTGTGTGAAGAAGGCTGAAGACATTGCCTGTGTGGGGTTGTGTGCCAGGGAGTCAGGGCAGTTTTTCAACAGTACATGGAGGATGTTACCTAGATTTATCACCTCCGGGGTGCATGGTTTCTGGCAGAGGTGAAAGGGGATTGAATGGGATGCTTGTGGCAGGGTTACTGGGGGAGGTCTCTGGCAGCAGGGAGGAGGGTGAAATGGTGAGTGTGTGGTTAGGGAAGAGAATGAGGGAGCTGGCAGAAGACAGGGGAATCTGTTAGGGGCCTGGTAAGGTGTGAGGAGCCAGGCTTCTCTGGAAAACAGAATAAGCATGGGTGAAGCATGGGTGGGAATCTGGGCATCCACCTTGGGTAGTGGTGGTAGGTGTGCTGAAGGAAGATCAAGGAGCTGTGTGGAGGATGAGTCCCTCCTGTGGTGTGTATGTGGTTGGGCCCCAGGGGAAATTGATAATACTTGAATAGGGCCCAGGGAATCAGGTGAGGAAGATGAAATTAGAAGAGAAGGAGAGGGCTTTCAGGAGTTACTTGCGAGAGAGAACGGGATCAGGGTGGGAGGATGGAGATGTGGGGAGTTGGCTGCTGCTCTACAGTTATAAGGGTTAATATGGCACATGAGATATGGGGCATTGCCATCAACTGTGCTCTCCCTAGCTTGGGTCTCTTGCCCCCTGTGGGGTCTTTTGGCACTAACAGGCTGACTTGACATTCCTAGGAATGAAAGATAAATCATATGTTGTAACCAGTATGGGATCTGCTGAGAAAGAAGAGGTAGCTGGTCCTAGCAATGAGCCAGAAATCAGCGAGACGGGTGGTGAAGCCATGCAGCCCCGCTCCTGGTTCCCTGAGACCTTCATATGGAGTTTGGTCCCCATCAAGTAAGGTGCCACGCTACCAGAGGTTGTGACCTCCTCAGACCCACTGGCTTATCTGGGTCAGAATGGGTAGAGTGTGGGTGGAAGCTAAGCCTGGGGAGTGCTTCAGCTACTGAGAGCAAGGAGGGGCTCTGCTGTAATCTCTCTGTATGACCTTGGGCAAGTCACTTAAGTTTTCCAGGCCTTCCTTACCCAGCTGTAACATCATCACCATCTTCTCAGCTCTCTCATTCCGAGTGTGTGTAAGTGTGTGTGTGCAGGGCCTCACAAGCTAGGGCCCTAGTCATTGCCAGACTTTAGGAGCTCTTTGGTACTCACATGGTACTCACAGCAATGCAAGGTTGGGCGAGGGTCAGCTGGGTCTCCGAGTCTAGGCACTTGCTGGTTTGTAAGTGGCTCTGCATTCCCTTCCATCTCCTCTCCTTGTAACCATGCCTCCACTTTGAGCTCAGTCCTGCAGTAGTAGTGTCAAGACATGGGCTTGGCTTCTACCTCAGAGATGTTTCTAAATCATGTTCAACTTTGCTCTGTGTACGTGCAAAGCCAACTCTGTGGGGATATTGCCCAGGCCATAGGTACCACTGAGGTCCTTACTTGCTGGTTGGACAACTTAGGAGAGAAAGCCTTCCCACTTTTCATCTGGATCTTCCCTGCTCTAAGGAGCCCCTGGCTCTCTTAGGGGGCATATGTACACTCCCTTGCAAGCTCTTTATACATTATACCTTTGCTATTTCCCCAGTAGCCCTTTCTTCCCACCCCAGCAAAGAAATACCCCAACACTAATAATGTATCTCTCCTCAGCAAGACCAACCAAATATGGACTGGAGGAAGCATATAAAGCCAATAAAAGTGAGGGGATTTTACAAAGTCTACCACAGGGACTTTTTTTTAAACAGCTCAGATCTAAAGCTCCTGTCCAAAACACTCCCTTTCCTCCAGCTCTCTCAGAAAACTGTACCCTAACATGTTTCACTTCAAATGAGCAGTTTTCTCTCAGGCCCAATTAAGGCAGTCCTGGAAGTGGGGCATGAAATGAAACGCTAGTCTTGATCTTCACTGCCACTCATCCTCTGCCCTTTTCCCATCACTGTGCTGCTTGTGTGACAGGGGGGCTGGGAGGACACGTGGAGCAGCACGGTTCCCCTTTGAGCAGTGCCCACCTTTCTCTCCTCAGTGACTCTGGGGTGGCTGAGCTACCTGTCACAGTCCCTGATACGATCACAGACTGGAAGGCCATGACATTCTGCACATCGGAGTACAGTGGTCTGGGAATATCCGAGACTGTCAGCCTCCGGGTCTTCAAGCCCTTCTTTGTGGAACCAGCCTTGCCCTACTCTGCAGTCCGGGGGGAGTCCTTTCCCCTGTCAGTCAAGGTCTTCAGCTACTTGAAGCAGTGTATGGTGGTAAGCGGCTTCTTCAGGGGCTGAGAGAGGGTGCTATAGTGCCATGTACTTCATGGATACAGAGTCAGGCAAGCTGTTTCCTCAGGGAAAGGCAGCCTCCTTCAATCACAAGAGGCCCAGGCAGCATGAACAGTATCTAGCTGCCTGACAGCCCTATCCAGGAGGGTTGAGCCACTTGATTGCTCATGAGTCCTGAACCCAAAAGGTGGTGGGGGCAGTTATGATGGGCCTGTGGGCCTTTTGGTTCAAGAGGCTGGGGAGGAATAAATCTCAGCAGTGAATCTCACCCAGGTCCCTTTTACTCTGACCTCCAGATTCAGCTTAGTGTCCTGGACTCTGGGGATTTCGAGTTTGTGCAGTCAAATGTCAAGTTCACTGCCTGCCTTTGCCCTGACTTGGCAAAAACCTTTTTCTGGGATGTGAAGGCTACAAAACTGGGTAAGGAAGGATTGTTTGATTGGAAAGGGCTGCAGGGCAGAAGTGAGGGGCACTGGCTGAACTGTGGAGGGAGCTCACGGACCAAACTAGGATGCAAACTCTCCAGCATAAGCAGACCCATTTATATTTTGAATTTCAGGGGAGGTGAATTTCACCATCACCGCTGAGGCGACTGAACAAGAAGGTGTTTGCACAGACCGTGCAGCCATCATGCCAGAGACTGGAGGAAAAGACATAGTGGTTAAACCCCTGCTGGTGAAGGTCAGGTCCTGCTCTGAGCTTGTTTGGAATGGGGAGTTAAAAAACCATGGGCGCTTGTACATGTTGCGCATTGTTCACATACACGTTATGAAAGGGCACAAAAAATCACCATGTGGCTAGTTTAGTTGCGTGAGCAAATACACGTTGACTTTTTTTATTGTGGCAGGTTTTGATTTATCATGCCTATCCCAAATTGCCTAATCGCAGAGGAGGAAGGCATGTCTCCTCAGGGAGAGGTCGGCAACAGCATATGTCTAATGGCGAAGCTGCCTACGATCAGTCAATGAGCACCAAACTCGCTGTGCAGTGCCCCTGGTTTGGTGTATGGCTGAGTTTGGTGTATGGCTGAGGGTCACTTCACACTGCAGACTGACAGGTCCTGCTGTAAACTTATTAGCTGGGGAGCAGTCCAGCCAGGCAGGGGGAGGCATTTTGCTGCACTTTGCAGTGCAAATAGAGCCACCTGACTGCCCCCACCACCTGTTTCTCTTCCACTCTCCTTCCTCCTGAGCTCTTCTATTCTCCCTGCAGGCAGAAGGGCTCCTGGAGGAGAACACTCATGCCTCTCTGCTGTGCCCCAAAGGTAGGGCTGCGGGCAGTACAGCACAGGGTGTGCCTCAAGGTTGATGGCCCAGCATGGCGTGTGTGTGTGTGTGTGGAGTGAGGGGAGGTTACACAGACAGCACAGTCTAACAGCTGCTCCAGTGGTATTTGGAAGTGGCGGGTGGAGTCCTGGTGAGAGCAGACATGCTGGGGCTTTAGGTGACTTGCTGCATGGGGAGATGCTGCCAAAGCAGTGGTAGCACTGGTTGTTGGTACTGCTGAGCCACTGCACGGCTGTGTCATGGAGCTACTGTGCCACTGAGGCAGTGTGCTTCCATGTAGCCCAATCCTCCTAACAGCACATTTTAGCATCCAGGCTGCTGTCAGGCCCCTGAGCCATGGCAATACCATGTTACAAGGTCACAGTGATGCTGTGCCACCTTCTTCCTGAGCCACCACATGCAGCTACATGAGCATATTAGGCCAGCTTCCACCCCCTCACCAAGACGGCTCCCATGGACAGGCAGGGCATTCGTTCCCTGGGCCTACCTAAGACTGTCACTGTAACCAGCTCGGCATTCCCCTTTTGTCATATTCTCATGCCTTTATTATCTAGGAAACCATCAAAATTCAGGGAAGGGAGCTGGGGTACATACCTGTACCAAGCTTTTGGGGCCCTTGTCTTCCTGCACCCTGCTGACATGCCACTACTGTTATTACTTGCAGGGGAACCTGTTTCAGAGACCATCACTCTCGATTTGCCAGAGAATGTGGTGCAAGGATCGGAGAGAGCCTATGTTTCTTTCCTAGGTGAGCAGCCTGTGTGCCTCAGGTCAGGGCATCTTGGAAATGGGGAGTTTCCAGGCAGGAAACCATTTTGGGCCATATTTTCTTTTGGTAGAGGGTGCAGGGAGCAGACTCACCTTCACTGTGGTGATCAGCATGCAAGAGGAGGGAGGCCTGCATGACTACAGGCCACTCCTGTCTATCCCCCATGGACTTAATCCCGATAGCCAATGCAAGATTCAGTCCAATCACATTTGCTTCCTCTCCAGTCCTGTCTTTCTCACATACTAAAATGTAGTCACTCCACCTTTCTGCCTTTAAAACATTGAAGTTTTCTAAGGCAGAGTGAGAGCAGAAACAGCCCCTTTAGGAATCCACTTCTTAAAAAAAGGACTGCAAACAGTTCAAATGGTTATTTTCAAATGCAGACAGTCACTAACCTTTACAACTCCCTGCAGCAGGGTGTGGAAGAAAATGACCTTGGGGAGTATATACTGAGATGAATGTGAACAGGATTTGCAGTGCCATTAGTATAATTGTGAGCTGATGCATTCGAGAGGTTTTATGCCTCCCTGAATGGGCCCCTGTTACAGATGCAACACAGGACTAGATGGATTTGTGAGCCCAGTTGAAGGTGGGCTACAGGATCTCTACAATGGGCCATGGTCTTCTCCAGGACGGTGCCTGCTATGGGTCTGGTTCTCCAACCAATCTAGTTTCACATGGATGTCACATTCTTAATGAAGTGGCACCTGATTCAGGCCAAAGTGAGAGGCGAATTGGACCCCAGCTTACTAAATTACTTCAGTCAGTGTCAGGGACAAGGGAGGGCAATTTCTAAATATGAACATTTAAAGCCCTCTGAAGAAAAGGGTTTTTTCTCACAGGAGACATCATGGGATCAGCTCTGCAAAACCTAGATCGACTCCTCCAGATGTCCAGTGGCTGTGGAGAGCAGAACATGGTCCGCTTTGCCCCTAATGTTTTTATTACACGGTACCTGGAGGAGACAGGGCAGCTGACTCCGAAGACCAAACAGAAGGCTGTTGGCTACTTGAAAAGTGGTGAGCTGGGGTAGCCCGGAGATGGGCTGCTAGCTAAAGAGTAAACTAAAAAGCTGAGAGGGTGGAGTTGGGGGGAGATGGTCTGTGCTTCCTCTACTCCATGTGTAAAGAAGAATGCTTAAGCCTCTTCGCAAAGCCCTTTCCTGGACTGCTCATAGGCCAAAGCTCTGAATATGGCTACGATGAAGAGGAATCGGGAAGGAGACTACTCCCCTTTGTCTCCCTTTCCACAGGATACCAGCGGCAGCTCCGGTACAAGCACACAGATGGCTCATACAGTGCCTTTGGGGAAGGCAGTGGGCCAGGGAACACCTGGTAAGCAAAGACTGCACAGAGCCTGAGCTGGGAGCTGGTGCAGTTCATTCAGCCCAGGGATGGTGAAAGAAAGCTGGTCTGATGAGGCAAGGGCTGCTCTTGCTATCTTCAGCAGGAGAACCTGAGACAGTCCAGGGAGCTTAGCGGGGTTGGATGCTTCGGGGGCTGAAAGTTTCTATGTCTTTCTTTACGTATGCTGCTTTCCTTCCCCTCCCCTTTGCCCCATATTCCCAGGGCTAGTTTGAGGGCCCAGCTTATTCATATTTCTCCCATGGGAGACACATGTGACTTTCTAGGTGTGGACAGAATTAACAACTGAAATGTTTCCAAGTGAAAGGGAGCGTTTCAGCCAGGGGCACACGTATGTCCCTTGGCTCAGAGGTTTCAAATGTTGGGGCCTCCTTGCAGGGGGTGCTAGGCAGCTCTGCCCTTTGCTCCTCTTCCCCCTCACCTCACAATGATGGGAGGTAAAAAGGAAGGGAGAGTGAGTAGGAAGGTATGTGGGGGAAACAGGGAGTGGGTGGCAGGTGCTCCCGCCACCCTGCCTCCAAGAATCTGATACTCCAGCTCTAATCTCCTCTACCTCCACTCCATCTCAGCCCAGTGAAGGTATAGAGGAAACTGGTGCTGAGGGGGACCCAACTCTTGCAGGGGTGGGTAGGGCAGGAGTTGGCAGGGGGGCTAGGAGAGGATGTGAGCCCAGCACCTGTGGAGATGCAGTCAGGAAGGCCAAACATACCTTGTCCTGCATCCACAGATGCATCTCAAGCAGGTCCAAGGAGGTGATCCTCCCCCTCTGTGTGACACTGGTCAGGCCGCAGCTGGAGTACTGCGTCCAGTTCTGGGCGCCGCACTTCAGGAGGGATGTGG
>NW_017728931.1:8410778-8476874 GCF_001723895.1 Crocodylus porosus
TTGATGATCTGCTCAGGTCCCTTCCAACCCTACAAACTGTGAAACTATGAAACTAGTGGCTGCTAGGGTAACAGTGGGGGTTGTGGGGGGCCCACTGGGGACTCAGTAACACCTTGGGACCCAGAACAGGACCTAGCAGCTGGACAGCAGGCAGACTGTAGACCCATTCCCCTTCCCTGAAGGGCACTGTCCTCATGCAGATGTGAGCAAGAGTAAAACTCTGCAAAACGGCTCTTCTTTTCAAGGAGCCCTGTTTGGGACCATTCCAGCTGCTTTTAGGACATTCCAAGGGGTCGTGCATGTGTCCAGCTGGCCCCTCAAAAGAGTTCAAGGGCATTTCAAATGTTTTAATTGCTAAGTCTGTCCCCTGTGCTGCTGGGGCTGCTGGCTCACTCATGGCTCCTCCTTCTCCCTCTCCCCTCTTTGACTCCAGGCTGACTGCCCTGGTGCTCAAGACCTTCAGCCAAGCCCAGCACTTCATCCCGATCGATGAGAGGAACATCAAGGATGCTGCCAGTGCACTGGCTACAAGCCAGACTCCATCTGGCTGCTTCAAGAGCATGGGGAAGCTGTTTAACAATGGCTTGATGGTGTGTCCCTTCCCTGCTCCCTCAACCTGCTTTCTGGGCTCCCCAGTGCAGCCTTCACTCTCTGTCTCCTGGTTTGGGTGACAAGAGCAAAGCCCTGTCTTGCCAAGGAGGAAGGTCTACCTTTGAGCAGCCTGCCCGCTGGAGAAAATGAGAATGGCTTAGTCAGGACAGCATTTCTTCAGAGCTCGGCATGTGTCTTGGGAGGTTTACCATTAGGGGATATAATCCATAATAACTGGTAACTCCACTATGCCTGACACTGCCCATCCCCTCCTCCCAAAACCAAACCTACAAGTTCTTCCATCATCTCCTTAGCAACCACCATGGTCCTCTTCCCAATTATTGAGCTCTCCCTGTGGAGGGAGGAAGTGGCAGAACAGAGGTTCGTGGGGGAGTGACCACTATCACCATCGTGAGTCCTAAGGGTGCCAAGCACACAAGCACATGCAGACTCATGCACGCAGATTCCCACATGCAGTCCCTGAGAAGCAGAGGATAGCTGCCTGCTGGCAATGTAATCACTGTGTAGGGGGTGCCAGACAGGCAGGAAGGGGGCAGGTGACCCGGGGAGCTGCTCCATCAGTGCCTGGCATGGGACATCTCCTCTTAGTACCCACAGTGACTTTCCTTTACCCTCACACAAGCCAGAGGCCCCACCTGAGCACCTCTGTGCAGAGGGATGGCCACCCTGGATCTCAGGCAGAGCTCCAGTGAGAGATGCAGCATGGAGGGAAGGGAAGTGTGTTCAGGGAGGAAAACACAATTTGTGTTAAGGAGTTTTGGGGTCAGGTGAGGGTGGGAACCCCTCTTTCATCCCCTGAGAAAGAGGAAGGATCCAGCCGCCAACTGTGGCATTTCCCTGTCAGCTGGATGGACCTATTGCCATGGTATGCATGGGTATCATTGAGAGGGTGGGGGTCTATAAGCTGTGCTGGGAAGACTCCCTGTGCTCTCCTCTCACTATTTTTCCATTCCACTTCTCCCCTTCATGTAGGGCGCAGTGGAGGAAGGACTGGGGCTGAGCTCTGCCATCGTCTCAGCCCTCATCCACTCAGGGATGCCGCACTCTGTGAGTACGAGCAGCCTGGACACGCGCTCTGCATCACATCTCCCCACACCGTGTGTCCGCTGTCTGCATGCACACTCAGTGTACACACAGTCTATCTGTGTTCTGTGTGCAGGCTGCTCCCTTTATGTCTACACAGTCTCAACATGCTCCCCACATTTTTTGCACATGTACATTCCTCATCTGCATTACCTCCCCTAGCCAGCTTCTCAGTACCTGTTCCTCTTGTAAATTCCAGGACCCAGTCTTACGAAAAGCTCTGAAGTGCATAAAGGACCTAGTCACTGCAGAGGCTGGAGGCTTCAACCTGTACAGCCAGGCACTAGCGGCCAAAGCCTTTTCACTGGCTGGAGACAAGGCTATGAGGCAGAGCATACTTAAAAGACTGGATAAAGCAGCCATTGTATCAGGTATGACAGCCTGTAGGGCAGGACTGAGGGGCAGTAGCAATCTCACTAGTTCTTAGCCAACCCCTCCTAGTGCATGGCCTGTTCCATATGCCTTTCCCCATCCGTCTGTTCCAGATAACCAAATCTACTGGACCCAAGAGCCAAAACAAAAGGAGAGTTCCTCATACTGGTATCGAGCTCCATCTGTGGAAGTGGAGCTGACATCAACCATCCTCATGGCCCACCTCTTGAAGCCCAGCTTGTCCTCTGCTGACATCATAAGGGCCTCCAAGATCGTGGCCTGGCTAACCAGGCAGCAGAACCCCTATGGCGGTTTTGCCTCCACACAGGTAGCTGGCTGCTCCTCTCCCAGACAGAGAGCTCTCCCTTCTCTGGAGAGAAGAGAGCTGTCAACCCAGCCCCTGCCTCTGTCCCCAGAAGTCAAAGCCAGCCCTGTTCCCCCCAGCCATCTCTCTGCTTCCCCAGGACACCATGGTTGCCCTTGAAGCCCTGGCTATGTATGCAACCAAGACCTTCCGCAAGGATGGCCCTGACCTCCGTGTTTCCATCTCTTCTGCCGGCTTCCGTCACAGGATCCGCATCAACAATGCCAATCGGCTCCTGCTGCAGACTCTGGACCTACCTGACATCCCTGGCAGCTACACCGTGCAGACTCAGGGCCGTGGGTGCCTCTTCATGCAGGTGAGGTGTGGAAAAGGTTTCCCAAATGGGCTGTGGGTGTGGAGAGAAGCAAAACAGATGGGAGGGAACTTCCTCCCCAGAACCCTCAGGGGTGGCTGTCCTAGGTGGCACCCTATAATGGGTTACCTTCCATTCACTCAGTCATGGTGGCCTGCCCTCCAGGAAGCCTCATTAACCATGCCAGACACTATGGGGTAGTCCAGCCCGCCCACTTCTCAGCTGATCCCTTTTCTCCATACACAGGGTGAGGCAGCAGAAGGTTTTATTATGGAAACTGGGGGTTGTGTGACAACAGCTCCCTGGGGGACTGGGCCTCTGTCCATCTCAACCTCCCTGTGTCTCTCTCCTGACAGACCACATTGCGATACCACATCCCCCCACCATGGAGCGACCTCACCTTTGCCCTGTCTGTACAGACGGAGTGCACCCAGCCAAATGCCACACTGTTTCCTGTCACCATTCGCACACGGTAGGAGACCCTCTGACTTCACCCCCTTTCCCTGTGCAAAGGGGCCTCTGGCTGCATTTCCTCTAGCCAAAGACCTGTCAGCCTTCCCTTTCCCCACAGCCCTGGTGAGGTCTATGTGTTCCAATCTACATGATCAACTTCAGGCAGAGTCTTCTTTCTTGTCTCAGAGCACTGTGGCATGATACTTGACCCTAAGTCATCCTTGACAAAGCAGGCTTCAGCCCTGACTGGTCAGCCTGTACTGAAAGCAAAAGGACTCGCATCTCACAACAATGGGCCACCAAACAGCACCATTAAGAAAAGGGAAACACAGATAATGTTGTGCAAAGCATCCCCTGCCACACAACCCCAACCTTCCCTACTCCCTTTGCAGCCCTTCATCCTCTTCTTGCTCAGGCCTGGCTAGGGTAGAATTGCCAACATGTTAGGAAGAGGCTGGCTGCTTTCTCTGGAGATCTCTGGAGCATTATGCATCAGAAACCTCCTGAGCGCTCTTCTCATTGGCTTGGCATTCAGCCCATGGGGAGATGCCGTGGGGGAGTGGGTCAAGGGTTGTGTGCATATGTTTGTGTGCATGCACATGGGTTCACAGCTGTGGGTGTATGTGTGCATAGACTGGCATTCACAGGTGGGCAGGTTTATTAAGGAGACAGGGATGTTAAAAGGAAAACTGCCTGGAAAGCAAAACAGATCTCTTAATTTGGCTGCTGAGAGCCAAGATGGATCCTGGCCTGAACTGGTGATCACATCCCATGAGATGACATTGCTCTATTATGTTCCTGGGGGTCTGCAGCTACACAGGGAACCGTGTGTCCACCAACATGGTCCTGATTGAGGTGAAGATGCTGTCCGGTTACAGCCCAACAGCGGACTCACTAGAAGAGGTGAGATAGAGGCTACTGGTAGAGCCTTATGCATTGTTGATTATCTGTGCATGAGGTCTTTAGGCTGTATGATTAGCGAGCAGATATATCAATGCCCATTCCAGTGGGCAGTGAGAGCCATTTCCCGCTCTCCTTTTCCCACTTGGTTTCCTCCCACTCTTGGGAGTGAAGCCTGGTCCACAACAAGAAAATTTCTTCACCTTCCCTCTCCCTGGTACCCTTAACAGATAACACAGTGTCTCAGGAGGGAAGGGCCATTCCATGTTGGAGTCTTCACTCAAGTTTGTTTTCTGTTCTCAGTTAAAGAAAAGGCCTTTGGTAAAAAAAGTCGAAAGAGAAGTTGACCAAGTAACACTGTACCTGGATGAAGTAAGTTTGGTTTCACCTTCTCTTAATCTGTAACCTGGGAGGGAGGAAATCAAGTCTAATTTAGGGCATCCAGATGGAAACACTGAGGGCCTGATTCAGCTGAGATGCTGAGTACCATCTGTACCCATTAACTTCAGAGGGAATGCCTTTGAGGACCAGCCCCAAGAGACCATCATATGGCTCTACGTCTCCCTCTGATAACAGGACCAGGTATGAAGCTGATGAATTAGCTGCTATCCTTTATTTTAACAGAAGAAGGGATAGTGGTTCCTGCTTTTAGCACTGGCTTTCGCACGTGTAGCCCTAGTAGAAGGTCCAGTTAGGGCATAGTTAACATTACAGAGTGTGTGTCTCTTTCACAACAGTGCAGAGCCCATGTGAACTGCTCTCATAGTGGAATGTTCCATTCACCCCAGTGGTTTCTACCCGTACAAACACACATTGTGCAGGTGAAAACAATGGCCCAAATTGCAGTCAGGCCCAACTCCTTTCAAATATGTAGATGCCTTTGTTTTATTGATTGTGACAGACATTGGTCACCTATGTACCTTTGAGGACCTGGGCCCTGGGATCTAATGCTAGATTCCCTAAAATTGGGGGTGTCCATAGACAAAGACCTTTTTTTTCAATATCTGATTTGTAACTGAGATAATATCCGCTATTTCTCAGCACCTAGATGTAATGACAGGGAAACCTCCCCTGGGATCTCTGAATGGGACTATGCTGAATGGTGAGGGCCTCCCATTCTCTGGGTGGTGATACACCCCCTTCCTCCATGCAGAGCATGGCTCCAGGGGGACATGAAGGGTCATCATGCAGCATCTTGGTTCTAGTTTTAATCTCTGCCTCTCTGGTTGGTAGCTGACCCGGGACCCTCAGGACTACACCTTTATGGTACAGCAGGACATCCCTGTGAAGGACCTAAGGCCAGCCAATGTTAAGATCTATGATTACTACATGCCAGGTGAGCTCAAAACTGCTGACCATAGCCAGCAAAGCTGCGGTCTTCTAGCCCAGCTCCCCAACCCTGAGGCAGATCAGGTATACCTACACCATATTTGTCTCAGCTGTGCTTCAAAAAAGCCAGTGACAGGGATTCCAGTGCCTCTCACAAGGTAGCTTGTGGCAAGACTTAACTAGCCTCCTTGGGCCTCAGGAGTAGCTGTGTCCCAACCCCTGCATACTCCAAACCCAGAAATGCATGGGGGAGTCCATGGATCTCAGTCTCTTGCATGTTGGAGAGTGGCCCCTGGGGATGATGCCATAACATACCATCTAGGTTTGGAGCATTTGGATGGGGCTGGGCGGGTGGGGTGTCCTGGCCAGGACATGCTGATGCTGCAGAATAAACATGTCCTTAGGAAGTGTTTCCTGCTATCCAGCCTACATCATCTTCACTGCAATGTCTGCCAGTTGCAATGATGATAGTGATGTCAGACCACTTCTCCAACTAGTTGGGTATTCTTTGCCTCTCTTCCACAGTGCCTGCTACCTTCCCAAGAAGCTTCTTCCCTTTAGAAGGCAATGCCACTGGGTGCTATCAGGTGCTAAGCTTGTACCACCTGCCAATTAAACTAGTACTTGTAATAGCTCAGAACCTGTCTGGACCAGGTCCTTAATGGGTGGAGGAGCTTGGAACCTCACATTCCCAGCAGAGATGGCAGAAGAGCTGGCCAATGGCATGAGGCCAGGCTCTCCCTCCTCATCAGTTCTCAGGACAGGACTACCACTCCCCACTCATGCAAGTTGTGATTTGGGCTATCAGGGGTCCAGCAATCCATTAGTCCCCTTTCTCCTTGGGGAGCTCAGGAGTCAGACTGGCTGGGCTGTGGGCAGAGATGTGATAGACCAAAGGTAGGCAACCCCCAGCACAGGTGCCAGAGTGTTGCACACAAAGGCATTTTGCTTGGCATGCATACCTTTCTGTGGATGGCAGGGAAGGGGCTTGGGCTGTGCTGCCACAACAAGGACTGGGCCCCTCGCAGCTCCCCTGCTGTCTGCCCCTGGCACACCAACATCTTACAAGCTGAGTTTGCAGGTGTTATTGGCACTCTGTCCAAAAACATTGCTGACCCCTGTGATAGACCCTGGCAATAGAACTAGCCAGCTATCAGGGGTGATTGAATTTGGAGCTTTATCTTTCCAGCAAGAGAGAAGAGGGCAGCTTCCAATAGGGGCACCCCTGCTATGTAAAGGAATGAATACAGAAGGGCCAGATACCAGGGAGAGGTGCATTTCATTGTACATTTTCCTTCCTTCTGCAGATGAAAGTACTGTGATGGAGTACAGTGCTCCCTGCCTGTGAGGTGAGTGTGTGGCACTATGTGCATGTTTGTTGGGAGCAGAGGCAGGTGGAGCTGGGCTAGGAGGACTAAGGACTGCTGTCAGGGGCTTGAGGCAAATGGCAATGGGCAGTTAAGGGGAGCATTTCTGTATCCCAAGTGTTTATACTGATGCTGCTCTGGCAGTGAAAGATCTGGGTTCCAGCTGGGTGAGGCTGAATGGGAGTTGTGGTCCTAACTGGGCATGGCTAGCCTGGCCCATTCCCTGAGGTGCTCAGTAGCAGGCTTCTGGAGCCTTCCTGCTCCATGACCAGAGCTCAGAAGTGAACAAGGTTTGGGGTTAACCTGCTATTGAGGGGATCCCATAATGTTTATTGTAAGGGCTGTTTTGGAGTTTCAGAATGGGTTCTAGTTGCAGTACAGTGAGGAACAAATGGCCACATCCAACCAGGCCTATGGGATCACCCTGCAGAGGCTTGGCTGTGACCAAGAAGAACCTAGTGTTCCTGGGATCTCTCTCTCTGGCTCTGCAGTGTGCTCAACAGCAAGTCACTTGAGCTGTGCCCTGCATTTCCCATCTCCATCCATCAGATGGGCACACAGATGGGGGAATGCTTGAGTCACAGGGGCAACAGGAGACTCCACTTAGTCGCAGATCATAGAGAAGTAGAACTCGAAGGAACATCTAGAGATCATCTAGTCCAATCATGTGCCAGAGACAGGATCTTCCCTATCCAAAACAATGTTCCAACACTCAACAGAAGTATCAGAGAGGGTGGGAAGTTATTGCAGTGATGCAGCAAGAGTATGCATGCAGCACAAATGTCTTCAGCTGGATGGAATCAGGGCCACTGTATGCAGAGCTTCTCTTTCTGCTTCCACTCAGTCAGATCAGGCCTGCAACTGAGAAGCAGCAGGAGGGGACCCCTATCCCTGGGCCACACTATGGAGTCAAGTTTCATAGCTTCATAGCTGGTAGGGTCGGAAGGGACCTGAGCAGATCAAGTCCAACCCCCTGTGATGGGCAGGAAAGAGTACTGGGGTCAAACGAACCTGGCTAGGTGATTATTTAGCCTCCTTTTGAAGACCCCCAGGGTAGGGGCGAGCACCACTTCCCTTGGAAGTTGGTTCCAGATCCTAGCCGCCCTGACTGTGAAGTAGCGCCTCCTGATGTCTAACCTGAATCTACTCACGGTCAACTCATGGCTGTTATTCCTCATTACTCCTGGTAGTGCTCAAGGGAACAGGGATGCTCCCATAGCCTGCTGGTCCCCCTTGGCCAGTTTGTAGACAGCCACCAGATCCCCTCTCAGCCTTCTCTTGTGGAGGCTGAACAGGTTCAGGTCCTGTAGCCTCCAAGTGATATCACCCTAAGTGATAACTGGGATCCTAACTCCTCCCCATGAGGTTGTTTTATTGATATTTCCTCAGAGCTTTGTGCATCTCATAATTCCCATGCCCCACCCCTGGGACGCTTCTTTTGTCCTCTGCCTTATCTTCACAGGATGCAGCTGCTGACCCACAGCTCCCCAGCAGCCATTTGGACATCACTACTATACCAGATTCAGCTCTCCTGGCAGAGTTCGAGGGCAAAACAAGCAGATGATCTGAAATTTCCTATGGATCAGCCAGTAACATAGAAACTTAGGGTGTGTCTGGCACCCAATTAAAATCAAGTGGATTCAGGGGACTGGAATTCCTCAGTGAGGTTATTCTAGCCTGTGTGTGTGTGTGTGTGTGTGTGTGTGTGTGTGTGTGTGGGGTGGAAGAGAGGCAGAGAACAGATGTGAGAACTTTTGGGGTGCCCCCCCACCTCCATTTTGCTCTGTGCAAGTTTGGGAGTATGTGACCTGGGCCCCTGAATGGGCACTCAACCTGCAACAGCCAAGAGCAGGCATGTCTATATGTGCAAATAATGTGCACAAATCAACTATGTGCACAGCACATAGACCCCAGTTGGAGCAGTTGGGCTGTCAGGGAACCCAGGGGGTCAGCCTGCCAGGCCAGGGCTGCTCCAACCAGGCTCCATGTGCTGCAGAGTGGCTAGCTGGGACATGAGAATGCTTCTGCCTGCTATCCCCACACTGAAGCACCCAGTGCCCCAGCCAACTGGGGCAACATCTACACGTGCACTGCTGCAAATGAAAAAACTCTGCAGCAGGATAGTACTTGTATTTGCTGCAGAGTTTTTTTAGTTTTGTGCACCCTAATAGGGGGCACACATATAGACACTGAGATGTTTACTGCACAGTTAATTAGTCAACTGCACAGTAAATGTTTCATGTTGACATGCCCAGTAAGCAGGAAGGGCACTCAGTGGAAATGGGCATGGGTGCTCATGAGCTAAATGCTAAAAACATGACAGAGACCAGTGCCTTTGTGATGGCTGAAAGTTGCTGGCTGGGTGTCTGTTTCAAAGAGGCGAGTGAGGCACTCATCTTGGGCCCAGTCCCCTGACTTGGTCCCAGTCACAGGACAGTCTTATAGTCTCATTCAGTTTCATTCAGCCATGGAGATGAATCATTCAGAGACAGGGGACTCCAAGACAACCCATGGGAAGTATAACACCTGCCACCTCCAAGTGCTCTGCCCAGTGACTGTGCCATAGACCTCCCCTGACTTTACCCAGGGCACAGACAGAAGTTACATTTGTAGTATGATTGGCCCCTTAAAGCACTCTACAGCTGTGCAGTTCTGTAAGGGCATGACTGTAGAGTGCATTCAAAAGTGCCCAGTCACATGACAATCTAAGCCTTCGTTACATGAGTATTCAGATGAAGGCACTTCAAAGTGCAGCGCTTCCATTAACATCTGTCAGCATGTGCAGGGAGCAGTGCTGAGCTGATACAACCCAGACCCGCCCTTGGTGCTATCCTCAGAATGGGAGGGGGAGAAAGGAGGGGAGGGAGCTCCATGTGGGTTTGCCTAGCCTGCACTGAAGGGTGGGATGGGTGGATTGGATGTGTGGGGGCTTCTATCCTCCAGCACAGGTTGGGCAAACCCCAGACTGAGCTGTCTCCCCTCCCTTCTACTCCTCCCATTCTGAGGTGTATTGGAGCTGGGAGAAGGGCAGGGCAGAGCTAAGAGAAAATGGCTACAGACACACAGCCACTCCAAACTGGAGGTTGATTCCCACAACCCCCCGGACCCAACAGCGTACATCTGTTGAGTCAGGGTGGGGGGGAACTCTGTAACTCATGGCACTTCCTCTAAAGCGCCAGGAGTTACAGCAGGGAGCTGCACATCTGTCAGTGCCTCCAGTGGCTCAGCTTGGGTGAGGGATTATAACCTGGCTAGCTGTGATGGACAGGCTGTGGTGCACAGTTCCTGAGCATGCCTAAGGGAAAGTGTTTGCAGGCAAGGGAGTGTCTCCAGGTGCAGCGGGGGGCTTCTGAGGAGGGAAATGCTGAGCAGGGCTGTGGAGTAGAGAGCAGTAGAGAAAGACCAGGGGACTAACACATGCTGGTAATGGCACCAGCAGCCCAGGAGGAGTTTCACAGATGGGTTGAGTGCATGTACCATCAGCAGCAACTGGAAGAACAGTGTCAGAGGTCATGCATGTGAGCCTTGCTTTAATTCTTTTCCTTGGGAGAATTCCTAGTGCAAAATGACCTGAAGCCAAAGGCACAGCCCCTCCAAGAAAAGAAAATAAATAAATCCCTATTATCTACCAGAAACCACAATGAGGGTGGGAGGCATCACCCCAGTCCTCCCAGCCTGGGCTTCTGGGGGCCTGTCCTTCTGTCCAGTGTCTGCCCCATGCACTGAAACAAATGGGAGAGAGATTGCCAGGAGACACAGGGGCAGCAGCCACCTCCCAGATCCTTAGAGAGTCTGTTCCCTACTAGGGCAATTGGAAAACAAGCTGGCAGGTGTGGGTTTCATACCCATCACAAAATCTGGGATCAGGAGAGATTTTTTTCTCCCTCAGATTAGCACAGACTGTGGGGGTGCTGCCTACTCCTGTAGTGTGGGGCATGGTACTTGTCCTGGGATCCTCTGGGAATGTATTTACTAACTACTTCCCTGTTGTTACAGAGGCAGGGCACTGGCAGTGCTGGCATCACCCCTTTTTTGCCCAGTGCAGAGTTTCCTTAATGTTCCCGGTTTTGTGCCTGGTTGTTATATGTGAAGGTTTGAAGTGGTGAATGTGATTGTGGGGGATTCCTTGGATAAAAGGGTGCCTATGAGCCCTGGGGACTGGACTCAGTGGCCTAGGAGGCCCCTTCCCATCCTGTGGAGAGCAGGCCAAGCCAGAAGGAAGGTCCCTATCCACTCCCTTTGCTTCATAGGGCTGTGGCGTGGATCCTGCATTGACCAGCAGGGGCTACTCCTGGGCTTCCTGCTGAGTGCTCTCTCCTGGTATTGACTCTGGGTCTCAGTGAAGGGCAAAAAGCTTCCTTTTTGTCTCTCCCGAGGTCACTTTCACAGGCCAGTCCAATGCTGACCATTATTTCTGTGGTTACAGGAACCACTATGGGCTAGGGACAAACAAATCAGTGTCTCCTCCCTGGCTGGATCTACCCTTCTCCCTCCAGACAAGAGAGATGTCTCTGTTCCAGCTGCTACAACTACCTTGGTATCCCCAAAGTCAATCCCTGCCTCCCACTAACTCATCCTTCCTGCTGCAAGGGTTCCCTTCCTCTCCATCTGAGAGGTCCTTCTGTCACAGAACTTCCTATCCCCAGAGGCCCCTGGCCTGGCTTTTCTACCTGGATATCTGCAGTGATTTTCTCTCTACCGGCATTAAGGCCCTACTACCAGCTTCCCCACTCCCTCTTGGAGCCCCACCATGGATTCATCCCATGCTGTCGGCAGACACCAGCTCTCCCCGTGCCATCCCATCCTGTCAACTCCCAACTTGCTGGCTGTGTCTCAGCTGCAGACAGCGCTGTAACCAGCCAGGGCCCGCTCCTCTGCAAGGGGAAAAGAGAAAGAGTTACACACAGAGGGGAGAGTCCAGCCTCAGCCCTCTGCAGCACAGCACTGAGGCCACAGAGCCCCTGCTCCTGGCCTGAAGAAACCACTGGCTCCAAACCCAGTGGTAGTAGTCATAGACCTTAATGTGACCTGACTTCAGGCTAGACACTTCGATATCCTGCTCCAGCTACAGGAAGAAAGTCTGTGATCTGTCACTCAGCTTGTGAAGACAGGAGAGGGGGTCAGCAAGGTAGGGACAGGCAGGGAAAGGAAAAAGTGAGACACCCCTGCCATGTTCGCAGGCCATTGGAGGGTCAGGATTTTAGAGAATGAGTAACTGTGAGGGCTGGCAAATGCCAGGCAAAGTAATGGCACAGCGAGACAGTCTTCCTCCACATGCAGCTCTGCCAGTGCTTCTCACTCAGGTCCCACAGCCTCCTCCCCCTGCTATTCCCAACCAAGGCAGCTCAGTTCTATTTACCTTGGTCCAGATAAATGTAGATCCCTTCCAGTTTCACCTCCATTTGCTTAACAATGTTTTTATTGCTGCAGCTTGAACAGGAGACAACACGGTAGCTGGTCAGCTCCTTTTCAGAGAACTCCTGCCCCGAGGGGATCACCACTCACCATTAGATTGGAGGCATGGTGCAATAAACACCTGTCTCCCCCTGCTCTGCTATCAGAGATCACAGCTCAGGTGTCCCCTCAAAGGCAGGCACAGCAGCCTGCCTTGATGCTGTGGGAAAGGAATCTCTCACTTCCAGGAGTGAGGGCCATACTCTTGGTGAATGGGCCAGAGGCCTTCAAGGGAGGAAGTGTGGCTGACCTCCCTACAGCCACTCAAGAAGCTCCTGGTTGGCCCTGGAGACTTACATGCTGATGCATAATGAAGCTGGCTGTTAAGCTGTAAATAGACATCACATTTGTCCAAGGAGAAAGCCTTTTGTCCCAGGACCCTATAACTCCATGATCTTATTTCAAGTTCCTCTGGAGCATGAGGGATAAAATGTGCTAAGGCTTTTTCCTGAGACATGGCCCTGTAAGTCTGTACAGTTCTTGCGGCTCCTTCCAGGGACTAGCTGCCCAAGCTGTGTGCTCTCACTTGCCACCCACTTGCATAGGAACAGCAATGCAAGTTGGAAGAGTAACTCATATAAAAGACTGAGCTGCAGCTATTCTGACCTGGGTCAAACCTCAGACCTCAAATGAGATGCCCCTATTTGCAAACTTTCAGTTTCACTGCTCTCCCAGGTACTGAGTGTTAGAGCTACTTTCTGCAGATGCTACAGCTGCGTGAATAGCTGATATTTCAGTTTGGTGGTACTACTGAAAAATGAAGTGTTCATTTCAAAACCAGGGTTTTTTTCCCCAAATTGTTGGCACAGAGCTGCAGAATGAGGTTCTTTCTCTCTCCTTCTCTTTCCCAGTGCCACTGAATATTTAACCGTAGAGTGGAACACCTTCATGGCAGGATGGAGAGAGGCCTGCCCAGAGTGCCCTATAGCCATATTTGGGGCACTCTCTTGGGAAACGTAGACTTTGGTTCAAATCCCTCCTCTGAATCGAGAAGAAAAGATTAAGAGTCAACACCTGTTCCATCTAATAGGAGGCCTAAGTGGACGTAAGCATTTAAATATGATTCTGTTCCATCCTGTTCGTGCCCCTGAAAAATAGCTGACACAAAAGACGAGTGGATCTTCTTCCTCCTTGCTGCTTGTTGTGAGGGCCTGTTACAAAAACAGGCATGTTAGCTTTTTTCAGAGACTTGAACAGGGTGAAACATTTAAGTTCCTAGATATACTTAGATTTCTAAGAGGTAGAGTAAGGTCTGACTTTTAGAGGCAGAGACTGTGGGCCAAATACGACTTTACCTATTAGATATATGAGAGAATTTAGATGCCCAAATACAATTCTGTTTCACGCTGCTTGAGTCCCTGAAAGCAGTTAATGCAAAAGGTGGTGGGGTAGGTCCTCCTCATTGGTTTTTTTGTTTGTTTCATTTTTTACTTAGTTTTATGGCCAAAATAATGTTACATTAGAAATGCTGGTGTAATAAAGGGATTTTGAGAGTGTTCTCAGAGTTGAATAGAACTACATTTAGGTACCTAGGCACCTAATAGATGGACTAAGATGTTGCTCTGTGCCTTCATAGCGCCTTACCTACCAGCCAAGCCAACCAGGCTGCAGATAAGAGAGTCATTACAGCAGGAAAGGAAACTGGCCAAACAAAGTGAAGACAAACACTTAACCAGATGGCATTTGTCTTCCTGTAAGCTAGTAATTTCCGAGCGCTGTGTCCAAGCCATTCCATCATGTATGGGAACAAGCCACATTTCTACCCCATGCCCATTGGTGCTTCAGACAGGGGAGCACTGTGACTTTGGGGATGCACCAGCCTGTCACTGTGCATTCCCTCCAGCTTACTTGTATGCTTCACTGTATTAGTTGGAAAGCGTCAGCCAAAGGGCCTAATGGTCAGAATGGAGGATTACACTGTGGATATCTCCACAATTCTGTCTCAATTCATCTATACAGTGCCCACGGGCTGCTGCTTGCTGAAAGATCCTGCAGGTGACCTGTGATTTGTTTATCTGTAGGTCTGATCCCTGTAGCCTTATTTGTGTCCTAGGAGAGGAATTTGGGAAGGTTGTTGCTGAAATGCAACTGATACAATGAGAGACATCAAAAGGATATTGTAGAATCCTGTTCTACCTACTCATCAGCCTGTAGGCAACCAAAGGTATGTGGACCTCCAGTTGGTTAGACTCTACTAGCAACTCAGTGGCAGTCCTCCATGTGGAAATAAAGCTTTTCTAGTTTCTAATGTAAGTCAACAGATCTCTGCCTGAAATATAGGGTTGATAAATAATATAGTAATATGGATAATGAGATAGACCTCAGAGAGAAGGAAGTGGGAAGGAGAGAGATATGGATCTGCTCAGAGACAACGGGAGTGTTTTCTCCATGTGGAAGACACAAGTGCTCAGGAAATAGGGGAGCACTGGGAACTAGCTGCTCTTCTCTTGAACACTTCCTATCCCCTGAAATGCTCCAGCTTTACTGCACTTTCAATTCTATGCTGCAACAAACCAGAGGAGATATCACAGGGAACATTTTTCATGGCACGGCTGCAGGGGTACAGAATCAGCTCAGTGGGAAGATCTACCTGGACAGCCTGTTGCAGGTGGATGGTGCTGTGGGGGATTCACTCCAGTGCTGGCCTGTGGATCTGGCAGCGGTAGAATTAGGAGACTATTCATCTACACCTAACTCCTGCTGATACCACACAGGCAGCCAGAGACATGGAAATCAGGGTTGAGGAAGGTAAACAGAGGGGACACACTAATAGGATATACTGCACTATCCCCTGACCAGTTCCCCCCCTGTTATGATGGAGCCCGATCAAATACTAGTGCCTTGGTCCGTGATTGACATTTTATTTTCATTCTTTTCACACTCAGGAAAATTCCAGATTACAATGATCAAAAACAACTAGACACCCCAAAAATTACTTCACTAGGAGAGGGCTACAGGGCATGGGCCATTCATGCAATGTGGGCCTGGGCCTAAAATCCCAGAGGGACCCCAAAGTGATCCATGCTTTGTCCAGAGCTGAGACCCCAGTCCCTCGCATGGGCAACTGTCAAGGCTTCATACTCCCCTCACCCCAGCAACTACAATGCAGGAATCCTGATGAGCCAGGGCTGGCCCTGCTGATGGAGGGGAGGAACGATTTCCATCCTATGTCATCCCTGTGTGCTGAAACAGAGGAGAATGAGAGACTGCCCAGGAGACTCCTGGGAAGACTGTGAGAGGAAATAAAGTGGAGCAGCATTAAAAGGAATAGTGAGAGAAACTGGCATTTGGAGAGAAGTGAGAGCAAAGCAAGCTGAAGGAGAGAAATGAGAGCCACCCAAATCCTTGCCAATCTGCACTTCCAGTCCCCCAGTGTCCCCATGTGCCAGTGAGAAAAGACAGGCATGGACTATGCAGCGCACCTGGAAGATGAGCTCAGTTTCATCAGAGTGATGGAGGGCTCTCTATGAGACCCTTTGCTTGTGGAGAGGGAAATTCCACCACAATGCTGGTTTCAGCTGCAGTAGACTGAGCCAGAGAGGTGGGGAGCCTTGTCCCAAGCCTTCCAGGACAATGAACCCAGAGGAGAAGCTCAGCTCGTAAGCCAGGGAGTAGAATATCAAAGTCAAATGCAGGCTTCATGACACATAACTCAGGGACAACCATGTTCTGCACTAACTGAAATCTCCAAACAGCTCAGTGCACAGCCTTGTCAAGAGCACACTGCAAAAGTCTAGTCCTTTTTTTCCAAGGTCTGTTATGACCCCTCCCCTTTCCCAGGAGGTTGGGGAGCCAAAATGTGCTGCTTCTTCCAGCATGGACACAATTATTTCAGGTGGGGAGACTGACTGCTGCAAAGCCCAGGGAAGGAGGAAGGGAGATGGAGGGGAGAGAGCCAGGAGGCAGGTGCTTCATGCTGACAGGGCAGTAGATGGAGCAGAGGCACCAAGGTTAGGGTCTTTCCAGGGCAGGAGGGGGCTGTCGTGTCCACCCTGGCAGGGATGGTGTGAAGAGAAGTGCACAGCGGCTGGGAGGAAACCAGGAGGACAGCTCCATGAAGCTTGGGCCTACCTCAGCTGCAGACAGCCCTGTATTCAGCCAGGGCTCGCTCCTCTGAAACAGGAGAGAAGGGATCAGAGTCACACACACAGAGCCCAGGCCCCCACACCCAGCCCAGAGGCCCCCAGCAGCTCCACAACCCACCTGGCTGGTAATAGTCATAGACCTTGATGTGGCGTGGCTTCAAGTTGGTCACCTTGATCTCCCGCTCCAATTTTAGGGCATACGTCTGGGAGGTGTTGCTTAGCTGTTGGGAGGGTAAGGGAGATGGGAAACTACTTTTAGAACTCCCCGAATCTTGGCACAAGTGACTGACTGTGCTCAGTCTGCCAGAGCCAAGGAAGGAATTTAACAAGACTACTATCCCAGCTATGGGCTCCTAACGCAGCTTTGCCACTGCCCCTCACTCCTGCCTCAGCATACACACCTGTTCCACGTAGATGGAGACAGAACTTCGGCTCATCTCCATTCTCCTCACAAGGGGGTTCTGCTGCAGCTGGGAAAGGAGAGAACAGGAGAAGGGTAAGCTGGGTCTCTAAAGGGCACGTGGGAGAAGTTCGACAGACACTTCTCCCCAGGAATGAACAGCCTCCCTTCTTCGATGGGGGCAGATGAGAGCTCCCACTCCCTGCAGAGCTGATGTCTTCATAGGGTCACTCAGTGCCTGGGACCAATGAGAGGGATATGCTTTTGGTGGCTTTCGGGGTTTTGCTTGGGTCACTGGTCTGAATCCTCCCATGGGAATCACAGGCCTCAAGGCACACAGTAGAGGTAGAGTGGGAGTGGGGTCTATAGCCAACTTTGGGTTTAAATGTTTGGGGCATGAGCTCAGTTAGTTGGAAGTGAAGAACTGCTCTTTGCAGCCTGCTGCCTCTCCTCAGGGTAAGAATAGGACCTGCTTGTACTGACCAATTGGAAGCCATTCTGGCCTCCAGTTCCTTACAGATGTGCTAGAGCTTGAAGCCAGGATGAATCCGGACAGCAGGGAGACTTCCACAATCACCATGTTGGAAACAACTCTCCTCCCAATGTAGCTAGAGGTTGGGGGAAGAATGGGAGAGAAGATGTAAACCATCAGAAGCGTAAACAAGGGGTAGCTGAAGCTATTGATCCTCCTCTGGCCCCAGTTTCTCCCACAGCTCTACTGCCTCTGCATGACAGCCCTGGGGCCAGGGCCAGGACCATCTCAGAAGAAACCTGGGACCTTGGCTTGGAATAGTGTCTAAGATGGTTTCCTTGCTCTGACCAGCCCTAGGGGGCATCTCCCACAGTATTCCCCTTCTATCCATCCTTGTCCTCTCCCTCTCCTTCAGAGGATATTAAAGGGGACAGCACTACCTCCACTCTTCCATCCTCCAAAGGCAGAGGCACAACCAGAGGCACAACTGCCCCAAGGGTCCTGGTTCCCTTCTTTCCATTTTCTCACAGCTGGCAAATTTGCCCCCCAGCTGTGCCCATCCAAACAACCCAACACCTCCCTCACAGCCACTAAGCCCACCCTGACTCCCCAAATATGCCCCCCTCCCACTTCGCAGGAGTAGCCACATCCCAGGTGAATGGGCTAGGTGGAGGTGGAGGCTTTCTTGGCCTTACCTGACACTAACACGAAGAGTGAGGATGGACACATCTCTGCTGTTACAGTTGACCAGCTCTGTGGTGATGTGCAAAGCGAAGGTTACAGAGGCCTGTGGGGGAGGCTCATGGTACCTCAGTACCATCTGCAAGGCAGAGAGTGACCCAAATCATCTTCCAGATGTATTACTACTTGGAGTTGAAGTTTTTTTTCCAGATTCATAGGTTTTAGGGCCAAGAGAGGCCACTGTAATCATTTAGTCTGGCCTCCTATATCACTTGATATAAAAGCCACAGAACCACCTCCAATAAGCTCTGTAGAAGCCTGAGCCAGGATGTTTCCACAATCAGTGCTATGATGGGAAACAGCAGAGGAAGTGAACAGGGAAGAAGGCTGCAGTCCGTCAACCTCCACTGCTGGATGCGTCAACTGAGCAAGCAAATGCAATGGTGTTCTTGGGTCATGAAAACTGGCCTCTAGTGCAGCCCTGCATGAGGAGCACAGCCAGTGTCTAAACTCCCCCCACCTTCCTGGGAGCGAGGACCTACCTGGGCAAAGATGCAGCCTCTGCCCTCGGCCCGGAGTGAGTACTTCCCAGGGACTTCTGTCAGTGTTTCCTGCTGCAGCAGCAGCCGGTTCTTGTGGGTGACCTGGAACTTCCTCTCAAAGCTGCCCTGAGATGTCACCATCACCTCCAAGTCTGCCTCCTTGCTGTATGTCAGGGCAGCATACTTGGCCAACGCCTGAAGGGCAACCACTGTGTCCTGAAGGGGAAGAACCAGTCACCTCACTGTGTGTCAGCTCTTTCAAGCCAGGAACAACATCCTTGAACGCTGTGCACAAACAGCAGTATTCTCACCCCTGCTGGCTCCGCACTCCAGGAATTAACTCTGAGATTCACACTCCCAGGCCCTATGTCCAGTGCCCAGCCAGGGGTAACAGTAATTTGCACACGCTCCCGTCATAGAGGTACTTTCTCCAGTGATGTCCCTGCCCATTCCTCTCCCCAGCATCCCACTCTGGGTTACCTGTGTGGAGGCAAAGCCCCCGTAGGCATTCTGCTGCTTGGTGAGCCAGGCCACAATGCCAGAGGCTGTGGCAATGTCATCCCTGGTCACTGGCTTGGATAGCAGGGCAAGGAGCATGTAGGCTGTCAACTCCACATCCACTGACTGGGGTTGGGACCAGGGGCTGGTACTGGGCGGCTTGGAGGGGGCCTGGCTCCAGTGGATCTGCCCTCCTAGGGGAGGAGAGAATTAGTCAAAGCACTGTCAGGGCAGATGTTCTCAGGTTTGGGACACAAGCAAGGCACCCAGGGCCCAGGGACTGCTCAAAACCACTGGGTAAATCTCTCCTGGCTACATAGATGGCCATACAAGAATGCTGCCTCGTGTATCCCACCTTAAAGACTTGCGTTCATAGGTAGGAAACTTGCACTCCAAAGGGTGAGATGAAACATCCCTGGGGTTACACGTTATTTAGTAAGTATGTGGGGACTACTTGAAAAATCAGGTAAAATATCTCTCAGTCTACATTGAGAAAGGCCACTTGGGAAATAGCCTCCTAGTTTACAGTAGCTCATCCCTTACTCAGTTCCTACCTGGTCTAGCAGGTGACAGGGGTGTATTAAGAAAGGTCAGATAGTTACAGAGCTCAGCTCTCAACTGGCTAAGTCTTGTGGGGGCAGTCACCAGTCACCCCCAAGGCTAGGGGGAAAGGAGGAACTGAGCTCTGTGTGCCAGCTAGTACTGGATGGGCCCTTTACCTGCTTTGATGGCCTTCTGGTCTAGTTCCTGAAACAACTGCTTCATGTGCTGGGTGTCCTGAGCCAAAGTGAAGGCATAGGCTAGCAGTGCTTTTGTGTAGGTGCTGGTAATGTTGGGAAGAGCCCGAGTGAGGCAGGCCAGGGCCTTCTGCACCATGCTGCTCTGTAGGGGAGAAAGCACATGCTGGGACTGGGCACACATAAGCGAAGAGACATAGATGCAGGCATATGTATGCTGGCAGATGCACACAGAGGTATAAATGCATGGATTTACAAATGTGAGAGCACAACAGCACAGTTTATGCACAGGTGTGCAGGCCCAGGCACAGGATGTAAGTGGAACAATACCCACTTTCCCGGCTACACATGTGCTTGCTCCACACACACAGATAACTAACCCATCCCATGTCACTGCCCTGTGCTTCAGTTAGGGCTATGCAGGGATCTCAGTGATTACAGCATCACTGCACTGGAAGCAACAGAATTCACCATCCTTGGAAAATCCCCTTTTCTCTCAGGGCAGTAGTTCTGAATTGCTTTTTCTTAGCTGCCTGTGGGCTTCTGCAGTGCCCCTCACACAGATGCCTGAATCTGGGAGCTGTACCACCTGAATGTGCAATTCTCAATACCACCTCTTGCCTCCCCAGTTAAACCTTTATGGGCAAGTCTATACAGGCTATTAAGATGAAGAATGACAGAGAGCCTGGGGCGCTCTGCCAGTTTAAGCCAGCCATAGCCCAGAATGGGCCCTGTAGCACAGACAGGGTGCAGGTAGGACTGGGCGACTATAGAGATGAGCCAACCAGATTAATTAGCAGGCATCATCTGCAAGCAACCCAAGGGAGTCACATGACCAGAAGGGTCAGAGCCCTGGGAGAGAGAGAATGCAGGACCAGAGGCAGGGCAGACAGTCTGACTATGGAGGATGAGCATGGAAGAGCTCTCCAGAGGTGCCTGTGATGGAGAGGCAAATTACGAGTGGGCTAGAGAAGCTGAGGGCTAGCAACTGATGAAGAGTCAGGGTTGGATAGGAGTTTTGTTACAGCCAGGTGGGCTTATGTTCTGTTTGGTTTCAGTTTGGTCCAATGCCTGGGGAGGGACCAGGGAGGACTAGACACTGAGAGAAGACCTGGTGGTTTGTGGGGGACTGTGAGGGGTGGCTTGGAGGTGCCAGAGCACCTAGGGCAGTGCAGCAATCCCAAAGCACCTGCAGGGGTGCATCTAGCATGCCGAGAGGGGCAATCTCATAGAGCCCAAGAAAGGCAAGATTAAGATGTAAGGACCAGAGGGCCCAAAGCCCAGAGCAGGGCAGGGACAGGGCCTGGGACCTGCATACAGGGAGAGACAGAGAGGAAGAGCCCAGAGAGGCTCAGCAGCCCAAGAGAGGGCATAAAAAAGGGAACCTGGGAATCCTGAAGCTCAGTTTGGTCAATTGTCTGCAGGTGGCTGGCGATTGCCAGTTGGCACTTGCTGCCCGCCCTCTCCTCCACTGCTGACACTACCATGCCCCCACCGCCAACACCACTGCTGCTGCCTGCGGGCGGTCGCCGTGCCCCACCTCAGCCTCGGGAGGCACGCAATGTTCATGACCAGAAGGGACCTGTAGGATCATCAAGTCCAGTCCCCTGCCATGGGCAGAAAGTTATTGGGCTCAACAAGGTGCTTGTCCAGCCTCCTCATGAACACCTCCAAGGATGGTGACTGCCCCACCTCTGCTGGGAGCACGTTCCAGATTCCAGATCCTTCACGGAAAAGAAGTTTTTCCTAATGTCCAACATACAACTTTCATCAGTCAGCTTGTGCCCGTTGGTCCTCTTCCTCCCTGAGGGTGCCTTTCTGAAGAGTTGCTCCCCTAGATGCTGGTGTTCACCCTTGACATACTTGTAGGCAGGTATCAAGTCACCTCTCAGTCTTCTCTTGCTCAGACTAAACAAACCCTGTTCCCAGAGTTTCTCTTCATAGGACCTATCCTCCAGGCCCGTCTCTGCATCCTTTCAAGCTTATCCACATCCTTCCTGAAGTACAGTACGTCAGCTGTGGCCTCACCAGTGCTGAATAGAGGGGAAGGAGCACGTCTCTGGATCCAATTGCAACACACTGGCTGATACACACCAGAGTCCTATTTGTCCTGCTGGCAACTTCATCGCACTGTTGGCTCATATTCATCTTCTGGTGGATTGTCACCCCCAGGTCCCTTTCAGATGCAGTGCCAGTCAGTGGACCACCACCCATTGTATAGTTGTGGTGAAGGTTCCTCCTACCCAGATGAAGGACCCAGCACTTGTCTCTATTGAACCTCATCTGATTGCATTCTGCTCATAAGACCAGTCTGCCAAGATCATCCTGGATGCTTACCCTATCCTCAAATATGTCCACATTTCCACACAGCTTGGTGTCATCTGCAAACTTAATCACTGCACTTTCCACACCCTCATCCAAGTCATTGATAAATATGTGTCTATCTGTTCTCCTGACTCCAAGGAAAATTCACACAACACTACTGCTGCATACAGCCATTAATTTCCACCATAGAACTGTATCATGTCAAGTCCATTAAGTGTTGCAGTTCTTGGGATCCCCTAGCATATTGCATGTGGGGGTTTTAATATGAGTGTCTGCCATTTTAGTCTGTCTTGTTTCCAGATTCCTGTTCAACAGCATACCTACAGCTGACAAACCACATGTCATATCCTGTGATATAATTATGGATCAGTGTCTGACTCTGCCACCTTCTGAAGTCATGATTTTATCATTTTATTAATATCACTTATATTTGATCTCAGCACCTTTTCCCAATAATGTGTTAGATTGGGGACAACCTCACCACAGACCAGCTCATGCCCCACATAACAAGACCTGTTGTCACATTACAATGCTAAGTACGCATCAAGACAAATAGGTTTGATGAGCATGGCCATAAGTTTAGTGACAGCATTTTCTGGCAAGGCTATGTCAGGGAAGTGAGAAGCATCTGCGAGCACATGTGCACAGTAGGGCTGTGCGAAACAGCACCGTTCTGATTCAGCTTCAGTTTCAACAATTCAACGGAACAGTGTTTCATTTCAAGTTTTGTTTCATTTTGAAACCACTGTTGCATTTTGTTTCATTGAAACTGTTTTGCTGTTTTGACGCTGTTTTGAGGTTTCACCCATAGTTATTATGGGGAAGCAAAATGCAGCAGACAGGCAGATCGGGGTCCTGCTGGCACCCCTGGGAGGGCTGCAGGGGCTGTGCCGGAGTCCTCCCAGGAACGTAAATCCCAGATCTGCCTGCCAGATGAGAGAAGTTGGGTGCTGCCACCTGGGACTGACGCCAGAAAGATCAGTGCTGCCACTGGTCCCAGGAGGAAGCACCCAGCTCCTGTCACCTGGCAGGCAGATCGGGGGCTCCCACCCCCAGGAGGACTCCAGCACAGCCCCTGCAGCCCTCCTGGGGGTGCCAGTAGGGCTACGATCTGCGTGACAAGATGACAGGAGATGGGTGCTGCCACTGGGGGCCAGTGACATGGGGCCAGGGCAGGTCAGCTGGTGTGGGGACCCACCGCCCCAATCCCAGAGCTGGGGAGGATCCCCACACCAGCTAATCTGCCCTGGGCCCCACACCTCCTCCAGCCGGCTCAGGTATGGGGCTGGGGCAAATCAGTTCATACGGGAACCCTCCCCACCCCGGATTGGCACGCCTGCCCTGCCACCCACTCCCTCGGGTCCCAGCAGTTTGCAGCCCAGGGGCTGCGATCTGTCTCCCTGCCAGCAGCTTGTAACCAGGACCCTCCCCTGCACCAGCTGATCTGCCCTGGCCCTGTACCAGAGCCAGCTGGAGGAGGGTGTGGGTCCTGGGGCAGATCAGTTGGGGTGGGGACCCTCCCACACCCTGGGATCAGGGCGGTGGGTCCCCACACTAGCTGATCTTCCCTGGCCCTGTACCCGAGCAGGCTAGAGGAGGCTGCAGCTGCTTGCAGCCCAGTGCGAGCCCCCCACAACAGGCTTGGGTCCCAGCGGCTCGCAGCCCCTTTGAACTCAGCCCAGTGGCAGAAGGCATAGCACAGCCCCGGCTCTGCCCACCTCCTGCTATAGGGCTGAGCTCCATGGGGCTGGCGGAGCCCATTGGAGTGCAGCCTGGCAGCGGGAGGCAGGGAGAGCCAGGGCTGCACTCCCCAGTGGGCTGAGCCACATGGGGCTGCGAAGCGTAAGCCCTGGCTCTCCCCTGCCTCCCACCACGTGGCTGCTGCTCTGGAACTCCAAATGTTTCAAAAATTTCACAATGTTTCAGCTGGCCTCATTTTGTTTTGAGGCTGTTTCAAAGCCTTCTGTTTCATTTCAATTTCACTGTTTCGAGTTTAAAATAAGCCGAAACAGCGTCGAAACAAAACAGCCAGCGAAATTTCATGCAGCCCTAGTACACAGTCCTTCTTCAGTCAGCATAAACAAGTGCAAGTCTATGTTGCTCCAGTGACACGAGCTCTTTTATCTTGACTTGGCATGGTTTTCTGACATGTGCAACAAACATTGTTGACTTCATCAGTGTGCCTTTATATTTGGAGCCAGCATTAAATGTCTATAGCCCTTCTCAGATTATCCAGCCCTTAACTGTCCTCCCTGAATTTTTTTAATATCATTTTGTGGGGCAATTATTGGTGTGGTCAGATAGTTACTGGTGTGGAGAGGATATATTTTACTCTGAAACATGAAGTTTCCCAACTCTCTAAAAGATATGTCAAACTCTTCTCAAATGTTTTGGTTCCCTGTTTTTCTCAGTGAGGTCACTTTTAACCTGACAATGGGAGCTCTTTTCCTTAATACTTTCAGAAATTATATCACTTCCAGTTTGTTATTCACCCATTTATCGACTTTGCACATCCCTTTAGTGGAGATCAGCTCACCATTATCAACAATGAGTTTTATCTGCTACCACTACCTGTGGCTTTTCTCTTATTGTTAATAACTAGGCTTTGACATGTTGATTTGTACATGAATGATCAACTGAAAATTAACCACCACCCCATTTGCTCTCAGACTGACAGTCCATTCATCTTTTGCTGCAATGGTTGTCATCATTCCTATGGAAACTGAATCTGAGTTAACATGTTTTCATTGCCCTCCTCATCCAGTCTGTGAAGTCTTTGCTGATGTTTGCAAACTCTTGTAAAGTCATGTAGTCCCCTGCAGCCTGTTGGAACTTAGAAAACTTAGGACTCCCTGGCAGGATGCCTTGCTGATTCACTCAGGGTTATACTGATCACCAAACTTAGGGTCAGGAAGGATTTTTCCCTTAAGTCAGACTGGCACAGACCATGGGGATTTTTGCTTTCCTCTGTAGTGTGGGGCATGGTCCATTTCCTAGGATCTTCTTGGCATTTATGAACCAACTATTTCCCTGTTGTTGCAGTGGCAGGGCTTTGGCAGTACTCTTGTGTCTCCTGCTTTTCCCAATGGTGTGTAATAAGGTGTTCTTGATGCTCCAGGTTTTGCACCTTATAATTGTGTGTGAGGATTTGAAATGGTGATTTTGCGGGGGTTCCTTGAATTAATGGTTGTCTGTGAACACAGGATGGGACTCAGTGGCCCAGAGAACGCCTTCCCATCCTGCATTCTTGCAGTTGTTCCTATCTGCTGGGTGTTGTCCTGGCTTGTGCAGTTGTCACAAAACACACACAGTTCAATGCACTGTTCTCACTTGCTACCAACTGTGCGCCATGGGCCATTCTGCCTTAGCTCCCTCTCTGTGAGATATTTTGGGTTCTCAGTCACCTCTGCAACGTTGTAGTGCTTTCCATTTTCCATAAGCTGGTGACTTCAGTGGCTTGTAAGATTTCCAATCCTCCAGAATTGCCCTGGAGTTTCCAGGAATTAGATATAAATCTCCAGGAGACTGCTGAGAATGACCCAGGAGATAAATGATAGGGCATTCATTAAAAAAATATTAAACATTGAATCTGATGTACATAGTAGTCCAATAGGTTTTTAAAATGTAATAGTAAAGTGTATTTGCCTTCTTGACATAAAGTCTACACACCCTAATCTGTAACTGATATACACAAGCATGCAGGCACGTTCACGTTGTGTGTCACGGGCACACTGGTGTTCCAGGAACGTCCCAGAATAGATTCAGAGTTGGCAACCCTTGGACAATTCTAATTGCTTTGTTGGGGGTTAATTAAGGCTATCAACAGTGACTCTTGAGTTTTCTTGTTAGGGATTCAAATCACATTCTGGTCTCTTTTCAGGGATTCCCCAAGGCAGACTCAGCTCTTCACCCTCAGATCAATCTTCTTTTTCTCAAACTCTAAGTCATGGTTCATGTTCATGTGGAATACGAATTTTCAAATATCGGTCATGCAGTTTCATAACTGGTCTTCTCACTGGAGCTGACAGCAAACTGCTAGATGCTCAAGTGCATCAGGACCTTCGGCATCAGGCAGAAGGTTCCCTTTTCAGCACCTTCCTTTGCATAGGTCCCTGTCACTTGCAGCAACAGTGTGAAGCCCTACTTTAATCCTCTCCACCTTTCATCCAAAGTTTCCACCTTCCACTCAGGTCATTACCCCCCATTGTGCTTTCTCCCCTAGTAGCAGTAGGTGTCCAGAAGCCTGTCTAGACCAAGATGTTGGAGAGAGATGCTTTTATGCAGAGATGCAATTCCAACTGCACCTGCATCATACAACACAGGCATCGGCAGTGCCTCTCATCAGGCTCCCCCTGCTTTGAAAGCTAAGCTAAGTGCCTAGAATTGCAATTCCCAATATTCCCCAGCCATGTGAGCTGTCTCCCAGGGATGTTCTTCCAATGGGCAGTGCAAACTTCTCTCCCTTCCCCCAACAACAATCCTGCACAGGAATGGTCGGAGCCTTCCCACCACCCCAGTAACTCCCTCCCTATAAGCAATGCTCTACCTCTGCCCACAGCAAGAGCTCTTTAGGACACAAAGCGATGCAACAAAGGTCCTGGATACTCACATTCACCATCTCCCCAGCCTCCAGATATGCTGCAGTGATGTAGGCAGCTAGGGGGACTTCGCCATCCACGCCGCCCTGTGGAAAGCACCAACACCCAGGGAGACAAGGGCATCAGAGAGAGGCAGCATCAACAGGACCCAATGCTCCCACCCAGCTTCTTTCCCACCCTCATCCCTGATGTGACCTCTCTGACAAAGCAATGAGGATGCTGAGCTACCTTCCACACTTTGGAAGGCAATGCTTTGAGGGCCACCCAGCCATGCTAGTACCTTCATGGCAGTGTTGAAGAGCTTGCCCACACTCTCAAAGCAGCCATTGGGCAGCTGGTGAAGCTGTATCCAGCTCAGTGCATCCCGGACATTCCTGTCATCGAGAAAGATGTACCGCTTGGCCTGCCCAAAACACTTGGCCACAAATGCTGTCAGCCTGGAGAAGAGGGAGGGAGAGTATGTGGAGGGCTGCAACCAGGAGACTGAGGATGAGGAGGGAAATGCTATGAAGGAGAAACACTGAAAAGAGAAAGAGAGAAAAGAAGAAGAAAGGCAGGAGAGAGAAAGAGACAAAGGAGTGAGGAAGAGGAAGCAGGAGGATACAGGGCAGGGAAAGGAAAGCAGGACCTTGATCAGAATCCTTTCCCCCACCCTCATCCCAGCACCTTGATGCTATGCCATTTTTGTCTGCCCAAATACAGCTCTCTATGCCAGATGTAGGCACATTTCCCTAGGGGTTCCTGGCCTCTGGGCAGAGTATGAGGCACCTTAACCCACCACCAGGGGCAGGGGCATGTACAGAGATTTCCTTCAGAGCAGATCAGGTACCTCTCCCAAGCAGCACAGTGAAGGGTCCTGAGGGGCTGGCAACAACCCACAACCTCCAGTTCCCAGAGCTCCAGGCTCTCAGACAGTGGGCCACAGGGAAGAAAGGCCCCACTGCTTACCAGGTGTTACCATCCTCATCTTTAGTCCCAAATGCACTGTAGGAACCATCATGATGTTTATAGAGCAGCTGCCTCTGATGCCCTAGGGAGACAGCAAGAAATGACAGTCACCCACTAGGGCTAGGAAAAGGGCATTTTTAGGGTGGATATGGGGAAGAGATGACAAGATATTTAAAATCTCGTTGGGAGGTATTTGCACAGGGCAAAGGTAAGGAAGGCAGATGACGTTTGCAGGATGAGTGTCAGAGGAGGAGGGGAGAACTACTAGCAGGTTGTAGACAAAGAGAAGCAGACAGATATTGGTATGATTACCATGGAGGATGAATGAGGGCTACTTGGAGGGTGGGTGCAAAGAAGGGATGAGGGAATACTGGCCAGATGGGTATGACATATGGGCAGGGTGACTAAGGGGTGGGGGTACTGATAGGCTGTGGGCAGGGAAAGGCGGGGAGTGAGTCACAGGATGGGGGTAGGGGAAGGGCAGGGGCACACTGGCTAGATGGGCATGGCATATTGGTAGAGTGGGTGTGGGGAGTGGTATACTGACATGGTAAGTGTGGAGAGTGTAGTACATCAGCAGGTGGGTGTGGGGAGTATAGTGCAATGGAAATCTAGACACAAGGGGCGTACAGGATATAGTATATTGGCAGGCTGGTGGTGGGAGTGGGCAGGGACAAACTGAGTAGCTGGGCACAGTATATTGGCAGGTTGTGTGCAGGACGTGGTATACTGGCAGGGTGAGCACAGTGTGCAGTATGTTGGCAGGGCAGGTGCAGGGGAAGTGTAGTATACTGGCTCGGTGGGCAGAGCAATGGGCCTGGGCTGGGGTCACTTGCCACTGCACAGGAAGCCTGTTGCCCGGTCCCTGATCTCTGGGGTCAGCTGCCCCGTCTTCTCCAGGTACTGCAGCACATAGATGATGGGAGCAAAGAGCACCATATTCTGCTCCCCACAGCCTTGGGGCATCTGCACCAGCCGGTCCAGGTTCTGCAGTGCTATGCCCATGATGTCACCTGCCGTAGGTGGGAAAGAGAGGGGTGCAGAAGAGGGGGTCAAAAAGTGAAGCAGAGGAGAGCCCCATGGGGCAGGAGGAAGGAGTCCCCAGGCTGGGACAGGAGTGATGCAGCTAGTCCCCCGGGGCATACCCACTGCAGCCTGCACAGCCTTGCCCCACAGCCAAGGACAGGGCAGTGCCCCACCCTGCCCACCAACATGTTACATCCCTCATTGCACCAGGAGTGACCCAGGTTCTCATCCCAAAGGGGCTTTTCCTTGAAGGGGGGCAAAAGGGGCAAAGAAGGCACCTGCCTTTATTCAGGAGTGTACCATCACCACATGGCGGGGATGGGAGGAGAAGGAGTGTGCCACATTGAAGCATGTTCTAGGGAAGTGAAGATCTATTTCTGCCCCAGGAAGGGGAAGGGGAACATTCCACTCAATTTGGAGTTATTTTTTCTTCCCCCTGCAAACACTCCTCAGAGCACAGGGCTATTTTCCTACCCCAAGCACATGTGGGGGGTGGTTTTATCGTAGATGGAGTATTCCATTGTAGTGGTAGGCAGGGGGGAGATCTGCTTAAATAGTCCAATAGAACAGGGGTGGCCAACCCACATCACACATGCCACAAGTGGCACAGGCAGTGCTGTGTGTGGTGTACAAGCCCTGGGCATTCAGTAAAGGCCAGTGTTGGAATAGAAGCAGGGGGCCTTGAAGTCCCCATGCTGGGTGGAGTGGAGCAGGGTACCACAGGCTGCTACCAGCAGTGCCATATGTTGCATACAAGAGCCAGGTTAACCCTTCCCTGGCCCTGTAGCCACTGCTAAATTCAGGGCTTTGGATCCTTATTCACCATATGAAATGGCAGTGCCTGCAGGGTCAGGGAAAGGTCATCCTGGCACTTGGGGGTGATGCTTCCTCTCACAGCAGCATCCCACCCCCACTTGGCTCGAGCCCCCACGTCTCCACTCCACTACCCCAGGATGCAAACCCTATAATGGCCAACTCTGTGAGGTGGGGATCAGCAGCCCTTGGTGGGTAGGGGAGATTAATTTGTGGCATGTGCCCTCTGTGTTCATCCATCCCCCCTCCTGCAAGATTGGTCCCCACTGGGTTAAAGCAAAGGCGGGCAGCATTTCCTCAACAGACTGAGTAGAGCAGTGTGCTGAGTTGAAGGGTAGTGGGAGAGGAGTCCTAGCTCCCCTCTGGGATGCTCTGTTACCCCAAAAGATGGTTTTCTCCAAGGTGGAATGATCCACTGGAAGGGAGTTCTTCTGTCCTGGGTCAGCTTCCCAGGTTGGAAGCAGCACCCTGGGGTTCATGGGTTTTAATCCAGATTTTATCTGAAGCAGTCACGGTCAGCTTACCTAGGTGGAGAGGACATGGGGGACCCAGGCCTTTCCCTTGGGAGTTCCCACAGTGTGTGGCTGCTGTACTGGGTCAAAACTGAAGCAGCTATTTTGGTGGATCTGGAGCACAAGCATGGGAAAGGGGGCAGGGGAGACCTAGCCTTGGACACACCATGCTGGAGGCTCACAGTGTGGGCACAGGGATGAGGGTCCCGGATCCCAGAGCTGCCTGCAGTGCTAGTGCTGGGTCCCTTACCAATGATGGAGACAGTAGCTCTGGCTGAACCTTTCACCACATTACTGGGTAGCTTCAGGGGCACCAAATCCTGCACTGGATTCCCTGAGACATGGAGGAGCAAAAGGAAAAAAAAGTCTAAGAAGGTAGGTTACAGAATCCCCTGTAAACTCTCCCCTGGAGCCAGCCCTGGCCTCTGCCTTGCACCTCCTTCCATGCATCTGGCCAAAACCTTACAGACTTCATGTCTGTTCCCTCTCACTCCTCTACCCCTTACTCCTCTGCACCACCTCTCTCTGCATCCTCAGTGGATGCTAAGCCTTCTCCCTGCACTGCAGTCCTCAACACCCAGGGCAACCTCCTATTGTGACTCCATCTCTTTCCAAACCTCAGGTGTTTTAGAAGGGTGTTTTGTCCCTTTGCCATCCCAACTATCTCCCACTCCCACAATCTCTTCCACGTTGCTGGTGGCCTCATCATCAACCAGGAACCTCACAGAAGGGGGGAAAGCCCTGAGGTCACCTCCAGTCTGTCTAGGAGTGGGCAGTGAAGGACTGTTCCCTGCAGACTGATCAGATAGCATATGACACGGCATCTCTTGCGGTGTGGGAGGTGTCTGGTAATCCCACAGTTCAGGGTTTTTGCTAGTTGCTGGTGGGGCCAGGATGGAATTTCTTCCCCAACATAAATGGTATTGGCTTCTGAGAGGAGGTGGGGGTTGCCTTCCTCTGTAGCACTGGGACACTGGCCACAGCTATGGCTGGGAGCAAGGAGAGCTTGATTGGAATGTGCTGATGTTCCTGCCAGTACTTAAAAAGTCCTGAAGCTCCTAACTACAGGTCTTGCTCTTCTGCTCACGGTCAGACCCATTGCCAAGTCTGGGGCCAGAAAACTAGGCCAGAAAACTAGGTTAGATGGAGCTGTTCTGAGCATTTTCTTATGGAACTACTTCCCTGTCATTGCAGTGGCAGGGCATTGACAAGGCCCTTGTCCTTCTGCTTTTATGTCTGGCTTACTTGTAAGGTGTACCTGCCTTGTGTTTCACAGCTGTGCTGTGCTGTGCTGTGGTGTGCAGCTAGGGGTGAGATTTTGCAGTAGTGACTCTGGGGATTCCTTGAATCAAGAACAGCTTGCAAATGCACCGCGGAGCCTCCTTCCTGTCTGATATTCTTATCTGTTCTAGTTCTAATGGCTCAAGCAATGGAGGCTGCCAAGCTTGTGCATTAGCAACAAGGGATATTTATATTACAGGCTTGGTCCTCCTGCAGGGACATTCAGTGGGAGCTCCCTTTTCTCCAGAATTGTAATGAAATTGTGCAACTTAACAAGGGGATAAGAAGGACAGACACAGCACTTGCCTACAAATTGATAAAGGCCCAGTGACCATTAAGCCTAGTCTGGCTGTGAAGAAGTGTTTCCTTTCAGTGAAGCATGCATGAGACAGTGGAAATGTCTCACCAAGGGAAGAGATAAAAGCCTCTCTGCTTCAACTGTTTAAAGCCAAAACTAGACAAAGCCCTGGAGAACAAGGAAAAATCCTGCACTGAAACTTGTGGTTGCACATAAGATGTGATTTTATATCTTCAAATAACACTCACATGCTGTTCCTAAGCCATATTTCCCAGGGCAAATATATTACTAATATGTCTCATAGCCATATAATTTCCCTATAGCAGCACCCCACCACACACCCCTCCCTTCACTGTCCACCTGTATGTCCCAGTACATGGTCACAGGGGATGCCTTATTACTGACCAGTGCAGACCACTTACCTCCTTTGGGGCACATCAAGGAGTTGTGAGTCTTTTCCACCAGCACTCCCTCTGGCTGTTGGGGAAAAGGTCAGCAATATCAGGAGTAGTGAAGAGAAGATAAAAACAGGGAGACAAGTAGGTTACAGACAGAACAGGTCAACAACCCATCTCCTACCTCAATATCCCAGAGTGTGGATCATCTCTTCCATAAGAAATGTCACTTTTTAAAAATTTGTTTTCATTCTAAAAGGGAATGAAACTAAATATTTTCAGGATTTCCTGTAAAACCAAAATTCTAAAAACAAGAAATCCATTTAAATACATTTTATTTAAAAAAAGGAATGTATTTTTTAGAATCCTTTTGGCCTCTATCTTATTTCTATTACTCAACATTATTTCCTGATATGTCACTAACAGTAGTGCATAACAAAAGGTCTAAATATTGTTTTATTAAAAAAAAAAGGGCTGTTACTCAATACAGAAAGAACTTTTTCACTTGTTTTCTGAAGTGAACTATCTCTTGTGCTGTACTGGAATAGGATTACACCTAAATGCTGGAGGCTGCAAATGGGAGAGGAACAGTCATACCCTGTTCACTCTCCCTTTCAGTATACACTCTCTGCCACTGTGTGACACAGGGTCTTTGGTAAGACGGAGTTGTGGTCTGACCTAGGAAATGACAGTTGTGTTCTTATTTTAAAACTTATTTTCTTGTTGAAAGCCTCAGTGTCGAACTGCTTTGTTTCAAATAGGACCACTTTGGAAAATATGTTAAGAAAGTTTCAGTCGGCATTCAATAGCAACTGCCCTTTATATTTGAAAAGGAATATATAAACTATTAACGTATATTATATCATGATGCATTGTGATGCATCAGAAGCAACAGTTCATAAATGACATGTAATACGTCTATAATATATGACCTTACTTGATATGTGGTTATATTATAAGCACTATTACTATTGATGTCACAAATAATGCAAAATAGAGATAACATAAAAATAAAACCACACAAAATAAATTATAAGATGAAATGGACACTTCTTTGTAAATTAAGTTTTAAAATGTTGTTCCAGCTGAAATTAAGTTCAACTGGGGGGAAAAAAATCTTCTATTTTCAAAGAGGCCATCATCGAAACTGATATAATTACACACACAAATGGTTTGGTTAAAACTGTATTTTTGGAAAACACTTTCATCAAAAACTTTCCTCCTCTGTCTAATCACAAACCCAGTGTGACTTTGTGCCAGGCTTGTGCAAGGGCTCCTCTGTCCATGGAACCCTCTGGGTTTTTGCTCCCTTTCCCTGCCCAAAAACTTATGTCAGTGCCAACTTAAGGGCCACAGAGCTCCCGACAAACCTGCCTCCAAGGCTCAGCTTCTGCAGTGGGGCCTAAGCGAGGGGAGCTGGCTTTGTCCTCTGACGGGGAGTGAGGGAGGCAGGATCAGTGGGTACAAAGCAGGCCCATATTCCAGGGGCAGAAGGAGGAAAGAGGTTGAGTTTGTGGGTCTTTCCCTAGGAGGAGGCACACAGGGATGGCGATGGGCATGAAGTGGAGGAAACTTCTTCCAGAAGCATATTCATCACCCCTCACTGGAAGGGCCTGGGTGCATCCTAGATCAGACGTGGAGATTCTAGTGAACCTTCCTGAAGAAAGGAAGGCAATGTGGGGACAGCATGAAACCTGATTTCAGATTTCCCCGCTTGCAGTAAGGGAGGAAAAGGAACTCAGCCCCAAACTGACCTGAACTAGAAGGGGTTTGATCAGTGTGTCTGTCCGTCCTCGGGCTGGCACAAATGGCCTCTCTTTTCCACAGAGCTCTTTGGTGGCCAGGGCCTCTGTGCTGAGAGTGATATTCACCAACCCTGAAAATAAGCGACAACCACTGTATAGGAGCCAACCCCTATGGAAATACCCTCCATTGTGCCAATAAATGGCACCTTCCAAGGACATTCTGCAGAACCTGTGCCCTAGTGATGAAAAGGTCTGTAACCTATTCCCAGAGCCAGACAGCATTCTTCATCCTAGGCTGGATGGCAAGTTGCACCCTCCAGCGAAAAGAGCACATATTCCTATTCTTTTTATCCAGTGCCACATGAAGGGAAGTCAAATAATGTACAGAGTTGCTTCCCTCAGCTTCTTCCTGCTTACTCCTTCCCGCTCCCGTTTTCCTCACCCTGGTGTGTAGGTGTGACTTCCCACTGAAATGTCTTGGCTTCGTTGCCACACAGGCAGGTGGTGTAGAGACAGCTCTTACACAGCTCCAACTGATAGTCTGAGGACTCTGCCAGGGTCACCTGGATCTAAAGAGACAGCAGTGATGGACAAATAGAACTAAGACGACATAAGATATGTGCCATGAGTGTGAATCCAATCCAAGTCCAGAGGCATTTCTCCCACACACCGTACCGTACCTCATGTGGAGCCACTGGTAGGGCTTACCATAATGCACTTAGGAAGATAGTTGAAGACAGTGGCCTTCAGGACAAAGGTCTCTCCCCGGATCACAGCATATGGCAGTGTGGGCTCTACAAAGAATGGCTTGAAGGTCTGGAGGCTTGTGGTAGGAGCAAGCCCAAAGCCAATCTCAGCTGTGCAGAACATCCCAGCTTTCCACTCAGTGATGGTGTCGGGCACAGTAACTGTGACATTCCTATTTCCTTTGGGACTGAGAGGAAAAAACAAAAAGAAACAAAATGCTTTAGTAGAACACCATTGCCTTAGACAGTAGCTGTTCATGCCTCAAAGAAGTTGTGACCCTTTATTCCCAATGTGTCCATTCCCATGACCTTAGTCTGAGCATCACTGAGCTGTGAGGTCTCTGAAAGCTCACCCCACCACCACTTCCATTTTGTGCTTTGGGCAGGTCTCTGCTTTTTCATTCAGGCCACAGACAGTGTTCTCTGGGATTTGCTGTTCATGTGTGTTAAAATAATCCTATCTTGTGAGAGAGGCTGATTGCCCTCACCTCCCATTGAAGTCCATTGGGAGTCAACTGCAGGTGAACTTTGAGATTCCCAATCCAGTCGTCTAGAGCTTAGCCCTGGAACTGCCAACATCAACATTTCTGACTGGAATAAGATGGATAGGATGACCATAAATTTTGTTTTCACCAGGATAGTCCCATTTTAATACACCTGCCCTGGCTAGATTGTCCAAATGAATGGTTTTATCCCAGTTTCAAAAATCTCTGTAAACTTCTCAGAACATGGTCAGATGTACATTTGAAGCAATTCAAATCCTACTTCAAGCTGAATCACTTCAAAAGCAGAGCAACTCAGTATTGTTCAGATGTGCAGCTGCCTCCCCACATCCACATCAGGATGTCATGACCAAATGCAGTGGCAATACTCTCCAACCATGGCACACAATAGGGGGCTGCCAGTACTTTGGCATCCTGTAGCACTGAAGATTGGAGCTCATAGACAGCTAAGTATGGAGCGGTGTGAGTGGGAAGCAGAGTGTTACAGGAGGACTTTGAAATGGCAGCCCTTAAATAAGCACCTCCCAACATTTTTCAGGTTGTTCTACTTCGAGACTCGGGAAAGGTGGCCACTATAAGACAGTGGTTCTCAACCTTTTTGGACTCAAAGCACTCCTTGTTGGACTCAAAATCATCCATCGTTTAATTCACAATGCACCTCATTAAACTCAAAACACTCCTTAGAAAATGCCAGCTCTTACCTTTCACTTGTTTCTTCACTATGGGGAAAAAAAAAAAAATCAAGCAATTTTTCTGCTGCAGACAACTCAGACTGTAACCAGTCAGAATATTTTTGACACTATGGATTCCTATGGGAAATCTCAGAGTTTTATCTTGTGAATCATGTGTATGTGTTTGTACACCTACTGGTGTTAAAATTGTGTGGCATCCTGTGGCAACCTTGAAAGGATATCACATATCCTGGGTGCCATGGCACCCTGTTTAAGAATCACTGCTGTAAGTGGAGAGTCAGGATGGCTTTATGCAGGGCAAGTGAGACCAAGAGAGCAAAAATTTCCATACAAATATCATTAATGATAAAGCTTAGATCTTTCCATACACAGCATGTGCCCTCTGAAGACCTAAAAGCACTTCATGAACACAGGTGACTACTGCTCCTCTTCTCTTGTGACTGAGGAAGCCATCACAGAGAGAAGTGACTTAAGGCCATGGTAAGTTAATGGAAAACCCAAGTATCAGAATTAAAGTGTCATCAAATAGTTCCCAATTCTTTTTTTTTGCAGTAACTCCATTTCCATCAGCTTTTGACCCCATGTACAGGCTGAGCTTGACCACTACAACTGAATTTCTATGGGGCACATGATACCACTCTTTAAATGCTGTGAACTATATACATTTGAGACCCTTAGTTTGGAAACTGCTCCCATTCCTACATGCCAAGAACACATGTGCCCCTAGACTTCACTCCAGAGACCCAGTTTAGTCTGCCTCTGAACAGTTCACAACACCTAGAAGCAGAAATTCTGCATCAAAGAGATGAAGTAGAGTCAAGAGACAGTCATATGGCTGACATTAGTGACTATTAAGACAACCAACAACAATCTGTACTTAGGAGAAAATAACCTGCCAAAAGCTTACTAGATGTATGTTTCCTACTGAGGGAAACATGCCCCAAAGAGTTAATTTTTGCCTACTGTGTGTGATGAGATTGGTTTGCTGAACTGAACACATAACAAAGTCATCTTTAGGAAGACAGCGGGTGGTCAAAGTGAATTAGAGACACCTGCTGTAGAGCAAACAGAACTGGTGAAGCCTGAGCCCAGTTACTTAGTATTCTGACCAGATTCCAGAGAGGGACAGACAGGGACATAACTAGAGAAGACAGAGATGGAAAATCTTCCTTAGCTCATCCTGCCCCTCCCCAGAGATTTAGTACAGGATGGTTACCTATTGGGTTATCATATGCTGATGTCAGTAGTGAGACCATATAATATATAATACTTTTATATCAGATCAAACACAAGGGTAAGTCTTGTCAAGATTGTTTTTCTTTAAATGGATTCTAGCTTTTTTATGGCCATGGGCATTTAATGAAATAGAAACCTGGCTGAAACTTCATACTGCAAAACTGATTACCAGCAGCTTGGCTGTTAGAGGATTCATACTATCTGAACCTTTCCTGAGGTGTGTGACTCAGCAGTTATCCCCATTCATCTGATATGCTAAGAGTTGACCATATCTGTATCCATTCAAGATCACACAAAGACAGTCAGACAAGGTTCCACTGTTTTTCTACTTACCCTATAGGAAATAAATCCCATATCCAGGTTTCGGGAAAATACTTGCGGACTTTCTCTTCAATGGTGGGTACCGGCATAGGTGTGGTGGTTCCAAGTGTAGTTGCTGTCCCAGTCATAGAAAATGCTACGGGGAACAAGGACTTGGTTATTAGAAGACCCTTGGAACCAGTTTACAGGCAGGAGAGTCCCATCCTTAGCTCAGAAATTAAATGGCTGGAAGTCAACCTATTAGCCAAGAGGCTAATGTAATGACATACCCACGGACAACTTTCTTACAATTTAGGGCATCGAGCCCTCAAGCACAGGCTATGTCAAAGCTTAGGGCAGAGTGGCATTTTCTCTTTCTTTTCTTCCTGCATGTAGTCACAACATATTTTTACCTAGAGCACTGAGCTACTTCTGCCTTAAAGGCAGAGCACTCATCTGAGCAATAAGAAAATGAAGAATGAAGAGCTGGCAGGTACCTACTTTGGAGAAATGGCCTTATCTCATCCCACATATATGGTTTGGGTGTAGTAATTAGACACTCCCTTGGCTTCTGGATATTGGTGTTGGATAGGACTTTCAAGCCCATTGCCTGAAGACAGAAGGAAAAAGGGGATGCAAGGAGTTTGGGTATCAGAAGCCCATCCTTCCCTCTCCCTCTCCCCTCTGTCCTTCTGATAAGTCTGCCATCCTTTTTATACAGGGGGACCCAAATCTCCCTTTGCCCTAAGAGATGAATCTCTCACTTTGGGACTTACATCCTGAGACAATGAGACAATGTGACAGCTTCAGTTGATTTATCCGGCCTGACTCAACCAGTGCAAGTATATTCTCCTTCAGCTTTATCAGATTCATGGGAAAATAGCAATGCTTCTGCTGGAAGCCTTTCCCAGATACATCCATTAAAAGGGGGGCTCCTCAAGGCAAAGCAAAAGTGTTTCCTGCTGGGTACCAGTGTCAGAGGCCCAAGTGGTCAGCAGTGCAGAAGAGCAGTGTAACCCACTGCCCATCTAATCTAAGGCATTCTTAAACACTTGGCCTGAAGGCAATCAAAACTCCAACAAACCAGTAACTGTTGGCGTTCTGAGCCACCCAACCAACAGGTTACTGGTGTGCAACAGAAACATTTCCTATTGGTCGTTAAAGTCAAGTAATTTATGTAACCAAACAATGGGGTATTGATGTCTATTGGAGCTGTTTCCTAATAACCTGGCTGCACAATCAGAGATCCTGGTTAACCTAACCTGAGGAGAGTTATAAAATATTATTACCTTGAACAATGTGAAAACATCTGGCTGCTGAGCATCTGGGAACCAGCAGTAGTTATCTTCAGACACTTGGTAAGGGTAACCTGAGCGGTAAATATATGGGAACAACCCATAGATCTGGGGGAAGCAAGAAAGAATAAAAAATACCAGTAGGTGCAACTATGAGCCCACATGTTCCTCCCCTAACAAGTCTCAGGTTTGCCTGAAGCTTTGTTCCCTGCTATGGCATATAAAGTTAATGAATTAAATAAAATAAAATATCATGGATGGAAAGTTCAGCTTTGATCTATGTCTGTAGATTAGGGATGATGGTACTGTCCTCTCGAGAGCACTTTTGTGGTCACTGGATGCAGAGTGCTGTTTTTGTGTAAGGTATTCTCCTTACATGCTTTCTCTCACACACACAAACAGGCAGGGCTGGAGTCATTTACCATGGAGTTACTCAGCTCTTTTTCTGGCCTCATCAGAACCACGCTTTGATCCACAGCCCGGACAGCACACATAGATCCAGGAGCTGCCTGCATCTCGAGGCTGACATCTGAACCAGGAAGGGCCTCCTCCTCTGAGAAGCCCAGCTTCACCTAGAAGGGCATGGGAGGAAAAAACACAAAAGTGGGGTGACAAAAGCTGCTGACCCTCCTGCTGGGCCTAGTGGTAGGGAGGAGCTCTGCATGGTTCAAATGAATGGAGTCCTCTAAGGATTCACCTTAGTTCAGGGGTGGGCAAAATGCGGCCCATGAGCCGGATGTGGCCCACCAGGCCATCCTATCTGGCCTGTTGGGCCCCTAAAAAATCTAGGAAATTAATATTTAGCTGCCTCTGGCTACCTGTCATGTGGCTCTCGATGGCTTGCCAAAACTCAGTAAGCGGCCCTCTGCCTGAATAATTGCCCGCCCCGACTTAGGTGGAGGTGGTCTCTTCGAGAGGGTATTGAAGGGAGTGCGGTGGTGATGGCAGCAGGTGGATTCTGAAGGGATAGATCATAGGGCAGTTGGGGGCTGGGGGCAGATTACTGTGAGCACGTAGTGATATTACAGAGGCCTACTCTGCAGGCTACAGCAGATCATTCACATAGTAGCACAGCCTGGGGACAGCGTAGCACATCTGCCTGTGCTCTTTTCTCTGCTCCACTTCCTCCCTGAGCCCCCAGTTACATTCAAGGTCTCAGTCTGCATCCTCAATCCCTCTGTGACACTGGGCTCAGTTTCCCGAGGCACCTCTTCCCCTTGTCTGCTCACAGCTCCGCAGGACAACTGCGCTCCTGAGGAGTAACAATGCTCTGTCTTCAGGGGGCCAGACTGCTCTGCACAGGACAAGGGGGCTCTTTCTCAGCTCATAGCCCTTTCTGTGCAAGTGGTAATGCCCACTTCTGTGATCTGCTTTCACCCACAGTCTCCTCAACCTCCTGCAACATAAATACCAAACCACTCCCAGTACCCAAAGAACAGGCAGAGAGATCCTGAGAGCTGCTTTGGTTCACTTCATCTGTGATGCTCTGCACCTGCAGGACAAGCATGATGCAGGAACCCACCTGGACAGACCCTGCTAGTACCTGCCTGTCCTGCATCCACACACACTCAAACCCACTTCACATGAGCACCCCCTTACATACCCCCGCAATGCAAAGCCAGTCACTAACGTACCTTTCATATACCCCTATGGTATCTCTTCCCATCCATTCAAGCATTCATTCAGAACATTATGCTACTTACCACATCCCTTGCAAGCTTCCATTCATCTCTACAAACACCTTCAGTTCATCACTACCCCAACCACTGATGCACAGAGTGGCCCACATTATCTACTGCTTGCATTTTCATCATTTGCTTGTGTCCCTTATTGGAACAAGAATCTTATCCCAGAAACTCAGACATGCCCTCAGAATAAAGTCCCACCTTATTTTTGAAGCACATGGAAACACTGAAGGGGGCACTGTCCGCAATGATTCCTCCAGTGGGGAAGATGACATACACTATGATGGCAGGAGCTGGAGCATAGTCAGAAGTGAAGACCAAAGGGATAAAGAAGTGGCCTGACATCACTAAAAGGAAGGAGAGAATGAGGAAAAGAAGGGTACATTTCTGTTACCAAAGCTATCAAGATCTCCATTTATCCTCATCCTCCCTTTGCCCAATTTGCTCCCTTTCTCCTCAATCAGTACCAAAGAAAGGCCCACAAAACAACTGGTGTCCCCATGGACAATGTCAGGCGTTAGAGAACAGCCAGAAGCTCTACCCATCTCTGCCCTTCTCCAGAAGGGGGCTGACAGCCTCAGCATTTTGGCTGTTTGCAAGGTGTTCATCTCTGCCAGGAGCATTTCTCTCAGAGTCACCTTATACTCTGTTGTTACTTAGTTGCATTACTGTAGTGCCTGAGGCCCCCCGTCATGGGTTGGGAACCCATTATGCACAACACTAAATGAGCACAGAGCAAAAACAAGGCTTCTGCCCCACAGAACTTACAATTTAAGTGTCAAGACCAACAGACGGAGCCAGACAGATGGCAAAGTCAAGGGTGCAATCAATACATGTCAGCAAGACAGTTTGTGGTATATAGGCACACCGGCTGTCTGGCTGCTGTGGGTATCATGGTGAAAGAGCATTTTAGGGAAGCACTAAAAGGATAACCCCACAGTTTTGAGAGGTGTACAGGGAGCTGCCACCAATGTGAGATAGCAGGAGGGAAAGCATGAGAGAGCATTGTGTTTGATGATAACTAGCCGGTGGGGGTGGAGGCTAGCTAGCTAGCCCTGTGGGATAACCGAGGAGGGAGTCCACCCCTCGGTGCTGAACAAGAGATGGCAGGTAGGGAGGGAAGGCCATAAGGGACCATGAAAATGCAGACAAGTCATTCAAGCTGGACTTGGCACAGAAGAGGCTGTTCAGGGGGAGTGCTCCAAAAAAAACCCCAAACCCCCAAAACAAACAAACAAACAAAATGATTCAGTTCACACAGCAGAGCCCACAGAGGAACAGCTGAGCATAGGAGAGGAGGAGGAGGAACTTACAGCTTGGCAGGCCAACCCAGACACTCTTCTGACCTGAAAGGATGATTCCCTTTTTACCAGTGACCTACAGGGGAAAAGACAGACCATAAGAGGAAGGCCAGGAAATATTTGAAATATAGCTCATTGTTTGAGAGCATCATGGAGGCAAGATTTCAGGGGAGAAGGACTCAAAGGAAACGGCACACACAACTTTATACCTTCCAGGGTACAAATTATAATCCCACCTCTAAATAGGGAGAGAAGGTGGCTGTAGGAGATCAAGGGAGTGAGATATGCAGACTTATCTGTAGGATGCCTGTTCTGATCTATCTAGGGTCCCTAAGATGCAAAAGTGTTGGTTATCCGGCAGCTGACTGATGGTCTCTAGGCTGAACTGTGTAAGCAGCCAAGTTCTTAAAGGCACTGGTACCCAGAGAGAACAAAGAGAAAACAAGGCTAGACAGCCACTATACTGGTCTTTTCAAGGCCTGAATGAACTTCCATCTATGTGACTGAACTTCCATCTTGCCTCCAAAATGTGGGTTTCTCAAATGCATCACTGAGGAACTTTGTCTGGGTCAGCACACGCACATGAGGTCAACTCTGCCATTGCCTCAACTGTCGCTGTTCTGTGATCCAGCACCTCCCATCATGCCCCTTCCCTCTACACCAGCACTCTCATAGATACTCACATAGTAGGAAAAAGTCATATGTTTGGAGCCATGCATCAGGTCTCGCCGGTCAATTCTGTAGTCCACCTTAACCTGCTGCATTTTGCCACAAGGCAGAATCCCTGGCACACGTACAATCCTGAGGAAGCTCTCAGTGGTGGTGTAAAATGGCTGTATGAAATGGTAGGCATTCTGGTAAACCACACTGGCTGTCCCTGGAACATACTCTGGATCCAGAGGCAGGAACCTCCCCTGCCGAGAGTGAAAAACAGTAAAACTCCTTGGGTGAGTAAATCATCCCGAGTAAAAGACTTTGACATTGATGGTGACCTGCATCACAGAGAGTACTTGGATATCCTGGGCCAAATTCATCCCTCATGTGAATACCAGGTATGGCAGCATATTGTCAAGTCAGGTTCACCCGCTACTGTAATTTACAGTAGATGGTACTACCTGTAACTGTTAATGGTGAGTGCCAGACAGCAGTTAGATATTCTGGCAACCTCTAGGGGCTATCAATGTCTTTGGGCAGAAGAGCACCTTAGAGGGGGGTATTATTCTTACACCTGGTAGAGGAAATTCTGCCAAAACATTGTGGAACTGAGGTCCAGTCCATGATAGGGTAGACTGGACTCTTGAACCCTGGTCAATAGCAAATTTAGGAGTGGACCCCTGATAAACAGACACTGGATAATCTACTTTGTTTTGGCAGCTCCTGCAGCTAAACTGGTTCCAAATGTACTGGCATCTGCCTTTCCTTCGAACTAAACCAGTAAGGCTGAGAGGAGGGGCACTGGTATGTGGGCAACCCAGTACCTCCATATACACCGCTCATGCTTTTATGCCCTGGAGAGGTCACTCCAGCTCTGCAGAAAAGCAGACTGCACCACTGCATCAGGACTATCATTCACAAATTGGGCTCTACTGCCATGCTCGCAGATGTTCAACAAGCTGATGCCTTGCTCAGTGCAAATCTGTTGTTTCGTGAAACAGATTCCTATGGATGCCTATGGTTTATATGGCAGGATGGGAAGCTTAAGTCAGATGGACAGTGTCAGCAGACTTTTGTGAGGAGCCCAGGACTTGAATAATTTCAGAGAATAGGCCTGATGTGCCTCAGAAATGCTGTTTGTGGGGAAGCCAGGAAGTCAGAATTATAGTTCTTCAGTAGAGCTATGGTGAACCATCTGCAGAGCAATAAGCTTGTTCTGGAAAGCACATTGAGTCCCTCTTTCTCACAAATAAGGAAATCCATCTTCCTCACTTACCTCCAGTGAGACTGGATTATCACCCCAAGCATTTGTGTCCAGCTCAAAGTAAACTCTCCCAGTGTCATCTGTGCTGTACATTGCCGTGAACTGTTTTCCTTTGTAGCTTACAATCAGGTAAATGTTTGTGTTGTTCATTAACCTGCCTTGGTGATCAATCATCTTAACCTAAGAACCCCATGGGGAATGGGAGGAAACAAAGCAGTTTTGTCAATAGATAGAACATTGCTCAGCCTAATCACCCTCAGCATCTCCAGATCAGAGAAATCAGTGGCAGTCCCAATTCCCAGAACTTCTGAAAGAGCCATCATCTCCTATATCACCCTAGTTACTGTATTACAAGCAAGCACCATTAGCAAGATGATCACTCCCAAAGATAGCCTGGGTCCCTCATCTATACAATTGCATACATCAAAGTGTTTGACCGTTGACTGAGGTTTGACCCCTGAACGCATGTTCCTCTTTGTTTTCACTGCTTATGGTGTCTTTTATTAAATAACATCTTCCACAGAGGTTTTTACCTGTAAGTCATAATTTGTGACTTTTTAACCCTAGTTTAACCAAGTATCTCCAGTATAGTCATTGAGATTGCAGCATCACTACTGTGATACTTTCCAGAGGTGTAGTTAAGCGTTACCTTCCCTGTGTAGACCTCTCCACGGTAGTAATAAGGGTTTGCCTCCTCAAATGTGGCTCTCCCAGCTGTCCTGGAGATGAAGAAGTTGCCAGAGGCATTGACCTGCACTCCTGAAGGAACAGATTTGGAAAAAAAGGTGTGAAAGGGGGAAGCAAACAAAGAACCGCTCCACAAATCAGTTTCACCACTCAGACAGCCCACTGGCAACACAATTATACATGTCAGGCTGCATATACCTTATGCCCCTCCCAGGATTCTGGCATACCTAGCTTCCCATTCTAATTCTTTCAGTGCCACAGCCCACCACGAGATTGGACCACTTCTAGGGAATCAAGGAGCCTTAAAGATGCAAGTGTGGGGGTTTAGAGCCTCCAGGGTCAAACCAGTGGAACTGAACTGTAGATCCCCTGTGAGTTTAGAGCAGGGGTGGGCAAAATGCAGCCTGCAGGCTGGATATGGCCTGCCAAGCCATTCTATCCAGCCCATGGGGCCCCTAAAAAAATTTAAAAATTAATATTTATGTGCCCCTGGCTGCCTGTCATGCAGCCCTCGATGGCTTGCCAAAACTCATTCAGCAGCCCTCCACCTGAAATAATTGCCTGCCCCTGGTTTAGAAGTAGCCTAGCCCCTGAGCTTCTGTGAGCCTGGGTCTCAGTGCTCGTAAGAGAAGGACAGGTGGCCTACAGTGCTCCCAGTATGCCTGGGTATGCCTTGAAGTGCTTTTAGTATGCTTTTGAAGACACCACTGGAGTTACCTGTGTCAATCTCCTTTAATGTGACCATTGCATCAATGCTGTCCCTGAAGTTGGGAGAAACTTGGAGAAAGTCGCCCAGATTGACAGATGTGGAGAAGCAGCCCATCTTATCTGTCTGAAAAAAAGAGAGAGCAAAGTCCAGATGAGACCCCAGCACAATAGGAGAGTGACCAGCAGGAGGTAAAAATGTCATGGAACAGAACATAGCCTCTTCTTGCTGGAGCTCACCACTCTGCATCAGAGGACACCTTAAGAGCTAATGATCTAAGTCTCACTCAGACAATATCGCCCTGCCTACATGGTGATGTGCTTCTGTCTCCTGCCTGCACCATGGCACAGCACAACATGGTGCCAGGAGTGGCTAGATCTCAGCATCAGAGGCAGAGATGGTGATTCCTGTGGTAAAAGGAATGTGGAGAGCAAAAACCCTTCTTTACCTCCTTCGTCCTTTCTGTGTGCACGTGCATGTGTGTGCATTTGTGTGTGTGCCTTTGTGAATGTGTGCATGTCTATCAGTTCATATCTATATGTGTGTATATATGTGTATGTGCACATGTGTATATGCATGTGTGTCTTTACAAAGCCTATTTAACATTTTTTTAAATGTTTCTCTGTTGCTGGGTGAAAGACCCCCTGGAACAAAGGGAAGACTGGTCCACCAGGCAAACACAAAGCCCAGTTAGATGCACAGATGGAAAAACTAAAGGAAACAACCAACTATTTGTTTCCTTTAGTCCCTCCCAGCTCTAATCACCTTGGGGTGTCACTTTCCAAACAGCAGATAAAATTTTTCAGACAGAGCTTTTTTAAAACAATAATGATCTTCCCTCAAAAGGAGCAGCTCGGTTGAGAAAACAAAAACAAATGGGCCCAGATTCCCTAGAGGCAAAGGGGGAGAGGACCAGATGGATAAGAGAAATGGGAATGCTTAAGCAAGGGGCAGGCAATTATTTTGGGCAGAGGGTCACTTACTGAGTTTTGGCAAGCCATCAAGGGTCACATGACAGGCAGCCCAGGGCAGATAAATATTAATTTTCTAAATTTTTTAGGGGCCCCGTGGGTCGGCTAGGATGGCTTGGTGGGCCACATCCAGCCCCCGGGCCGCATTTTGCCCACCCCTGTCCTAAGGGGAAACCGCAGTGGTAGGTTAGCTGACAGCCAGAGGTGCCCGAGGCAAGTGCATGCTCTAAGCAGGCCAGGAAGGTTCCCACTAGCTACCTTGGAGCTAGCACCATCACTACAAGGTTGGAGCAATTTCTGTATGCCCTTAATCATACAGCAAACTTCACAGAGTCCATGGCACCTCTCCTTACAGCTCAGCCCTGAGAGTATGGTAGGCTTGTTTGGGGAGGTTGCTTGGGCAGAAGAGGCATTGATGTTAGGTACATTCATCTTGTTGAAAGGGCATGGTCTTTCCCTATTAAATGGCTTTTGGGGCTTTCTGGTGTTAAAATAAGCCAGAGTCTATTCCACCTATTGGGCACCCAACTGTGAGTCTATTATATCCTCTTTGACTCCCTGAAAATACATTGATCCATTATTTTTGTAACATGCCATCATCTTAGCATTAAGATTATGTATCAAAAAAGGGGTGAGGAGAAGGCAGACTCACCCACTTTTGCATTAACTGGTTTTCAGGGACTCAAGTGGGGAGAATAGGATGGCGCTTAGGCACCTGAATTCACTTACTTTCTTCCCGTATAATCTGGCTCAATGTGCACAGTTGAACTCAAAGCAATTCAAGGGGGAAACATAATAGAAAACAAGGAAGGGTCAAACTTGGAAAAGAAAAGAGAACTAGAAAGGGATAGAACACAAGAAAAGGGAACTATCCAAGTTTACCAACAGTAAACAAAAGCAGATGTTAGTTGCGGGTGAGTAACAAACTTAGGGATTAAACATGGAGAGAAACCAACTGAAAATAAAACACTTACAATTGCCTCCCTTTCCCCTTGGCCCAAATAGTGTGGCTTCTTTGCTCTGTTGTATAGGACTGTGGCTCCTGTCTTGCTAAGGGACTCTTACCTGGCTGAGATAGCTCTTACAGAGGTCTGCTTTCTCCGGGCTGGGCAGGGACCAACGCTTCCGGCACAGGGTTACCTCCATCCCCCCTTGCACACCTTTCCCATAGGTGTATCTGCATGAAAGAGTAGGAGTGGCAGATAGTTGCAAAATAGAGGAACTGCTCCTGTGCATTGACAGATTGAATTCACTGTGTGGATGGATACAAGAAATGTATAAGGCATACCAAGAGAATGGCATTCCTCCCACCCCTCCATCCATTATTTGGCTTCTGGCTTCTGTTTTTAGCTTCCTCTAGCACTAGACATTGGCAACAGCTAGAAGTAGGAACTGGTCTGGCCTGAACTGAGACAATCTCTTAGTACTCAGAAACGTCTTGGGTGCTTGACTGGACAGTCTTGCTCATGTACTCATGTTTGAACTGACTTCCAGATCTGGAGTAAAGTCCACTTCCTAGTCTGAGTGCCTTTTAACCTAACAAATCCTCTGCCATGTTGTGTCAAGGCACTAGTGATGCCCTCATTTCCCCTGGTTTTTGCCTATGACACAATGTCCAGTTTTTTAGGGTTTTGTCCATCATAGGTTACTTTGTGGTTGTGATGTGTGAGGGAGGTTGGGATAGACAATCCTTTTGGACAAATGGTTACCTACAGATACTGGGGACTGGACTGCATAGCCTCAGGACCCCCTTTCTATCCCATGTTTCCACATCTGTATGTTTCCTGGAGGTTCCCCTAAGTTATACAGGGGACTTTGCTCATCACAGACTAGAGTGCAGTAGTGTGTCCCTCCCACCAAGGAAGCCTCCTCACCTGCCGCACACCTGTAGTGGGAAAGTTTTATCCAAAATGTAAATATGAATTGGCTTCTCAAAAATCACTTCAAATTTTGGCAGCACTGGAAGGGAAACCCAGAGAGACAAGAGGGAATAAGTACATCTTGCTGAGGATAGAGGTGGAGACAAACCCTGGCTGAGTGGGGGTAGGAAGTCTCATTTTCTTCTTTTTAAGGGAAGACAGTTTGTTTCCTGGGTGTTTACCCCAGTGATGATGTCTATGCTCAGCCTGCCATTCTCTGATGGCTCAGAATTAACTTGTAGAATTCCCTGACCTCTCTCAGTTGTTTGTGATGAGTGATGACGGAAAGAGGCTACCCACAGCTAACGAAGTATTACTCCTACATGGCTCTGGAAAGACCGAAGAACAAAAGTCCAGCCCTGGGCACATTCTACAAACAAAGCCAGAGAGGGTGAAAGTAGAGTTTACAAATTCCTGTAGAAATAAGCACTGAGAATGGAATTTTAAGAAGGATTTAAGTGATGCAGAAGCTTGTGCTCCATTGAAAGCCAATGGGATGCTTTCTTCTGCATCACTTAAGCTCTTTAGAAACTCCCACCTTCATGCCCTTACAGTCAGATTTCAGGAGTCAGCAGATTGTAGTGCTGGTGTTGCTCCATTAGAGCCACTGTACTGTACCCAACCAACCAGGGAGCCAGAAAATCACCTCCTTAAACAATATCCATTATGAATTTGACTCCTTTCTCTGTCCAAAGTGACAACTTTCCCTCGACAGATGTGATTCTCCATCTACCATCAGTTTCTTGTATTGAAATGGGATTCCTCTTCCCAGATATGATTTCCCATGCCTCATATCTGCCCCACAGATTTCCAATTTATACCATATTCCTCTACGGAGAAGCTGCTGTATGCTTTCCCATTGGCTACGTTGATGACATACATCCCCAGGGGAGGCTCAGCAGCTAGCTGGAAAGATAAATCTGCAATGCCATCCTGAGCTACCACGTCCAGCCACTGGCCAATCCGGTTGCTGTTAGGGTCCTACACCCACAAGAGAGAGGAAAAGCCAGTTATTACAGCCTCTTAAATAATCCAAACTTCATCATGTACAGCTATTTCAAGGTTAATGCTATTACTCATTGGGTTCTAAACTGGTCTCTGATGGTGTGTGTAGATGAAACGGGGGCCCTAAATTGAAGCGGTGGGTTTTTAAAAACAGTGCTTTAGTTGGTATGTGATTTAATATTTCAGCCTCCCAGTCCTTTCCCCACTTCAAGGTTCATCCCCTAGAAGCACAGATGGGAGTAGGAGTGCTGGCAACACTTCTACCCTAGGAATGGAGATAAAGTTGCAAATGGAGAACCTTTTCATGAGGAGTAAATCTAACTCATATTTACACTGGTGTAACATACAGCAGAACTTGGTTCACAATGGGCCCATCTACATGAGATATTAAAAGCACAGTAGACTAATCCTACTATGCATTACTATGTCATGGCAAAAGCTGCATTAGTGTGCACAGTAGAATTGTCTACTGCACATTAGCATAATGTAAAAGATGTGCACCGACACTACCACGCAATATTGCCAATTATGACACAATAAACTTAACATACCAGAATTACGGTGCATTAATACACATGTAGACATGCCCAGCGTCTAGGATACAAGGAAACCCTGAAAAAACCCATCTAAACTTTAGTAACCTGGGACACAGTACTAATTTCTGTGACACTCACCTGAAGGAACACAAATGGGTACTGGGGGGAAAAAAAAAGAGGCAGCAACATTAGAAGAGACAAGCATACTGTCAACAGCCTGAACAAAATATAAGAAGCATAATGGGCACAGCTCTATTTCTCCTTGTGGAAAACCAAACTACAGCTTGTGACAGACTCTGAGCTACTGGACTCAAGTGTGGGAGTGATTTCATTTCTCCCTCTGGACACAAAATTTCCCCAATTATATGAAAAGGATCACTCTCTGAAGACCTTCGCATAGACATCCCCACAACATTCTTGTTAACAAACTAAGAAAATACAGACTAGACTGAGGTACTGCGACATGGATACATAACTGGTTGGCTCATTGTGCTCAATGGCTCAATGTCAAGATGGGAGGAGGTATCAAGAGGGGTTCTCTAGGGGTCCGTCCCAGGGCCAATATTGTTTAATAACTTCATTAACTATCTGGATGATGGGATTGAGCATGCACTTAGCAAATTTGTGGGTGACACCAAATTGGGTGGAGTTGCAAACAAAATGAAGGGTAGAGCTAATCTCCAGAACAACCTGGATAAACTGGAAAAATAATCTGCAGTCAATCTGATAATATTTACCAAAGACAAGTGCAAAGTCTTTCACTTGAGACAAAAATAATTGTATGCACAAATACAGAATGGGGAATGACTGGCTCAACTGAAATACAGCAGAGAAGGACCCAGGGGTTACAGTACAACATGACCTGAATATGAGCCACCAGTGTGCTCTTGTTGCTAAAAAAAAGAAGGCAACAGCATCCTGGGTTGTATTAATAGTAATGTCACTTGCAAATCAAGGGAAGTGATCATTCTACTCTATTCAACACTGGTATGGCCTCACCTGGAGTACCGGGTCCAGTTTTGGGCCCATCCCTTCAAGAAGGATGTGGACAGTTTGGGAGGAGTCCAGCACAGAGCAACAAAAATGATTAAGGGCCTGGGAAGCAGACTTATGAAGAAAGGTTGAAAGAACTCAGGTTATTTAGTCTAGAGAAGAGCAGACTGAAAAAGAATTTGGTAACAGTCTTCAAATACCTGAACAGTGATTACCAAGAGGATAGGGATGAGCTTTCACCATGAATGTAGGAGGCAGGGCTAGGACCCATCTACATAGGATCATAGGAAAGTAGGTTAGGAAGGGACATCACAAGGTAATTTAGCCTCAAGCTTCAGCAGGAGAAAGTTATGTTTTAGATTAGGAAGAACTTTCTGACTATGAGGGTGATCACACACTGGAACAGGCTACCTAGAGAAGTTGCGCAGTCGCCATCCTTGGAAGTTTTCAAGAGCAGGTTAGACAGACATTTGGGTGGGATGATCAGGGATGATCTTGCTTTAAGCTTGGGGCTGAACTAGGTGACCTTATGAAATCCCTTCCAGCCCTACTTTTCTATGACCATATGATCTCCCTTTTACTATAATGGGAGTATTTACACGCCCAGAATGGGTAATAGACTTGTTCCTACACAATAGTCAGGAGACTCAGAATTGGTCATCAGCTGCTCTTTAGTTATCCATTAGGTGGGATAGAATTCTGCCCAGGGACTGATTCTATTCCACCTCGTGTGCTCATGATTGGACTTATGCACCTAAATGCAATCCTATTCCACGCAGCTCAAATCCATGAAAAACTGCAATACAAAAGGTGGGTGGGTCCTCCTTTTCCTCACTGCTTCTTGTGACTCAATCTTAAGGGTCAGATTGCAGTGTTACAAAAAAAACCACAAAACAAAACAAAAAAACCCGATGCATTAATAGATTGACAGGACATGAATAGGGTAGAATAGAATCACACGTAGGCACCTGAGTCCACTTACGCACCTAATAGGTGGAATAAAATTTGGCACAAGTATGGGCAGTTTACTATGTGCAATACTTGATCTAATGATCAATTTTTTGCTTAAGGTCCAGCTCGTGAAATTTAGCAATTTTTAAGATCTTTCTGGTAGGTCCCCACTTTCAGGAACTGGCAACACTACATTTATAAATGCATTATTCTTTAAGCGTCCCAGGCTGAGGGAGCTGTGTCCTTGTTTGACATTGGCCCAGCCTGCTACACAATGCTGATCTCATAGAAGACTCCCAGAAAAGTACTAGCTTAAGAGAGTCCTCTTCCCATATAACACTAGGGTAGATTCCTCCAGGAAGCAGACCTGTCCTCTCAGTACATTTAACAGGACACAGTGGTGCACTCCCACAAACCCGGTTCCGAAAAGCAGCAGCTGCAGCAATGCAGCCAGTAGAGGGAACTAATATATACTCAATAAAGGCTAAGCATGTACAGTGCTTGCACTCATGGACAGCTATCTGATGCTGATAGATGGCCAACTTGTGCTGGTGGGCAGCCAACTCGTGTTGATGGGTGGTCATCTTATGCTGGTGGATAGCTCCCTCCGTAGTATAGGCAGAGCATTGCACTTGGTGTTTGGACCTCACTGCCATCTGCTTTTAACAGTGGGTTATCAAATGTTATTCTGGGAGTTACTCTTCTAAGGTATTTACAGAACTTACAGAAGGACACTTCAATCACACTGTGACTTTTTGCCCTTTACACAAGTTATTGAAGCTAACAGATATCCAGAGTCTGGTGGTGGCTGAGTGCCTCTATGCACTGGCCAAGGCCAGGAGGCAGGGGGCACTGTAGCCTACTGTGGAAACCAGCCAGCCCAATCCTTGCCCAGTGCTCCCCCTTCCCCACCTGCTGTCCAGCTGCAAAGAGCCAGCCAGGATTCATACCCCAATGTGGGGTGGCAGTGTGAAGGCATTTTGGGGACTGTGCCCCTCCCTGCTGGTGCCATGGGTCACTAGGAACCCTCTCCTGCTGGAGAGGGTCCTGCTTGGGATATCCCCCCCACCGATCACTGTCCATCTGCGCCCCATCCCCTTCCTGCATAACCCTAGTAGGGAACTGTATACAAATTCCCTAAGGCACTCTAATATAGAGTGCCTTCATTTGCTACCTGATTTAAATGATTTAATGGTACCTTTTCATATGATTGGCCATTTTAAAAGTGCTCTGCAGCCATGCTTGTGTGTTATGCCACGGCTGTAGAGTGCTTTTAGGGGCAAGATCATGCAAAAATTGTCATTTCTTTCTGCACCCCTTCAGACAGTTGACAGGCCAAGTCCATGCATGAATTGGGGGGATAAGAAAGCATAGAAGCTTGGACAGGCTTGGCAAAAGTATAGGGTTGGGATGTGAACCAAAAGGAGGCTCTTCCACAACCCCTCAGACTTGACTTACCGAGTTGTTGAGTGCAATGAAGTCCTCGTTCATGGTGACAATACGAAATTTCACTGCAAGAGAAAAATAAACATAAAGATTAATTAAAAGTTCAAGGAATGTATCAGCTCTCAATCCCACCCTGCTGCTATACCAGAGCTGGTCTCCCCACACAACTCTGATAGTCCTCAGTCCTGCCCCACAGCCTCCCTACTCTTTCAGATCTTGCCTACTCCTGTCCCCACATATGCTCAGAGTATGAAGATGTGAGTCTATCACACGAAGTGTTATATAAATACATACGTAGATATTCACACCTTCATCCCAAGGACATTCATCAGCCAAAAGCTGTCTGGATTTGCCCAGCCATGACACAGCTATACACTGAAGCTATTAAGATCTTTACAGCAGCAGCTGTGGTGAAACTTAGATCCTCCTGCACTGAAAGCCCCGGCCTGTCCAACTAAACAAAAGGGCCTGTGACATATAGCTGAGCAGTCCTCTCCATACTCAACAGAGGGTGGTAGGATCACATATAAAGTAGATGGTATATATTATATAGAGGGGTATTACTTTTGTGGCATTTCTGGGCCTACAAAACAGAGTAATAATGTCAGGAGACTCTCAGGTGAGGTAAAGTCACCGTGGCTGGTAGGGTAGTGGCAGGCTGGGAGTGTTGGAGGGCTGGGAAAGGACACAGAGCACAACATGCCCTGAGTTTCCTAAACTAGTACAATGACCCTAAGTGGGCTCTTTAAACCAGCACAAATGGTCACCATCTCAAGTCAGTTCTTATTTATACTGAAGGTTGACATAGCTCCAAGGAGCTAGAAGATTGACATGGCTCCAAGGGGCTCTTTAAGCCAGCACAAAAATGATCACCGCTTTGAGATAGCTCTTATTTATACTAAAGGTTGGCATGGCTCCAAGAGGTTAGAAAAAGAGTGGAGAGGTGGCAGAAGGCTGCCTCTGCCTTCTTTCCCAAGAGGATCTGTCCCAGCATGTGTACAGAACAAGGCAGATGGGAGCCACCTGTCTGTCCTGGCTTATAAATGGGTTTGTCCGTCTGGATGAAGGTGCCGGTGCCAACCCTACGGATCAGGACCTTCTTTTCCTCAGCAATACCGATCCTGCGGCCAGTGATGAACAATTTGATGGTAGCAACCTCCTCTGTGCCTCCAGCTGGAGGTGAAACCTATGTATAGGTAGAGAGAGAAAGAGAGCACATGAACAGTCTCCCCACTTCCCCTTAACTCTGTGGGAAGAAGTGAGAAGAACAGGGGGAAAATAACCCCCTAGCCTAGAGTGACACCCTCCCTCTCTCCACACTCAGATTTAACTAGTTCCACACTATGTCACATGGGAGCCCACAAGCCAGGGATTTTACCCCTTTGACTGCTTGCCAGGAAGAGACCAGTGACATCCTCATATTCCTCCATATGGGAGGTTGAGGGAGCCAGATCCGTAAGAAACCATAAAGCTGACGGAGGCATAGGGGTAGGTCTAACTGCCTCCACATGCTGACATCAGAGAGCTCGGGTTGTGTTAGTCAGTCTGGAAGGAGAAAGCCAAAATGACAGAATTTGTCCATATCCAGCAGCCTCAATAAAGAAAGCACAAGTAAGTGCTGGCTCTTTTCTGGTGGAAAGCAAATTCCTTTCACCCCAGAGTACTGTAAAGATTCTCTGCATGTAGTAACTAGCCCTGAGGGTGTCCTTTGTAGTTTATAGAAACCAACACACATGTTCCCATCAGGATAATTTTTGTTGCCCTTTGCATAAACTGAGCTGCTGCTGTGTTTCTTCCCCTTGGGAATGTCTCTTTTGAGCATATTTTAATTCTCATGCCTGTCCTTACAGTGGCAAGACACTGACAGTGCCCTCACCCCCCTGCTTTACCTCTGGCAAATTAAAGGGTGTTTTTGATGATTCTGTAATTGTGCCTGGTAGTTATCCATGAGAGTTGTTCTAAAAAAAATTAAGACTAGGTTAGGCAAACTCATGTGTAACATGGTATAGATAGGGATGAACCTGCCTGGAGCAGGGTGTTGGACTAGATGAATCCCCAAGGTCCTTTCCAGACCTATTTTTATGTTATTCCATTACTCCATCACAGTACAATTCTCAGAGGATCTGGCACCCACATCACACACACTTTCAGTGCTACCTGGCATTAATTAGTAGAGCTGCATAAAAAAAAATACATTTTCAAACCAGCCACCCAAAAAAACAAAACAAAGCCTGATCATTTCACCAGAAATGAATGTGTTTCTTTTCTTCTCTCTCTCTTTTGTGTAAAGTAATGTATTTTGTTTTGATTCTGGACATCTTAACAAAAACAAAGGAAATCTGTAAATGAAAGGCTAACCTCTGAAGGGGTTGTTGGTGCCATAGTTGTGTTTCATAGCTCTAGGTTAGAGCGTTGACCTGGGCTCTGGGAGACAAAGGTTCATAGATCCATAGAAGCTAGGGTCAAAAGGGACCTCAACAGATCATTGAGTCTGACCCCCTGCCTGGGCAGGAAAGAGTGCTGGGGTCAGATGACCCCAGCCTGATGCCTATCCAGCCTTCTCTTAGAGACTCCCAAGGTAGGGGACAGCGCCACCTCCCTTGGAAGCCCATTCCAGATTTTGGCTACCCTTACTGTGAAGTTTTTCCTGATGTCTAACCTAACTCTGCTTGCTGTTTGTCAGTTTGTAACCATTGTTCCTTGTTACCCCAAGAGGAGCCCTGATGAACAGAGCATCTCTGATCCCTTGTTGCATCCCCCTAATGAATGTGTAGGCAGCCACAAGATCTCCTCTCAGCCTTCTCTTGCAGAGGCTGAACTGGGTGGTTGAGAACAGAGACTTGAATTTGAGCCTTCCTTGTACTAGACTTCCCTAATCACTGGGCTATGAGCTATTCAGGAACAGAATTTTCTCAGACTGTCTTGTTGAAGCTATTCCACTTTGCAGAACTAATGAAATACTTGTTGGCTCATAGTGTGAGAGCAAGAGAAAGAATGACTATCATCCAACAGTTGGGGCATTCATCCAGTTGAAGGGACTCCTGGGCTGTATCCAGACAACCACAGACATTTGGTTCCTTGGGCCAAGTAGCAGTGGCGCACCTTGTGCCACTGCTACTTGTCCCTAGGGAATGCCCGTGTCATGCACACTTTGGCATGTGGCAAGTTAACCCAGGGCCAGTAGGGAGGCTGGAGCCAGAATTGTGCTGGCCCCAGCAGCCTTACCTGGGATTCTGGGGGCCTCTGGGATTGCAGCAGCAGCAATCCTGCTGGGCAGAGCCTGGCTGGCAGCTGCACTGCAGCTCTGGGTGGGCCACCTCTGCTTTTCAGGGGAGCCCACTGCCTGTGTACATGCTACTCTTTTTTTCTTTCCTGCAGGTTTTTTGACCCCCGGATATCCAGGGGTCAAAAAAACCTGCGAGGGAAAAAAAAAGGAGCAGCGCACACATAAGCAGTGTGCCCATGCAGCACAGAGAACACCTGACTGTGCGGTTTGTGGCACTGCAGATGTGTTTGCAGCACCACATGGCTGTGCCTGTCTGGACGTGCCCCTGGGTTTCAAAGCTTGGTCCAATTAATATTTAAGTATTTTATACAAACAGCTTTATCAGAAGGACCTGAGAGAGGCCCAGCCCAGAATACCCTGCTTCAGTGGGGAGGGCAGTCTCCAGGCAGGTGGGACATCAAATTCAGTTCAAGTCCCTGTTCCAGTTAGAGTGAAAGGGAGTTTGAATTTGAGTCATCTTTCCTCACTGGGAGCACCATAAACCCTAGGCTATAGTGTGTAAGAGGAGCTGCTTCTGGTGTCATGACCTCATGATTGGAACTGGGTCCGTCTGTCGAACTAATCCCAACATTGAAAGGTTTGGAAACGTCAGAGTAGTTCACTTGGCATTTTAAAAAATGGCTGGAGCTTCTCTGAGTTTCTAGCCCCATTCACAGAAATTTTCTGCAACTCCAAAACTTCATTTTTCAGCAAAAAAAAAAAAATGTTTTTAAAGCCCAGCTTTCTTAACTGGCTTCTTCATTGTCTACTTCAGTAAAGACACTGAGGAAGGACTGGGGCCACGGACGATAAGCTGACATACTTCTCCCTGCAGTACGTTCTTCTCAGACAGGGTGGAGGAAGTCTGGTGAGGCTGGTGAGCAGGCGAAACCTGTTCATGCTGTACCTGACCAAGGGAGAACTACAGGGCAGTGATGTAAAGAGCGGTCAGACTAATACCTTTTATCGGGGCTAGTGTCCACAAAGAAATGAAAATGGTGGAAGAGGCACAAGGGCTGTAGCTATGGGAAACTCACCTGGAACTTGCTACACACAAAGCTTCGTTTCTCCTGAATCTCACTGTGCACCAAGACATTGTATCCTTCAGACTGCTCTATAGACAGCATTGCATAGATCTTCTCCTCATTGCAGGTGATATGCAGGCAGGCAACTTGGACTGATGGATAGTGGAGATCAGCAGGGACTACTGCCACGTAATGTCTGCAATAAGGAGGAGACAGTAGAGGAGAACATGAAGATTTGGACTCAGCAATTGGAAAGCACCTTCTTACCTTCACATTCCCAGCACCCCAAGATAAGGCAGTTCCATGAGGCTGCGTTATGACATATCATTAAGTAGGGCTGTGCAAAATTTCGCCAAGCGTTTCGTTTTGAAGCTGTTTTGACATGTTTCAAGCTTAAAATAGTGAAATCTAAATGAAACAAAAAACATCGAAACAGCTTCAAAACAAAATGAGGGCAACTTGAAACACTTCAAAAGTTTCTAAACATTTTGAGTTTTGAAGCAGCCCTGTGGCAGGAGGCAGGGAAGAGCCAGGACTGCGCTCCAAGCAGGTCCGCAGCCCCATGTAGCTCAGCCCAGGGATCCACCTCCCGCCCCTGGGATGCACTCAGTGGGGCTGGCAGAGCCAATTGGAGTGCAGCGCCAGCTCTATTCACCTCCCACTGCCAGGCTAAGCTCCACAGGGCTGGTGGAGCCGATCAGAGCGCAGCCGGATGGCGAGAGGAGAACAGAGCCAGGGCTGTGCTCCACCTCCTGCTGCTGGGCTGAGCTCCATGGAGCCCAGTGCTGGGCATGGGCTGTGCCCAGCACCAGTCCCAGGTGGCAGCAGCAGCCTCCTGTCATCTGGCACAGATCCAGGGGCCCACACCCCCAGGGATGGGGGTCTGGCACAGCCTGGCAGCCTTCCCAGGGGTGCCAGCCCCAGAGCTGCACCCTGGTTGCTGCCTCTCCAACCTGGGACTGGCACTGGGCATGGGATGCACCCAGCAACAGACAAGATTGCAAACCCCCTGGCCTGCATGCAGGATGAGGGGAGGGTCTCACTGCTGCCTGGGAAAGGTGGCAGCAGCAATTTTCTCTGATGCTGGGCTCAGCCCATACCCAGCTCTGGTCCCAGATGACAGGTCAGCCCCCTCTCATCCAGGGCGCAGATCCAGGGGTCCGCACCCCCAGGAGGAGTCCAGCACAGCCCTGCAGGCCTCCCAGGGGTGCAGGCCCCCAGATTTGTGCCCAGATGACAGGAAGCTGCTGCTGCCGCCTGTGGCCGGCAGCAGCATCTGTCTTCTCCAGCACTGGGGCAGGCTGCCCCCAGTGCCAGTCCCAGGCGGCAGCCTCCTGTCATCCAGCACAAATCTGAGGGCCCACACCCCCAGAAGGAGTCCAGCACAGCCCCACACCCCTCCCGGGGGTGCAAACCCCCAGCTCTGCATGCTGGATGACAGGAGGCTGCCACTGCTGGCAAATTTTGCTTTCAAGATTTTGAGGTGATTTTTGAGATTCTGAGAAAAACTCTGCACCTATCTCCTTGAAACTTGGCAGGCTTCATGCCCTCAGAAGGGGCTACCAACCCAGCAATTTGCATCTGAATAAGGCAAGAAATGACAACATTTTAGGCATTTTCATGATTCCCCATTATAGCCCATGGGCAAAACATAAAAAAAAAAAACTAGTCAAAACAGCGAAATAGTTTCGATGAAATGAAACGGGACTGTGCTTTGAAACTAAACAAAATGACAAAACGAAGCACTGTCCCTTCACAATGGTGAAATGGACATCAAAATAAAATAATGATGTTTTGCCAAAAGCAATGGGGGTTCCTCAAAAGGGATTGATTATTCCATTGCCTAGATGATTCATGGAGCTGTTTGCAACATCTGCAGACCCTGGGTTTGTCTCTCACTAACTTAACTCTTAACTAGCTTAACTGAGGAACCATCTTCCAATTCCCAATCTCCATAGTATAAGTAAGAGAGCGTCTCCAAACTACAACCTCTATCACCACATCTTCCCTTTTAACAAAACGTACAAAACTCACTTAATACAAAAATGAATTAACACCCATCTACAGAGGACAGGTTAGGAGCTTGTCACTCTGGAGTGAGTCTTTACTTGTCACTTTTCTGTTCCCCCTTTTCTGCAGCTCTTTTAGCAAACCTCTGTTGGTCTTTCTGCAGGCTTCATTTTCTTCTCCGACTGATCCAGTTTCTGATTTGTTTTGATGGGAAGCTTCTCCTCCAAGTCTTGATGTACTTGAATCCCTATACTGGGATCCAACTGACTTGAATGTTTGGCAGCTGCACTTCTGCACATAACACCAAATGTATTAGCTACAGACAGTTGAGGCTGAGTTCCTCTTTCTGTGTGAGGGCACCTGAATTTGTGTCCATAGGTACATTTCTTGCCACAAGGACATGGTTGTTTCTTGTGCTCTGGAACACTTGCTTTCTATCTAAGAAAACTGTCCAGATTTGGGCTATGACAGACAAGATCATCATCAGGGGGCATGAATGTTGCATCTTCACGTACTGCAAACATACATTTAACTAGATTCAGTTTTTCACAAGCTACCAGACCCAAAATGAGCATCACCTCCTTCCAAAGAATAAGAGTTCGTATACTTTTTTTTTATATCGAATTCTAGCAGTGTATTTCCCTTTCACTGGGATATTTGTTCACGAATAGCCAGATATTCTGATGTTTGTTGGATTCACTTTTGGTTTCAATTTTAATTTTTTATATTCTTGGGTAAAATATTAGTTTGAGCTCGTGTCCAGCTTAAAAGAAGCCATCATTCCTTGTACAGGAAAACCTCGCTATTCGTGGATTTGCAATTTGCAGTTTCGAATATTCACAGTGCACTGCACCAATCCACGTTCACTCACCGTGCAGCATGATGACATTTTGTTACTGTGCTCCGCAAGTAAGGGGTGGTTCAAAAAATTTAAAAAGAGGCACAGTCAACATAATGTGAAGTTGATGGGCGAAGCGGCGTCAGTAGACTATGAAGCAGCAAGGGATTATCCCCCACAAACCCAAACAAGTTTTCAATGTAGACAAGGCAGTACAGTATTTACGGATTTCCTCATCCACGGGGATCTCTAAAATGTATCCATTTGTATACCGTTTGTGAAGGTCTCCTGTATTTCCACTGACATAATTTAGTTTCTCTCATGGATTTTGCTTGATTCAGCCATATTTATATAATTTTTTTCTGGTATGCTCTTAGCTGCATGTGCTTTAGTTTTTTGTGTTTGGGAGTACTCAGCAAAATGATTCTTCTTGTTACAGTTAAAACAGAGCTTTCCAAAAGCAGCACAACATTTGGGACCATGTTACTTATCACACCTGCTACACAGCCTATAACCTCTTTCTCCCTTTGCATTCTTCTTGCCAATAGAAAATTCCACTCTGTGAAGTGGCTTAGAGATGTAGTTATCCAAGTTAGTCTGAAGTCAAATAGAAGGCATGGTAAATTTGGACCTTACAGACTAACGTGTGTGTGTGTGTGTGTGTGTGTGTGTGTGTGTGTGTGTGTACACACACACCAACGTATAGATATAGCACAAGCTTTCGTAAACTGGGGCTCACTTCATCAGAGGCCATACTTCTGAGATGGTTTCTTGCTACTGGAAAATTCTGGCCATGTGTTTTCACATGTTTTCATGCCTACTGTCTTTTTGGTGCATTCAACTTTGCAGCCTGGCATTTCACAGTTTCTGCTCCCCTGAATCTTTTCTACGGACAAGCCTCCCTCATCCAGTATTTTTTCTCACAAAGCAGTGTCTGCAATTCCACAAATAATCCCATCTCTAATCTGAGATTCTGTCAAGTTCCCAAAAGCATGGTTTTTACTAAGTCTCTTTAGCCCAGTAACAGTTCATACTTTGTTCTGCTGTTTGTTTGCACATAAGAAATCTGTATCTTCCAAGGATCTCATTACTTTTTGCATGCAGTACTCTTCAAATTTGGATGGAATTTTGCTTCATTTCATTCTTTTTCAAAGTTGAAGGTATTATAAACAGCCAGGACTTCTTCCTCCACAATATGCAACAAGACTAAGGATCTGACTTGCCATTTTTCTCTTTTGCCTCTGTGACTGCTACGTATCACTCAAACTTCTTTCTGAATGCCCTCCAGTTCTCTGCTATGTTGCCTGACAGCAGAAGGGCAGGTGGCGGTTGCAAAACTTCCATGGCTACCTGTCCTTAGTATGCACCTATGCAGTCAGGTCACTTATGGTGGCCCTTGTCCTTCCAGGTGCCCAAGTTGTGCCACTTGCCTTCATTTTCCAACTTCTATTTCAGTTTGGAACTCAAATTCTTTCAAGTTCCTTTTTATAATCCCGCAGTTTATACCACTTTAAACACAGACATACAGTGAATGAAAAGAACAACATGCTTTAATTTATGGAACTGTATGCAACATCTGAAGACTCTGGGTCCATCTCTCACTGACTTAACTCCTAACTAGTTTAACTGAAGGACCATCCCTCCCATTCCCAACTTCTATAGTATAAGTAAAAGAGCATCTCCAGACTACAACCTCTATCATCACAATCTAGATGTGCAAGACAAGTGAGCTAGTCTAATATGGAAAGTGAAATACCAAATTCAGTGGGCCAGTGGTCTGATCTGATTTAATCTGATACAGCAGCACATGCGATACCACACTGGACAAAACAATGGTCCATCTATTTAAGTTGTTCCCTGGATGGATGTTACTGAAATGGAGTTTTAGCATCACTCACAGTTTGGTTGAAGTGCTCGTGATATGGAGCAAGCAGCTCAGGATGATGGTCATCCACATTCTTCCAGGACGCTTGCTGCATGCATGGAGCCAATGCTGAAACATTCCTTTTCCTCCAAAGTCTCTGAAGCTGTTTCTCTGGGATTCCTTTCCAGGGTTGCCTTACCAAAGAGATCAAGGGAACTGTCTTCTTCCCCACCTCTTCCTCACCCTCTGCCTCCTTCTGAAATTATAATCATCAGGAGCGAAAGGGGCGTATTGTGCAAAATATCCCTTAGCCAATGACAGCTGTCCTGAATGCCATCCACCAATCTGCATGTGGTATCCCCCTGCAAGGACCCAATGGCCACTCAATCAAAATGGCTTTACTGCAAAAAAACCAGGTGGAACTTGGCTGTTCAGTGACCCAGGCTGGGTCCCGATCACCTGCCACTCGTGTCCCTTTGTTTGGGCAGGAGATGAATTGCCCATTACTCCACTTTCACTGAGGTGCAGAGAAGGCAATTCTGTCACAAAATATGGTGAGGGGTTACTGGAAGCTTCATGGGGGGTCAGGTTATGGATCATGGAGCACCTAACCTTCTGGGCACCAGAAGCCATTCTTGGACTTAGAAATATAGCATCTGGATGACATTTCCAGTTGGCAGCTCCCCAGTGGGTTTGCAAAATTGTACAGTGAGTCCCAATCCCTTCACTGGTGCCCACGATGGAGAACTAGAAACATACTCAGCTCTACTGGGGTCCCTTGCTGGCAGACTCAGTGAAGAAAGCCAGAGATTGAATCAGCCAAAGAGAATGAGGAATTGTCTCAGCAGAAGATCTGACCAATACATGTCTGCTACAATACAAAGCAGTGCAACAAACCCTTGCTTGTGATAACTTGAGCTTCTGGTGCTTGAGCAGCGCCCCCAGGTCCATATGCAAGACAGCCCAAAGGCATTTTACAAATGTTAGTTACATCCATGGGATACAGGTTCCAGCTCAGGTCCAGCTGAACTAAGGCCATAGAAAACTGTTTGTATCCAGCTTGGGTAGGAAGCCACAAGGTTTACAACAGACATGATATAGCTTCTTTTCCAGCAGAAAACTACTCAAGAACTGTTGTTTCCACTACCAAATGTGGACATCAGGTTAGATGCTTCAGGGCTCCAAAGAATATCCTAGAGGGGTCAGAGCTTCACCGCAGTACTGTGCATGGAAGAACAAAACCCATTCTACCCTCCTGCTGTCACCCAGCACCCCAGCAACAGTTCTCTTACTCAAGCACAGAGAGAGGTCCATTGATAAGCAGTGCAGGTGCTGTGTGGGGAAGTTTCCCTGCCTCACACCTGTTCTGGGACTACCCCATAGGCTTTGATCTCTGCTGTCTGCTGACCCGTAACTACTAAAATTTTCTTGTGAAAGTGAGAGAGAAAATAATGATAAAAAAAATAGCTACCAGAGCCAAGATCATGGCCAGCCCCCTGTGGACTTGCTCAGCTGAGTCCAAGTCAGATGTGTGTAGAATGCAGACATAAGAAAGCAGAGGCAAAAAAGCTAAGTCCACCTGTCTCCACTTCATGCATGTGCTTCAAGTAGACCTAATGCCAGCATGGGCAGCTGCCACTGATGGCTGTGATCACTCCTAGCATTTGCTTAATTGTGGGTGGGAGACCCATCCCAGGATTCCTAACTGAGGAATAACAGGTGCAAGTGGATATTTAAGTACCAGCTGGACAGCATGCTCCCCTGAGCTCTACTACAGAGAGCTAAGTCCCAATATGGCCCTGAGCTGTCTGCACTGCCAGTGAGAAGGCTCCTGCTTACCTAGTAAGTTCTGGGGTTGGTGGTAGTTTCTCTTCATTAACATTAGCTACATGATTGAATCTGGCTCTTTCAGGCTCAGGTACCTTGTGTTCTGGGTCCACCCAGCATCCAGGTAGGAGCTAGCTGCAGTTTTGGGATTCTGGTGAGTTGCTGAATTTCCAGCTGCTTGCCTTCTTGCTGGCTGGCTCTCCTTAGAGATGCTCCAAGTGACTGGACTCTAGTTTGCAAGCTTCCAGGTTTGGAAAGGCCAAGTGAGATGAGGGCTCTTTCCCCCTGAGATTCACTGTGCTTTCTGCCCTATGTTGGACTAGGAAGGCTAAGCAGTGCTATTTTCATGAGTGGTGACATCTTACATGGACAGGGGGGCCTCAGACCTAGTACTCAAAGGTAAAAAGCTGCTGAGAGAATTAAAAATAGCAGCCAGTAGGAAAAGGTGCAACAGAGCTTGGACTTCTTTTTCCATCTTGGTCCATTCCCAGCAGCAGGCCATCATCTTTTATTTCAGGTGAAGTTTTCACTGTCTAGCTGAGCTCTAGTGTTATTCCTGTTTGGGGATGTAGACTTAGAACCATCCTTTTTGGGTCTCAACCATTATTCGCTGCTCACTAGAAACCCCAGTATGAAGACAAGTTGCATCTTCTTGGGGCTTGAGGATGTCTCCCATAAAACTTGGCTTCCTTACTCCCAGTGGGACAGGGCCTGCTAGTTCCCCTTTAAACTTCACCTTTGCCTAGAAGCTGTGATTCTCCCATGAAAAGTACCAGTGTGGGTCTGTTGTGAACCAAAACATGATGACTGGCTCAGGCCAACAGCCAGCACAGCTGGAAGTTTGACAAATAGCATATGGCCAGGCCAGCCTAAAGAGAACTCTTTGTCCTGCCTGCTTTTGCTCCTGCTCCTCTGTTTGCCCAGGTGCATTTTCCATTCTGTATTTAGCTTTCTGAGCCACTGGCCCCATTCCACCCTCCTACAGCAGCATAAATGCAGAGGAGTACGGCTATAGGCTAGTTCACACCAGTGTCACTATGGCCCCTCTCTACGCCTTACAGGTATTGCACAATTAACTGGGGACCAGTTACATGCGCAAAGTAGCTATTCTATTTTAAAAAGCTCCAACCAGTTATAAATTTAGACCTCAAAAATGTGTACTAACTTTAAAGCTGGTTGCTATCAAGGTTTATTTTGCATGTGTAGCAGGGTCTCACCTGCAGCTGGAAGTCCCATCAGCTGACAGGGTTCCCAACTGCAGGGGTGCACCATGTCCACCGTGAAGTGCGCTGTGCCTTAGGGATCATGGTAGTCATGATTCCCAAGATCCACAGGTTTCACACACCCCAGATCCTAGGGATCATGGCTAGGAGCCCCTTACCTGGGGTGCATAGGGCTTCCAGCTGCGGGAACCTGCTTCTTGCTAATGCAAAGGGGGAACCTGGGATCACACACCCCCCTGCACTGGAAATATGGCATGAAGAGATCTAATGCACAATCCCACAATCATGCCTCCTGCCATGCATGTATGGCATAGCAGGAGGCACAATTGTGTTAATTGTGCATCAGATCCCATCATGCCTTTACCTGCACATGTAGAGGGGGCCTGAGCTCTCAATCTCCATGCTGGATCAAGCATGAGTCTTCATGCTGGCTCCCCTTGAGGAGCCAGCTGGGTTGAAGTCTTCCTCCAAGGTCTTTCTCTGTGTCGAACTGAGGGCATCCCTTTGGTGAATACTGCATCAATGAGGAGGCAGGGTCTCCTTTCTCTCCCTGTCTTTCTGACAGTCATAATTTCTTGATGTGAGATGTGGCCAGGTGTGCAGATCAACCCTTTGCCAGTTACAGCCATCCTAAATTCCTCTGACCAGGCCGCTGGCAGAATCCCATTGGGGTCATTTGTTCATGTTGGCTTTCCTTTAAAAACTCCCAGGCTTTTGCTGATCAGTTATCCAGGCCTTGCTCCCAGTCTCTGCTACATGGATCCCTATGTTCTGATAGAAGATGGCTTGTCCATTCTGTTGCCTCCTGAGAGGCCGCACTTTTGGAGGTACAGAGGCAGAGGGGGAGAAGAAGGGGGTTATATCATGCAGTTTAGTGCTAGCTTCTGTTAGCAATTTAGACTAGAGATCACCATCGGTTTCTCATTAGGAGCCTCTTTGGATTGTTGCAGCTTTAAACAGTTCACTGTGGTTTATGGGCTCTGAAGACAGCGATGCTGAGCTGCTTTCATAGGCCAAACTGCACAGACCAGAAAGAAACAAAGTCCTTGTTGTTCAACTTAGCTTTGGGAAAGCTTCTTTCCCTTTGTTCAAGTAAATCTTCTTGAGGGGGAGGTAAACAATATTTGGAAAGTCTGTTCTGTCTCGTAATGCCTGAAATTTCAACAACATCCACTCATGCCTGTGTGCACAGATGGATTCCCTTGGGGCCTAGTCCTGTCAGCAAACTGGGGTTCTGGAAACCCAAAGTGAGGTGGCCAATGTGCTGACCTCAAACTCTATCTTGATGGGGTAGAGATAGCCTGGAAAGAGCTGGATCACAGATGTAGGGTGGGGGGAATGCCAAAGTTTCCTCTTTTCCCTCCCCTTCTCCTAACCCAGTTAATTGTGAGCAGATGCTTAAAACAATGGGTTTTAACAAGGGGGTAGAATTGCAGTTTGGAATACAGAAAAAAACAATTATAAAATATTTACATAAGTTCAAATCCCCTGGGCCTCTGAGCACTTAAAGAACTAACCAAACCAAGTTAGAGTGATGGTTTCCAAGACTTC
>NW_017728931.1:8476974-8479435 GCF_001723895.1 Crocodylus porosus
GATTTCCATCTTAAACAGGGGAAGGAGGGGTGTAATGAGCCAAATCCAAAGACCTGGACCCACTGCAAGATAAATTTGTATTCTGGTGGGCAGGAGGGTTAAGGTTGAATGAGGTTGCTTGACAGTGTTGGCATCAGGCACTGCCGGGTGGGATGTTAGTGTAGTAGGTGTAGCACAGTACCACTACTCATCCTCCATGGGGCATGATCAGGTGTCATGCACACCAATATCACAACCAAACAGCTAAGCACAACTGTCTCTCACAAGCCACTCCAGACAATACAACCTCTCAACACGCACACATACACACTACAGCACTGAACTGTGGGTTTTTATTCACTTATCATACCATTTTCTCTAACCAATCGTTCTGGGTAAAGGTCTTGTCCATTAATGTCAATCACAGGTTTTCCAATCACTTCACTCTCTCTTGAAGCATTCCCCCATCACTCAGATCCAGTTGCTCATCTTTACTTCAGACTCCAATCACACTTTTCACACCACATACTCTGACCTTTCTGCGCATACCCACGCTGTCCTAAGTAGGGCAGCAGGCCAGAAGATCACATACTTCTGGACAGAGGTGCCAAGTACATGGGCCCAGGCCTCCCTTGGGAAGAGAGCTGTCACCTGAAATGTGTAAAACTTTCCACATGTCCATCATCTTGGGCTGTCCCCGGTAAAAATAAAAGTCAGCACCTATGCTTATGGAGGCTTCTGCTGGTAACAATAACTGACACCAGAGCCAGAGAGTGCAGCATGCTGGTGGCCAGGTTGAGACACTAATTCCAGATACCTTTTCAGTTTTTTCCCCATGAACCTCCCCTGCTCCTCTGGAGGGACAAGCTTTGAGAACAGGCTGTCCCCACCAAATGGGGAATGTTGTCGCTTCATGAAGAGGCCCCAGACCCACAAGTGGCATCTCCACAGGAGATCTTGGGAGAGAGGCATAGGCCCTCTAATCTGAGGACTGTCAGTTTGAATCATCTCCTGCAGTCAGAAGCCCTTCTGCCTGGCATTTGGGGCCACCATTCACTTCTTTCTGTGCAAAAGCAAAAATTGTGAGCAGAATGGACTCATATCAACAATGTTTGGCCACATGAAGCAGACACCTGGGGGTCCTATACATGTGCAGGGAGGCTGCTCTGATGTGCTGTAATTACAGCACGTCAGAGCAGACTTGATTAATCGGGTCTGTGGAAAGTTAATCTGCTGGACTCATTTAATTGAGTCTACTGGAACACTCCAGGGGCACTTACACACATGCTCCAAGAGGTTGTGGGCCGGGGGATGCCTTAATTAGCAGAGTTCCAAGAGCCATGCTAATTAAAAGCTCTCAGAGCATCACATGTATCGGCATCCACACACTGAAAAATGGTGGTGGGGCGCTTTGAACTAAAGCTCATTGAACCAGCTTTAATTTAAAGCACCTTGCCACCATTTTTCAGCCCAGGGATGCTGATTCATATGATGCTGGAGTCTGCTGGAGTCCAATAACTCCCACACTCCAGCAGACTCAATTAATCAAATCTGCTTCAACATGCTGTAATTACAGCATCTTGGAGTAGCCTCCTGGCACATATAAAGAAACCCCAGCAGACACCAGCGGTACATGTATCAGCGTCCCTGCGCTGAAAAATGGCAGCGGGGTGCTTTAAACTAAAGCTGGTTCAATGAGCTTTAGTTCATACCATCCTGCTGCCATTTTTCAGGGCAGCGATGTTGATAAATGTTGACATGTTAATTAGCACCCCCTGCCCACCTCCCGGAGCACATCTATAAATGCCCCTGGTTCCTGAGATCTGTTCCCCCAGGCTGTTAAAAGTTTCACTTCACTGATAACTACAGTTTGCAAATAGCCAGGGAAAAAGAAACAGCTGCTTGGGATTTGGACCCTGCTTAGCTCACTGGGCTGCCCCTGAGCTCAGCCATTCTGCGGTGCCAAGAATGAGCTGATGAACAAAATAGTTCCAAGGAGTTGCTCTCCAGATCCTTGGCTCTTCCAGTGACTGGCAGGCAGGGCAAATAGATTTTTCTCATCTTAAAGCAGGCAGGCCGAGGTCTCTGGGAGAGCCCAACGTAGCCCGATACTAGGGCTGTGCAAAGCTTTGGGTGGCGATTCAATTCAGCGGAGATTCAGCCCAATTTGGTTACCAAATCTCTGAATCTGAAGTAAATTAAAGGGAAGTGGTCCTTGCCTCTACCTTGGGCAAATTCAAGAGGAGGTTGGCTGATCACCTGTCTGGGGTCTTGTGAACCCAGCACTCATTCCTGCCTGTGGCAGGGGCTCGAGGTAGATGATCTGTTCAGGTCCCTCCTGACCCTAGCTACTGGGAAACTATGACTTGAATCAGGGGACCAATTAAAAGGTCTGAATAAATTCGGAGAGCTTTGATGATTCGGGCAGTCCCCAGTGGCTGCAGCAGGGAGCTGCAGCTGACTCCAAGCTGGTAAGTACTAG
>NW_017728931.1:8479535-8485122 GCF_001723895.1 Crocodylus porosus
CTTTAAGAAAAAAAAACCAAGACAACCCTGGGACTCTCTGCTCCTGCAGTGGCCTCAGGGCTTTGGGGTGCACATGCAGAGCCCCCCATGTGGTGGGGGGCAGTGAGAATCGCCCCCTGCCAGGCAGGAATGGTGAGTCCAGGGTTTTTTCATTTGTTTTTTTTTCTTAAAGGGCTGAGCTGGGGCTGGTGGGGTGTCAGGGGGCTCATGCAGGCTCCCCACACAGCATGGGGCACCCAGTGAGCTGGGGCTTTTTTTTCCCAAAGAGCCGGGAACTGGGACAGCCAGGGCAGCCATTGCTGGGCTGGGGGGATGAGCCTGGCTGATTCAGAGATTCGGAGATTCAGCAGCAGCCGAATCAATTCAGGACAGTGGTTAAAATTGCTGAATCGAAGCTCTGTCCCCCAAATCGGCCAAATCTGAATCCAAAGCGAATACCAGCCACTTTGCACAGGCCTACCCAATATCCTAATACTGAAATTTCCTTGAAGATTTTTTTTGATATTGCCTGTAACTATTGCTAGTGCTAAATGCAGCTTCAGTAAATTAAAATTAGTTAAAAACTACCTAAGGTCTACAAAGGGACAAGAAAGTGTATCCAATCTGTTCCCTAACTGACAGGTTTGCTATGTGAAAGGCAAGAAAAATTAATACTTAAATAAGATGGCTTCTGACCCAGGATTTCCTGAGACTCCTGGAAAAATCTGAAATTTTGCTTTTATCTTTTCCTCAAAAATTCTGGGTCCAGGGAGTGAATGCTTTTTCCCAATGATTTTTAGGGGTGTCTGGTTGTTTCTGAACTTTTTAATCTTAAGGAATTTCATAAGTGAAAAAAACAAAAAATTCTAGATACTGGACCAGGAAATGGTCCTGGACACCATGGTTATGGATTGGACTCCATCACCCCAGTCACTGCAGAGGTATAGGGGAGAACTTCCCCCAGGGCACAGTGCCATTGACATAGCTTGTGTCCCCCCAGCATTCACCTTGCCCTAGACTGATTTCCTCTACTTCTCGCAAACACCCACAGACATTTACAATTGCAATAGCCTGCCCCTGCACGGGCCCCTTTCCCCAAGGATCTCAAAACACTTGACAAGGCACATATGTCGTGTTCATCAACACCCCCTTTTAGGGTAGGGCAGTATTATTATCTATATGCCCCTGCAACATGGAGAAACTCCAGGCAAAGGAAAGCAACTCACCCTAGGTCAGACAATGAATCTGTGGCAGAGTTGGGATTAGACTCACAGCCCCTTGTCTCGTGCCCATGGGTAAGTGTAACCAGCATTTGACTCTCTTGATTTCCTGACTTAGAAGTTCTTTAAAATCAAAACATATGTTTAAGAAATTGTGATTATTCTGCTCACCTTATTGACACCTATTTATACCAGTGGAATAAAGATTGTGTACGTGAGTGTATAACACAATGCAATGCAACACGATCCCTGATTAATTACCTTATTTATTTACATACCACACTCACCATTTCCCCCCAAAATAGCAGTTGTAAATAGGGGTACATGTCTTAATTAAAGAAAGTGATTCTAAACAGGTTGGTTAAAGGAGAAAATCCTTCACAGAACAAGGTGTGTGTCTTATTTCAGGGCATGTTACATGCAAATAAATATGTATATGTGCTGGAGCAGATCCAGGAATTCTCAAAGGGAGTGGGGGAGCAGCAACCTGCACTTCAGGGGTGGCTGCACCCTTAGCTCCCAGCCTCCTCTGCCCCAATGGATGAGGGCGAACTGCCCTCAGGCTCCTCTAGAGACTATGTTTAGGTCACTAAAGCAGTTGAAAATCCCTCATCTTCTTCCATTCCCTTCCCCTGCATGCCACTGTTGTTTTCCCCACTCTTCTGGAGGCAGGGAAAACACCAGAGCTGTCTCTGCTGGCCCCAGCCAAGCTGTGCCAGGACTGAGCTTATCTAAGAATGGGGACAGCAGCAACAACAAGGTGAGGGAGTAGTTTCCCCCCATTCTGTCCTATGCCCCAGGAGCAGGTGTGAGAAAATTGATCCGACTGTCCATCCTCATTGCTGCTTTCCCCATGCTTCCCCCACCCTTGGCACAGTGGGGAGAGCAACAGCAGGAAGGAGGGGGTGAGGAGGGAAGGGGGATTTTCATTTCTTTTAAGGGCTTTAAAAAGTCTCTGGAGGCTTTTGTGGTGTGGTCCAATCTAAAAAGAGGGTGCAGTTGCACCACTGCACCCACTCTGAATCCGCCTCTGTGCACATGTGTGGGTAATATTTTTTTAGCAGAGCTATTCAAGGCCCATCACCCTCCCAGGACTGTTAATCCAACAATTTTCATACGGAAAAAATAACAAAATGCACTTGTAGTAAGAAATAAACGATGCCACCAGGTGAGCCATGCTCAGTCCTGTTAGCTGCTGCCCAAACCATGATTTCAAATACATGGATGGAAACTGCTGAGTTGAGCAGTGCTCCTCTGCTTTCATCAGCTGTGACTGAGAGCTGAATTTGGCTGCTGGCTCAGAAAGCAGGGTAAAGAGTGGAGCGCACACCTGGGCAAACAAAGCAGCAGGAGCAGGGACAGGCAGGGTCAGAGAGCTCTGCTCATGGGCTCAGTGGGGAAGGCCAGCTGCCATTTGTTCTTTCCCATCAGATCCACACCAGCAGTCTTCAGAGGGAGAGCCACAGCACTCCCAGCAGCTAAAAGTGGCTTGGATCGGTTCCCACATGCCTGGATCCTGCCTTTTGCCACCCAAATTAGGCCCCATGTGCCAGGATCCAGCCTCACACCACCCAGATTGGGCCCCAAATGCCTGGATCCCACCTCATGCTACTCACGTCAGGTCCTACACCACCCTGGCCCATGCATCCAACTTAGTGTACAGGGCCGCACTATCCTCCAGCACAGGCAAGTGGGGCGGGGGGAGAGACCTGCCCCTCCTGAAATTGGCCCCCAAAAGTGGGGCAGTTTTTTTGCCACAGTTTTTTTGCTGTGCAGGCTGGCAGCATGTTTGCGGGGGGAGCGGGGGCGGGGGAGGGAAGACACCTAACCAGAGCACAGAAATATAGGAGCAGATATGGGGCTTTTGGCCCACCCCCAGGGGCACCCACAAATTGTGCTCTCCCAGCCTCAGGAGGCACCAGTCACCCCTGTCCACCAGCAAGGCTTCCTGTGGGCCCAAAAATTTGCCATCTGGGAAGCCATAAATAATGCTGCCGCTGATTCCTTGCTGCCATTTTTTAGATCTGTGATGAGCCCTGCAGGTTGGATGACACAGCTTCACTGGCTGGATCTGGCCCACAGGCCAAGGGTTAAGCATCCCTACTATAAAGGGACAGAATGGGAAAAAATCTGTCCCCCATCTGCCTCAGACCACAAGGAAAAGCACCTTCTCCTTTCTGCCATGGGAGGGGGTACCGAATAATGATTGAGGCTGAATGAGAACTAACCTGAGTCCCCACCCCCAAGTTCAGAGTGACTCCAGAGCTCAGACCAGTCAGTGACACCTTCGCCTGAAACAAAGACAGCGTCACTGCGAACTTCCTCCACGTCATCTACTCTTGGTTCACGTGGCCTCTCCATTACCTGGGGCCACATGGAGTTCTGTATCTGTGATCCACGCAATCCTTCGGTTCGCTGCTGAGGCACCCACACAAAGGCTGAAACCTGAAGCCAACCCCAGAAACATCTGTGAAAATTCACCTCGCATCCTGAAGTCTCTCCTCAAATGTTCGGTCCATAGCTCTGCCCTTCAACCCTCCCACTGGTTCACCCTTGACTGGACCCAACTGGCAAAGCATTCTGCCAAAATCGTGACCAGAAAGACCCAGATCTCCTGCCTGAATTTATCTGGAGAGATTAGAAGCCTTTATATTAAAATCCACCACCCCCAGATCCATCACTGGAATATTTCTGTGCATGTGAACTCCTAAACTTTGAACCCAAACTTTTCATATAAAACTATACAGACCCAACATAGTAGTCATTGCCTGAGAGACATCCCAGACAATACACTCCTCCCTTTCCTTGGGAGTCTGCAAACATGAGGAGAGAGTAGGTGGATTCCTTACCCTCTTCCCATGGCAGTGCCAAAGGAATAAGTTTTCAGCCTTTATATTTCTCTCTGACCCTCCTTCCCTCAGTTCCCCTACATATAACCCCCTCACCTGTTCAGCTGCAGAAAAAGGACTCATCCTTGAGCCCAGAAGAAGAGAGTCATGAGTCTGTGGCTGTTGCAAGTAGAAATAATGGTCAGACAAGGGAAGCTGAAGGGCTCAACTGACCTGGGCTCCATCTTTGAGGTCAAGGCTTTTATGTCATTTTCTCAGCTGCATGGGATTGTGCAACAGGATTTGCCCCCTAACCTTAGCAAGTCCATACAGGATTTGTATCCAGGTGCATTCTGCTTGGTCATCTCCTCTGTCACTTTTCCCTCTCTTTCCATGCCACGGCATAGACCAACTCCATGTGGCCCACCTCTTGGCAAGGGGCCACTTCTCCTCCAGAGGCAGCACATGGCTCACTGGACTTCAGGGCCCCACCTGAATCTCCCAATCCCACCTCAGAGGCAAAGGTGCCCAGTCTTCAAGAGATTTTTTCATTATTATTTTTGAGGAAAATGTTTTGCGTCCCAGGTCAAATTAGCCAGATCCAGTCCAAATCCATTTGAATCATCCAAGAACCATATGTGGCCCTACCACTGGAAAGTATCCTCCACCTCAGCCTGGGGCTTCAGACACTTCCAAATCCTTAGGCAGGCACCCTACATGCAGGCTCAAGCCTAGGGACTTGGAGTTCAGATGGCCCCAAGTTTTGCTTGCCCTCAGCTGTATGGCCACAGAAGCAAGCTAGGGAGGAGTCTCCCATTTCCATAAAGTCCATGTGTAGCTGAGATCCTCCCACGGGAAGCTGGCCAGTGGGAAGCTAACTATGAGGCTCTCATAGGGAGTCCTATCTACAAGCAGACAAGGGTGCACCCTCCACTACATAAAGCCATTTGTAAGGCACTTGGTCAGGGTACTGCATCCTGCCACCTTCATGGTCATGCCTCAGCCCCAGCTGGAGCTGGCTCAGTTGCCCAGCTCTGATTCCTCATGAAAACGTTTCTACTTCACCTTCTCTCCCTGCCTATAGGCAGCCAGGCTCCTCGCTGTTCCCCACAAATTGGGGGGTAACACTTCAGCACCCCCTACCCCAACCCTCTCTTTTCTCCAGAAGACTCTAATTCAGGTTGGAAGTTGCTGCGAGACCCTCAGACAGTGGCAGCAGCCAAGAAGGCGGGTTTTATCTCACAGCCTCCTTTCCTCTGCCAGTTCCTGGCATGAAGCCTGCTGGAGGCACAAGATGCTTAGATGCCAGGGGATGGGTGAGGCCTGGAAAGAAACAGCAGTGTGGAAGAGGGTGCTTGCTCAGTATCTCTGGCTCTGCTGGGCGAATGCCATGAAGCGCGTGTGGCAGAAAGCCACCTTGGTTTCTCCCCAAAATCTCTGCCCTGTGACTATGTGATTAGAGGAGCCAGCACAGAGGATTCACACCTCAGCCTGTCTCTTTAGGTAACCTGAGCTGGCTGCATTCCTGAGGGAGGGGGGAAACCTGCTCCCTCTGCCTAC
>NW_017728931.1:8485677-8488156 GCF_001723895.1 Crocodylus porosus
GCTCTGGGAGAGGGGTCGGCCAAGCATAAGGCGCCCCTAGGGAGGCATTCGGAGCCTGGAAGGTGGTCGGGCACAGGGAGGTGGGCGGCTCAACGCAGGAGCACCCCCTACTGGCCCGCCACAGCGCTGTTTGTTCTCAAGCGAAGCAGACTCCAGAGAAGCAATGCCACAGGAAGTCCTTCCTCAGGCACTGCCTTGGGCTCAATCCCCTTCATATCTGACACATGGCCTGGGAACAACCAAAGCAGAGGTTCCCCTGCTGATCTACCATTTGCTTTACACAGAGCCACTGGTGCAGGCATGGGCAAGATGTGCTTGGTCCTATTGGCAACCCCAGGTGATGCAGACATGATCTACAACTCCCACTGTCCCATTCCTTATTGCCATGTCTCCTTCTTCTGAAGACCAACCCAGCATGCATGAATGGCACATACCTCTGGTGGTTGGGTGGGCACGGCTGTGCTGGCAGCAGTGGGAGCACTGCGGCGGGAGCTCCCGCAGACACCACTGGCACTGGGTGGGGGCAAGCCCCAACCAGTGGGCAGCAACCACCCTCAGACACCGCCGGTAGCAGTGGCCAGGGATGATCATGGACCGCCCACAGACACTGCTGGCAGTGCTGGTGACAGGGTGGCAAGCAGCAACCACCCACGTGCACCCTCTACATGTCACCCCTGCCAGCACGTTGCTAATTCCAAACAAAAGTAACCAGGACACACTGCACAGGCACTCCCAACTCCTGCCACTCCCTACAGACCACAGTGGGACACACACACACACACACACACACACACACACACACACACTGTGAGACACCCAGAATAACAATTTATTACCATCTCTTTCATACCAAAATACAGTGCATGAACAAGAGTAGGCCTGTGATGAGAGGCCTCTGTCTCTACCTCTGAGTGTAATTCTCCCAGCCTTCCCCTTCACTGACCAGGCATAGATCTGCCTGGCAAGTGCATCCTCTGCTGATAACTCCCACCCCTCTGCCTAGGAGGATGTTAGAGGGAGTCACTTGCTCTGAACTGCCCCAGGTGTGCATGTTCTCCTAAATGGCCCCCTCCTTCTGACTTCCAGCTCCTTTCTTCCTTTCTCTAAAGTAGTGAATGAATGTTTCCCCTGTACCCCCTCCCTCCCCTGACAAGACAGATTAGAAAAATGTAACCCTCTCTCCTCCAGTCTGTGACAGCAGCAGAGAGAATGACTCCCTTTGTCCTCAGCCATGAAGGTCAGATCAGTACCAGAACCAGGAATTTCTTTGTGAATTACATCAGAGATCGTCTGTCTCTGTCCATCTCTTCTCCTGAAAGAGGAAGACAATGAGTTTTCACACAGTTCCCTAGTGCTTTTGTACTGAAGGACCCAAAGCACCTTGATGAAACCCTTGTTGAAGGGGGCAAAACCCAGCAGCTGTTTTAACAGCACAGTGAAACACTTTAGGAAGCAGTGTATAATTTCTTGTCCCTGTGAGCAGTCCCATAGGGACTTTTTATGAGCACAGCAGTCAGATGGTTCATTGCACTACAGTGACAACAGCTCCAGCCTTATGCTGGGACACAGAAGTTAGCACTGCCACAGAGAGAAGGAGACCTCTCAAAGTCACATGCAGCACAGCTCCCCCTCGTCCCACACTGGCACTGGATGCAGTGCTGCTCCTGAATGAGGCACCTGATTCTTCCCTCGTGCCTAAGCTTATACTAGTTGCACAGGAATGGCATGCCCTCCTCCCAGGAAAGCTGTCTCCCACTCACCTTGCTGGCAGGGATCTGTGTACTCCACCATCGACTGTTCATCTGTCAAAGAAGAAACAGACTGTTATGTCCAGCACCAGATGCCACCCAAGGAAACAAGGAAAAGCTTGGTCCTCTCAGAGTCATATCTGCCTCCCTCCAAGTCCAACCTCCCCTTCTCCCAGTTCAGAGGAGGGAAGACATCCTGAGCCATGCTCAATCTGATCCACTTTCCAAAGTCTTCAAAATGTCTGAACATGGAATGGCACAGAGGCAGGAAGTTGAACAAGGGTTTAAACACATTAGCTTTTAGAAATAAATGCTCTTATTCATAAGCACTAGTGAGGTACAAGAAGTTTGACTGGCACAGATTTGAGACAGTGCACTGGGTAGGTCATCCCAGGCAAGGGCTGATACAGTCTCTGTCCATGACATCACCATCAGGTTTTCTATATATGCTAGACATGTTATGGAAAATCTCCTGAAATGTCTCAGAACATTTGAAAACAAGATTGGGACTATTTTTGTGCTCTTCTCCTTGTAAAGCTGAGTATCTTAGCGAGAGAGAGAGAATGCCTGGATGCCACTCCCACCAGATCTGACTAAATGAAAGAGATGTAGAAAGAGATCCCAGGACCTTTAACAGAAGATCCTCAAGGAGCACATCTGTGATGGGCTGGCTTCAGGGATGATGCTCAAGGGCAACCAGCACAGTTTCATTAGGGGCAGGTCATATCAGA
>NW_017728931.1:8488906-8498391 GCF_001723895.1 Crocodylus porosus
CAAGTTATTAGAGAGTAGATTTAGATTAGACATCTGCAAGAACTACTTCACAGTTAGGGCGGCTAGGAGCTAGAACCAACTTCGTAGGGAAGTGGTGCTGGCACCTACCCTGGGGATCTTGAAGAAGAGGCTTGACGACTACCTGGCTGGACTCACTTGAGCCCAGTCTTTTCTCCCGCCCAGGTGGGGGGTTGGACTTGAAGATCTACAAGGTCCCTTCCAGCCCCTGCTGTTCAGTTTTATTGAAAAGCTGAAAGTCAGCCTTTCCCACACTGATGTTCCACTATAGTGCAGCAACACACTAAACTTTACAGCAATGACATTTTTGCGGCAGACAACCTGCCCCTGGCCAAGGACTGAATTTTACTGTCCACATGTGGTACAATAAGTACCTACAAGAACATGAAAACTGCCATTTACTGGGTCAGACCATAAGTCCGTCTTGCCCAGTATCCTGTATCACACAGGACAGAGTGGTGTCTTGTTTTAGAGAAGTTATTTATGGGAAGGGAAGAGGAGGTTTGGTTTGGTTTGGTTTGGATTATTTTTGTTTTTCTGGAAGAGGGATTGCACATTTGCTGGCAAGCTGATTTTATTTTAAAGTGAACAGGACAAATAAATAACAATCCCTAGAAGTGCCTGATATATTGTCTCTGCAGGTGAAATTATTTTATGTCTAAGAACCTTTTTGCATTTTGTCAGCATCTTAAAACTGAACTATTCTGCTAAGAAATGCATTGTGTTATTTTAAAGATTGCTGTCCTGGGTTCTTTTTATTTGGAAAAGAGCTCACATCAAGTAAAAGGGGGGTTACTTTCTCAAATTGTTTTTCTCCCCTTCTAGTGGAAAAGTAGCTGATTTACTGAATTTCACAGGTGTGAAGTTCAAAAGAAGAGTGTGACCACTTGAAAAGAAATGAGTGAGATCTGCCGGCAAAGGCTTCACGAGCCAAGCTGCCAGCAGTCTGACACATGTCACATCGCAGCCCACCTGGCTGGTAGTAATCATAGACTTTAATTGCTGCTGGCTTCAGGTCCCTGACTGGAACATCTTGGCTCATGGTGAAGGAATACGTCTGAGTGTCTTTATCCAGCTGTGGGGAGAGAAAGGGTACAGTAAGCACTCAGGGTACCATACCAAAGCCTGTTAGACACACATCCTATTGATGTACCTGCAGTGCCCCCTGCTGTTACTGTCCCAGGCGTACTTGAGCAGAGACTGAAGAATATGCTGAATATTGGGAGTTTTTTAAATAAAGACAGACTTGCCACAGAGGAGCTGGTAAAGCTGGAACTCCCAAAAACATGTGTCTATGGCCATTGCTTAGGCATCTATCCCACTCATTTCTAAACACAGCACAGGATTGTAGAAACAATAGGGCCTGTGCAGGACTGACTGTCCCCTTCTTTGGCTTGCTCTGTTATCTAATCCTTGCTGATACTTTAGAGGCCACTGTTGCATCTTATTTGCTCTTGTTCTCTCAAATGTGCTTTACTGAAGAGGTGAGTCTTAAAGCAGGATTGGCGGATGGCTTTACCTGCTGCTATAGAAGAGGGCTCCAGACCATGCCTGGAAACTGGTCAGAGAGGCCCTGTTCGTCCAGCCCTTTTGTGTACAATCCTGGATCCTGACTATAACAGAGCCCCCCCGTGGGACAAGACCAGGCTGTCTGCATTAGAACCCTGTAGAGCAGCTTGTAGTGAATAAGGAGCCAGGGTAACAGGCTTTCTTTGACCCGTCTTCATCAGAGGTGTGCTGCCATGGCCAGCTGCAGCTTCACTTTCTGTGTGAAATATTTATCTGAGCACAGTGATGGACTGGCATGTGGAGTGTTTCAGCGCAGGAGGCAAAATGATTCTCTGCAGGAGGTCTGGCTGTGAGTCAAACATTCCCTCCTGATTCCAACCAGATGTGAAATGTGGAGCCAAGACAGATGATGGCAGAGTTCTCTGTCAGGGCCTCCTAATGCCTCTGGCTGGGATGAGAGGCTGCTACTTGCTGCCCAGCTCCCTGTGGCTCCTAGCTTGCAAGGTTATCAGAGACTCACTTCATCTCAGCAAAGTAGCTCCTTTCTCTTTTCCTCCCCAGCACTCTACAGGGTACAGTTTGGACAGTAGGTAGCTTGCATTTCACCAGCAGTACTAAATCAGAACACCTCCTTCAGCTAGGACAGGACAAAGGCAGTGATAATATGGATCAAAGGGTCTGTATATCCCAAGTCCCCAGTGGGGCATCAGTCAAATATTGTTCTTAGGTTGCACTCAGTCCAGCCTGCAGCAGGCTTATCCCTCACTGGTACTGCAGCCTCCAGCCCATACTCTCAGTTCACCCCAGAAGCAGGCTGGCCATGTGGACAGAGCAGCAGTAACAGCTGGGAGCATTTGGGTGCCAGAATGCCACACATGATCTAGAGTCATATTGTTTTACAGATCACTTTTCTTGGCAAGGGAGATTTGAAAATTTACAGATTACATAATTCTTTAGTAGCAGCTCCACATGGATAGACTTATTGTTATGTGAGAATTGGGGGAGGAGAATAAAGTCATGACCTCAGTAGGGACATGGTGGGCAGCCCAGGATAAGGGTCTGAGGCTTGTATCCTTGAGGCTTGCTTCTGAATTGAAGATGGAATCCAATGTGCGACTAACAGAATAGGGGAGGCTGGTGCTTGCTTAAGAGAATAAGGTTCCAAGGTAAATTATTTGGGAAGGGGTGGATTTTCCCCCTGAGGTCACAGCAGATTTTAGTAGTACATACAGTTAAGAAACTATTGGCAGGGCAGTGCCCCATACCACAGGAGTTGTCCCAGGTCTGCATACAATGTGAACGCACACATGTTTTGGATTCAGAAGGCAAGCCTGGCTTGCATGTGTGGTTGGAAGCAGGCAGCACAGTCACTTCAATCACTCCTTACAAGTTAGCCCCTGGGTCATCAATCGGAGTAAGCTGAAGGGGTAGGGAGCTGCCTGCTCTCCAAGGTGCAGAGGAGGATAGGACAATCCCCGGGTAGCATGTCATGTCCTCTGATTTAGCTACTACACGGATTACCTAGGACCAGAGCTAACTCTTGCCCCCTGGGAACCAAGCCCATGCCTGAAACTAGACTAACAACCAGGGTTAGCTTGTATGTATGCTAGAGTCACCTCCCTAATCCAAGCACTGACCTGATCCAGGTAGACTGTGAGATGCTCAGCCCCAAACTCCACTCTCTGCACATATGGCTGGTGCTGAAGCTGGGTAAGAGGATCAACATAGTTAGAGACACCCAACACCCAGCCTCTTCTCTCAATTGTCTCTCCCCACAGGAGATGCTCTGTGGGATTAGAGAGGAAAGGATGGAGGGGTGAAATATGTTTCCCACCCCAGGATCAAAATGTCACCCACATCTAGAGCACAAGAGTGAGCACAATAGTCTAGAAGGTCCAAAGGATGAATGTTTAAGGCCATATGGAGACAGAAACAAGTGGGATGTGCCCTCTGGGAGCTTCCCATCCCTGCTGCAGTGACAGAGCCAAGGGTGGGTACTGTGGCTGAGATCCCCACACCATGCCACCTGGCTCTTGGCTAAGCTGGCTCCACTGTGACATGGCTCTAGTCACCAGAGCGAAAGGGCTGGTGGGGAAGGGAAGGGACTTACATAGGAATTGGTGCCCTGGACAGGGTGGAATCCAGACAGCATCTTCACCTCAATAATGGCCATGTTGGAGGTGTTCCGTCTTCCCTCATAGCTGGATGGAAGAGACCATACACCTAACACCCTGCCATTACTCCTCTGCCCTCCCTGGCCTGTCCCACTGCCTTCTCCCCTCCCATATATGCTGTGTCCCTGAGGTTTCTGCCCACTGGCTGGCTCCTGGCTCTCACCTGACACTGATGCTGAGGGTCAGGACATGGGGGGCTGTCTCACAGCTGTCCCCTGCTGCTTTCACACTCAGGAGGAAGGCCTCTCCATCCTTCTCAGGAAGCACATTGTACCGCAGGACCGTCTGGAGGGAAACATACATAACATCCAACCAGTAAGGCCACACATCCAGCTAGTAAGGATGTGCCCTTACCACTGCCCTTCCATGCTCACCCACCCTCCCCTGGCCTCCTTTGGTGCAAGTGAAAGGGGTCATATCCCATCCCCTTCTCTGAACTGAGCACTGCAGCCTCCTCTGACATCCTCCAGGCAGTCCTGCTGGGTGGCTGTCTCTCACCTGCACGTACACACAGCCTGTGCCAGTGGCATGCAGAGTGTATTCTCCAGGAATGTCAGGGAGAGGTAGCTGCTGCAGTACCAGCTGGTTGGCCGTCTCCACGTGGAAGGAGTGCTGGAAGCTGTTGCCCGATCTTACAGTCATGGTGATATCTCCCGACCTGATAAATGTCACTGCACCATATCTAGCAAGGGCCTGCAGGGCAACGATAGTGTCCTGTGGAAGGAAAGATGGTCACATTGCTACCTGTAGATCCATGCCTGAGGGAAACAGCTCATACAGTCTGCCTCCCTCATTCAAGGACAGAGAAATGTTCTCTGTAAGACTCCAACCGGTTGGATTCCAGCTCCCAGCCCCTCAGTGCCATGGGTTCTGCTCCTGTGGGTACCAGCAGTTCATTTCATGCCCTCTACCTCCAATCCCAGTGAGATTTTAGTATGGAGATCTAGCCCTTGTGGGGATCCCAGCCTGCTGCTCCCCAAGAAGGCCTGGTCCCTGGCTGGGAGAAAAAGAGTTTGTACCTGGGTGGAGGCAAAGCCTCCATAGGCATTCTGCTGCTTGGTGAGCCAGGTCACAATGCCAGTGGCAAATGCAATATCTTCCTTAGTCACATTTTCCATCATGAGCAAAGCCATCAACATGTAGGCTGTCAGCTCCACATCCACAGACATGGCCTGGGACCAGCTGTCCTGAGCAGGGAGTTGAGCAGGCTTCCAGCTCCAGTGTATCTGTCCTCCTGGGAGAGGAGGAACAAGAACTTGAGGTGCATTAGAACATTTGTTTGGACTCAGGACTGCTGTCCTCACTGGGCTCTACTTTCCAACAGGCATGGACGAAAGGCCATAGGCTGAGTCTGGCTGAGGAAATACCTACATGGAAGCAATACTGTGTGTGGGGGAGCTGAGTAGTGAAGTGTCACTTCATGGTAAAGGGGCCATATTAAAGCAGACATTTGGGCAGGAGAGAGTAACCACTGACCACTTTGCAGGGGTGGGGGGAATGATGTGATCTGCTCACCTCATTACAAAGCTGCATCAGACAAGGTGGGGGGGGGGGATGAGTGGAAAAAGCAGAGATTAATCAAGCAAAATCGAATGAGGATGAAACAACCTGGGGAAAACAAGCCCAAACACTGATGCCCTGGGGAGAATGGAGCCTGAACAGGAAAGGGATTGGTGGGGCCTGGGCAGGACAGCACCTTTGAGATGAATTTGCAGCATGGTACATTAGCTACAGAGTAGTCTGTTAAGGGAAGGGTGCAAACACCTGAATGAATAAGATGGTAGGATCTGTGCAGTCACTACCAACTCCCAGGAGAGGGGCTGGAAAAGCTTTCAGCGTTCTACCCTCACTACCTTCCTTGACTCTGTGGTAAGCCTCCAGGCTCTCAATGCTGGTACAATTGATGCTACCAGTCATGGGAGCCCTAATATTCTCAACAAAGCAGCTGGCAGCCCCACAATACCTGACTTGATGGCCTGCTGGTCCAGCTTAGCAAGAAGAGAGTCCCTCCTAGACCCATCTCCAGCCAATGAATAGACATATGCCAGCAGCGCCTGAGTGTAGATGCCAGTGACAATGGAGGAAGCATTCCTGAGGCATTTCAAGCCATTCTTCACCATCGGGTCCTGGGATAGAAAGGAATGTGGAATTGATTTAATAGGAGGAGAAGCAGCAAAGAGAAATGGAGATGACCCCACAACTGTCAAACCCATCCCCTTATGGCTAGGGACCTACTGAATTCACAGTTCTGCAACTTCTGCAGAAACCACGAAATTGGTAGGCCCCCTGTGAAAAAGGGTGGTCCCCGCAAAAAAACACAGAGACCACAACAAAACAGGAAAGCAGCCAGCAAGCGAGCAGGGGCAAAAAAGGCAGCTACAAACAGAAAACAGCATGAAGTCCTGGCATCCTGGAGCACAGGAGGAAGCGGGGAGCAGAAGCAAATCGAGGACTGAGCCCCTGACAGACTCAGTGCAGGAGCCTTTCAGTGGTCAGCCTGGAAAGTCAGGAGAGTTTTGGCACCTGCTTTTAAAGCATGTGCAGGAATGCTGCTGCAGCATGCCTGCTTGCTTCTGTATAAGAAAGAGCAGACATGAACACAAAGAAGGCTTCCAAGACTGCCAAATACATTTCAGTGGTGGTTCATGTAAGATAGTATCCTACAGGGACCTTGCATGCAGATGGAGGCAAACTCTTCTGCACCACCTGCAATCTAACTCTGGATGTGTCCAGGAAAAACAGCACCAATTATCACTTGGAGTTAGAGGGACACATGAAGAGGAAGGCTGTTGCAGAGGCTGAAGGTCAGAGCAAGAAGCAAGTGAACATGTCCTCCCTGTTTAAAAGGACCACAGAAAGCAAGTGTGGCAAGGTAAGGTGAGAGGTGGCATTTTCCCTCATGGAGGCTTCTGTGGCAGCCAGCATCCCACTAGAGAAGCTTGATTATCCGAAGTTAAGGGACTACCTGTCCCAAAATGTGCTCAATGCTGGTAGTTTTCTGTGTGCCAACAAGCTTCACCAGTACTATCTCCCTGCAGAGACTGCTTTGCATGTAGAGTCCAGGAAGGCTGTCTTGGCAGAGTATTATTCCTTTTCCATTGTGACTGATGAAGCCATCAACTCTTAGGACAACTATGTGCTGCACATTTTATTTGTACCAGGAGCTAGACTGACCAGGACCTGCCTGTGTTTCAAACTGAGCTGATCCACCCAACCTCTGTCAATTTTTCCACTGTGTCCCAAGCAATCATGAAAGTAATTGTTAGCTATGGTGTAGACTTTAACAAGATCTCAGCATTCCTGTCTGACAATGCCATGCACATGTGCAAGGCTCTCTCTGATGTGCTCCAGGGAATGCTGCCCAACATTGTTCACGTCGTCTGCAGTGAGCACATTTTGTCCCTAGCAAGTGACATCTGGCGCACGCAATCCCGGCAGGTGGATACCCTAGTGTCTTCTTTCAAGAAACACTTCAAACACTGTCCAGATCGTAAGGTCCAGTACAGGGAGACAGTTGCTAGTCAAAGTGGAGACTCATGTGCCATTGTGCTGCTACCGCCAGAGCCTGTGCTGACACACTGTGCAATTCCTGGTTCAATGTGGTTCATTACCACACCAAACACATGCAGCACTACCAGCGGTTTGTGAGTGAGGACCTGGAAATCACACCCAGCAGGCAGTGCATGCTTAAGCTTCACAATCTCTTACAGAGAGGTGACATTCAAGATCAAATGACATTTGGGGCTGACAAGGCCACCTGATTCATGAAGCTTCTGACCTGGTTTGAAGGCCAGCAGGCTGTGATCTACCACACATACAACAAGATAAGCTTGATAAGCTAGGTCAAAGACAATGCTTCACTGGAACTGTAAAGCTTCCCTCATGAAAACCAGCACAGAAGGAACAGGTTCCAGACAATAGCTGCTAAGTTGAACCATTACCACAGGTATGACCTGTCACTACCACTGCAGTTCAGACAGACAGCTGCCCCCTTCCTTAGTGCTGGTCACCTTTTGAACCCCAACCAGGTGTCTGTGCTGAGCTGTGACTCTCGGCTATTGAAAGCAATCCTGGGATGAGGGGAAAAAGCATGACCATTAACATGATGTCTAAGTGAACTTTGTGAAAGAGTGCCAGATGCCTGTGCCTGTATTCTGGGACTCTGTCTGTGACCAGGTACACATCTTCACACCCTGGCAAGATGCTGCCTCGCCATTCCAACAAACTCAAGTGGATGCTGAATGTGCCATCTCAGTGTATGGACAAGTGTTCACCCCACAGAGACAGAGAATGTCTCCAGGCACTGTGGCTGGATGCACCATGCTTGCATTTAATACATAGCCTGAATCGCCTGTCTTAAGGTTAGCAGTCAGTTTTGGTAAACTCTTTTTTATAATGTTTTTTAATAAAGTGTATATAGCTACTGTAAGTTACAAGTCATGCTGTGCATAGTACAGCTTTATTTTCATAAGATATTCTAGTTTGGAGTTTGGTTAAGAGCTTAGATCGTCTCACTTAATAAAGTATATACAGCTGGTTTTTGTTACAATTCATTGCCTCCATTGATTTATTTTAATAAGATATTTAATTTTACAGATTAATTAGGTGCTTAGCCTGCTTAATAATTATGCAGCAATTAATGGCTTCCATGGGCTTTATCCCCTGGTTAAGCCCAGGGAAGACATTAATTGCTGCAGTATTAAGCAGTTTAGGATATGGTTAATGGCTTTCCCGGGTTGATTGGGGTTCAAGCCCCGGGAAGCCATTAACCATGTCCTAGACTGCTTGCTAATGTCAATCCCCTGATCAAGCCCAAGGAAGGCATTAATTGTCACAGTAGGAAGTGGTCTAGGATGTGGTTAATGGCTTCCCTGGGCTTGATCCCCAATCAAGCCAGGGAAAGCCATTAACTGTGTCCTAGACTGCTTAATACCATGGCAATTAATGCCTTCCCCGGGCTTAATCCCCTGATCACGCCTGGGGAAGGTATTAATTGCTGTGTTAACAAACAAACCCCAGTTGGGGCCATCAGTCAATATTTAGAGCGGGGTGGGACTTGGCCAATCAGAGATGGGGGGTTGGGGAGGTACTGCTTGCCAATGCAAAAATGGTGCCTGACACCACGCTGAGAGCATGAAATCGAGAGGCAGCCACCCTGAATTAGGTAGGTCCCTACTTATTGGCAAAGTTAAAAGTATGGCAGTTATAACTATTCAGGGTGCATCACACAGGGAAAGCCTGGCCCACAGAGTTGTCACAGAGAAGAGAGGATGTGGGCATTCAGGACTATACTCACACTGAGTGGCTTCCCTGCCTCCAGCAGTGCCGACGTTATGTATGCAGTGAGCGAGATGTCATCATTTACGCCACCCTGCAGGCCACACAGAGAGAAAGAAAGAGATTGGGAGGAATCAACCTCAAGTGTCTCTATACTAATGCTAGGAGCATGGGGAAGAAGCAGGAGGAACTTGCATTCCTGCTTGCAAACAAGAACTTCAACTTGGTTGGGCTTACTGAAACGTGGTGGGACCCTAGTACCCATGACTGGGCAGTAAGCATTGAGGGCTATAGGCTGTACAGATATGATAGAGTAGGGAGAAGGGGGGGAGGCTGTTGGTCTCCATGTTAAGGAGCATTATACATCTTCCATAATCAAAATGGTATCAGAGGAGGGGCAAATTGAGGTATTGTGGGGGGAACAACCGGCACCATACCTACAGGTTAGGGAACTCCCCTCTTGTCAGCACGGAGGTGGAAAGGGATCTGGGGGTCATCATTGACTCC
>NW_017728931.1:8498781-8506130 GCF_001723895.1 Crocodylus porosus
GAGGTGGTGCAGGCTCCTACCCTGGGGGTGTTTAAGAGGAGGTTAGATGAACATCTTGCTGGGGTCATTTGACCCCAGTACTCTTTCCTGTCATGGCAGGGGGTCAGACTAGATGATCTGCTCAGGTCCCTTCCGACCCTAGAAACTATGAAACTATGAAACTATGAAGAATACAAGGAGGTCGAGGGGGAAAGGCACTTGGTAGGGGGGGTCTACTACAGGCCGCTACATCAGGAGGATGAGCTAGACCTGGAATTCTCATGGCAGCTCTCAGAGGCCGTACAGTCAAGGGACATGGTTGTCATGGGGGACCTAAACTACCCTGACATCTGCTGGGAGGAGCCGTCAGCCAGATCCAAGCATTCGTATAGGTTCTTAACATGCATACAGGACCTTCATCTAATGCAGGAGGTATATGGTCCCTCTGGGGGACATTCCTTACTGGACTTGGTGTTGGCTATGGGGGATGACCTGGTGGGGGATCTACGGATACTAGGTAACCTAGGGAACAATGACCATCAATTGATTTAATTCACTATCCAGCATAGGGTGGGAAAGATAACCATTAAGGCAGAAGTGCTAGGACTTCAGGAAAGCTAACGTCAGTGTGCTCAGGATATTAGTTAGTGAGGCACTGAAGAACAGGAGCACTGATGAGATGGGAGTCCAGGAAAGGTGGTCATTCCTAAAGGGAGCAATCCTGTGGGCGCAGAAGGAGACAATCCCATTGCACAAGAAAGGGGGCAAAGGGACCAAGAAAACCTCTTGGCTGAAAAGGGAAATCCAGGAAAGCTTAAAGGCAAAAAAAGAGGCACATAGGCTGTGGAAGCAGGGGGTAGCTACCAAGGTGGAGTATACCTACTTGGCCTGCACTTGCAGGGAGGCAGTTAGAAAGGCCAAAACAGAAATGGAACTCAGGTTGGCAATGAAAATTAAAGACAGCAGAAAGTCCTTCTTCAGGGATATATGGAGTAAAAAGAAGGTGCACGGTAGCATAGGACCCCTACAGGACAAACTAGTGCAATTAGTGACATATACGGGGGACAAAGCTGAGCTCTTCAATAAATTTTTTACTTCTGTATTGGACACAAATCAAGATAAATGTCCTAATTGGATCATGGACAGACACAGTAGGGACAGCAGCCCACCAAGTCTTAGCACCGACTTGGTGAAGAGGCACTTGGAAGGAATGGATGTGTTTAAGTCAGTAGGCCCAGATGATCTTCATCCAAGGGTGCTGAAGGAATTGGCCACTGTCATAGCAGAGCCACTCATGGTGCTCAGGTCAGATCCCAGAGGACTGGAAAAGGGCTGATGTGGTCCCTATTTTCAAGAAGGGGAGGAAGGAGGATCCAGATAACTTTATACCGATTAGTCTCATCTCTATCCTTGGGAAAACCTTTAAAAAATTATTAAGGATCACATTTGTGGGAGTCCAGCTGGAAAAATAATGCTGAAGGGCAACCAGCATGGATTCATAGCAGGTAGATCCTAACTAACTTTGTTTCTTTTTATGACCAGGTCACAAAATGCTTAGACACAGGAGTTGAGGTAGATGTCATTTACTTGGATTTTAAGAAGGCCTTCGATATGGTATCTCATCCTAGTCTCATAACAAACCGAGTGGCTGTGACATAGATGATTACATGGTCAGGTGGGTGGCAAATTGGCTTAGGGGTCACACCCAGAGAGTGGTGGTGGACAATGGAGTCCCACAAGGTTCAGTCCTTGGACCAGTGCTGTTCAAAGTCTTCATCAGTACTTGGATGAGGACATGGAGAGCACTCTGTCCAGATTCACAGATGATACCAAATTATGGGGTAAAGTTAACACACTAGAGGCTATGGAATGAATCTAGGCAGATCTGGACAGGTTGGAAAAATGGGCAGAACAGAATAGGGTGCAGTTCAACAAAGACAAGTGCAAAGTGCTGCATCTAGGGAGAAGGGATCACCAACACACTTACAGGCTGGGGGAGGACCTTCTCAGCAGCACAGCAGCAGAAAGGGATCTCAGAGTCATTGTTGACACCAGGCTGAACATGAGTCGTCAATGTGATGAAGTGATGGGTAAAGCTAACTGCACTTAATCATGCATTAGTAAGTGCAGAATGAACAGGTACAGGGAGGTGATACTTCCCCTCTATGTGGCACTGGTGAGACTGCAGTTGGAGTACTGTGTCCAGTTTTGAGCTCCGTACTTCAAGAGGGATGTGGACAACCTCAAGAGGGTTCAGAGGAGGGCCACTTGTATGGTTAGGGCCTGCAGGCAAAGCCCTGCACAGAGAGATTGAAGGACCCAGATCTCTTCAGCCTCTGCAAGAGAAGGCTAAGAGGTGATCTTGTGGCTGCCTACAAATTCATCAGGGGGGAAAAGCTCTGTTTACCAGGGCACCCCTTGAAATAACTAAAAACAATGGCCACTAACTGATGGAGAGCAGATTTAGGTTAGACGACAGGAAGAACTTCTTTACAGTAAGGGTTGCCAGAATCTGGAACGGGCTTTCAAGGGAGGTGGTGCTCTCCCCTACCTTGGGGGTCTTTAAGAGAAGATTAGACGTGCACCTGGCTGTGGTCATCCAACTCCACTGCTCTCTCCTGCCTAGGACAGGGGGTTGGACTCAGCAATCTACTGAGGTCCCTTCCAACTCAAACATCTATGAATCTATCAAACAATGGGTCGCCCCTGCCTTCTAATGGGGAGATGTCTCACCATGAGATCACACAGACCCTTCTCCATGCCCTACAAGGGGGGGGGGGGGTTAGGATCAGTGCTTCAAATAAAGGGAAGAAGGTTCGTACAGAGAGAGAGTTCACTGGGGAGTGTGAGATGGAACAGCCCTTTCTCCTATTGTGTAATGAGGGGAACACCTAGGTATTTCAGTGGGGAGGAGGAGAGAGGGAAGGGTCGTGGTTTCTTATTATCATCTCCCTGGGCTCTAATAAAAAGGGATGAACTGGATGAAGCCCACTACATCCCTCCATCTGGACTCTGAAAAGAAGAGACTGAGGGAAAAGTCTTGTCATACTCTGCCATGTCAAAGTGAAAGGTAGTTTGCCCATCAAAGCCTAGGAGAATGTTATTGGGCCCCTGCCCCAGGGCCAATAGCTTGCCCCTAGGGAGGAATTACTGGACAGTGGCCAGGACAGTACCTTCATTGCTGTGTTGAAGAGCTTTCCCATACTGGAGTAGCAGCCACTGGTCTGCTGGTGCCCAGCCATCCACTGCAGCGCCTGCTGGATGATCTTGTCATCTATGAAGATGTGCTGCTGGGCTTGGATGAAGCACTTGGCCACAAAAGCTGTCAGCCTGAGGCAGAGGAGGAGGGATAGAGTGCAGGGAAGCAAACAGGGTCATGGGTAGAGAAGGGGTGGCTGAGACAGCTTCAGGACTGGGGTCTGGGGAGGAAATTCATTACTTCATCAATGAGACCACATACTTACCATGTGCTGCTTTCTCCATGGTTCTCTCCAAAGGCACTGTAGGAGCCATCCTTATGTTTGTACTGAAGCTGCCTTTGGTACCCTGGGCAGGAGAAAAATCAAGCCTGGAGACATCTCTGAATCAGTGAACATCCCCAGCTCAACCAGAACCAGAGGGAGATTTAGAGGAAAACCCAGGAAATGTTCAGCAATTGTCTGAGCTTACACGGCAGCAATTCTGCCTCAAGGCTCCATGTCAGACCCAAGTAACTCAGAACCAGCTATGAGGCACAATCTGAGGACACCTTCTGGGCACTGTGGCTCAGGCTGACAGTGAAGAGGAGCCTAGGATGGGATGGGATGGGATGGAGAGAGCAGTGGAAGGGAAAAGCACTAGACTGACCTGTTTGCAAGAAACCCACAGCTCTTGCCTTCAGCTCTTTGCTCAGCTGCCCTGTCTTCTCCAGGTATTGCAGTACATAGACAATGGGGGCAAAGAGCACCATGTTCTGCTCTCCACAGCCATGGGGCATCTGCACCAGCTGGTCCAGGTTCTCCAGCACTGTGCCCATGATGTCACCTGGACAGACAGACACATGACCAAAGACAAAGGTGACCCCATTGACAACCATGTGTCTGTGTCTAATGAAATAATTTTCCCTTGCATGAAGGTGCCCCACACATCACACCGCTGTTCAACTCACAACACTGCATACACCCACTGACAACAACCTGCCCTCACAGCCCACTGCCTGCAGCTACAGACCATTTCTGCCTCTCCTGCCCCACCACTGCCAACCCTTATCTCCTCTTCCCTGCCCTCTTCAGTCCTTCAGGCTGATTATACCCATAAATCTCTACCCCCTCCACCCTACCAACATAACCCACCTCACTGGCCCCCTCCCACATGTAGACCACAGAGCTGTGAGAGTCACTGATTTTTTTATTCCAAGGCTGCACTAACATTTTTTTTTTAAATGGATTCAATCTGAACCAAAATGAATTTTATTTCATTTCTCTACTGAAACAAAAATTTTTCATTTCAGTTCAGGAAAATAATTTCATTTGACCTCAAACCAAAGCATCTTTCCCATTTCAAACATCTGCAACAAGAGCAAAGTGAGGGGCATAGAGAACTACCTCTAGGCCCCTTTCACAGAGCCCAAGAGGGGCCAAAAGGGGTAGTAGTTGTAGCATACCACAGGTCTCTGGAGGGAGCAAGGAAATGGGAGACCTGCTTTTAATTCTCTCCACTGCTTGAGGGGACTTGAGCTTACCTCTCCCCTATTTAAGGGGAGCATCCTGACCACCATGACATAGAGGCATTCTCTCTCTCAGGGAGTATCTACATACTTTTATAAAGAGAAATACAAGAAACAGGAAATACGGAGGCAACCACCTCAGAACAGCTTAGACCCTGGGGGTCCAGGCACTGTCCTGGGAAGTGTGAGATGTAGGCTTAAATCCTCCAAGGCAAAGAATGGGATTGAGCCTGGGTCCCTCGCATCCTAGGTTAGTGCCCATAAGAACATGACACCAGCAGTGTAAGACCATGCACCTGTATGAAGGGGACCCACGATAACCAATGTATTTGCTGAAAGGGGATGCCCCCCTCCTACTTTTTTTAATTTAGCCCTGAAAAAATATTCAGTGAATTCATTCCAAATGGTTTCAACCCAACCAAACCCACTTTTTCTAGAAAAAAAAAAAATGCTAACAACCCTCTCCATCCTTGATACACATGCATAACCCTCTCATAGCCACCTCTACCCTACTCCACAACTATGCATCCCTCCCTATATAGAAGCCCTCACCACATCTATATACTCCTTCAGGAACATGCTCCCCTTCCCTGGCACCTCCACTCCCTCAAAAACACACAATAGGCCTATGGCATCCATTTGCACCCTTGCCACTTCCAGATAAACCATGGCCTGACAGCTTCTTTACCGAGCAGAGACACTTGGGCTCTGGCTGAATCTGGCACCACGTTCTCAGGTACTTGCAGAGACACCGAGTCTGAGGTAGAATTGCCTGCCAGTGAAATGCATAAAGAAGAGTGAACCAATGTGGGAGGGGAATTACAAGAGATCCCACAACAGCTAGAAATACTGTGAGATGCTCCCAGCAGGGATGGGGCTCTGGGACTTGGAGACATTGCAGCATGCAGACAAATAAACTGCACCAGCAGGGATGGAGGGAAGGAGAAGGAGCAGTCCTCATGGTTGTACCCTAACCCCCTCCCAAAGAAGCACAGGGTGCAGCTCTGCCTCTTCTCCTCCTTCTGCCAGCAATGCCCAGGGAGCACTTGCCCTGGAGTGCACAGTCCAGTGAGGCAATCCTACTTGCCATTTGTCTCCTGGCAGAGCAAATGATCTTTGGCACAGTGTCTTCCAACTGGTGAGCTCTTCCCTAAAATGTGAGCATGCAGATGGCTTTCTCTCCCCAATCCAGGAATATGTGGCCACTGTGTCCCACTGGCTGTGGTCCAGTGTGACCCACCTACCTGCTGGGCAGAGCAAGGAGCCATGAGACTTCTCCACAAGGATGCCCTCTGGCTTGGGGAAGAAACACAGAGAAACAGGTTAAAGTCATCATAAAAACAACCCACATCCGATCTTCAGATTTGGGAGACCGTGTGACTAGGTTGTGTGAGCAGAAGCATCCTGTCACAGAGCAGAGAGGCAACATAGTTCACCTCCTGTGAGGCCAGGGTTGAAAATCCCGCATTCAGATCTGCACACCTTAGGAAGAATGCCAAGTCATTTTATACACCATCCCTGGCAAAACACCCATGACTAGAGGGTGTTAGATGTTAAAGGAGCGGGAAGACATACCCATGTTTCACATTAGCCTCGTGGTTAGGACACCCTCCAAGAACAAAGATGACTTGGGTTCTAGGCACCCATTGCCTAGAAGCAGCTTGAACCTACATAACTCACTGACTTTCTAACACAACATGCTGAGCACCAGGCTTCTGCTTAGGTAATGAGGGCATATTACCTAATAGTGAAGACTCTGTTATGCTATGGAAGACTCTCCCCAAGTAAACATGGTAGAATTCCCACCACTCGAGACAATGGAAACTAAAGCTAGGCAAAGTCTGGGAGAATGGGCTGTAGGGGACCATCCTGTACAGGCCCCACGGGGATGAAACAGAGGTGTGCAGAGGAGACTCCTCCAAGCTCTAGGCATCCATGATGCTTGGAACAGCAGTTAACTGGGACAGCTGATGGTAGCACTGAAGCTAAGAGTGGGATATCTGCTTGTGCTGTCTCTCCACAGTTCTCTGGAATGGCAGGCTTACCTGGACAAGGAGATGTTTGATCAAAGTATCCTTCCAGCCCTTGCTTGGCACCGGCACCTTCTCGCTGCCACACAGCTCTTTGCTATCCAACACCTCTGCAGTGATGGTGAAATTTACCTCACCTGGGATTGAAAGGGCAAAAAAAAAAAAGAACAAGCTCTTCAGAGCTTCTGCTAGCACAACGTGGCCCACCAGGCCATTCTATCCGGCCTGTGGCGCCTCTAAAAAATTTAGAAAATTAATATTTATCTGCCCCTGGCTGCCTGTCATGCAGCCCTCGATGGCTTGCCAAAATTCAGTAAGTGGCCCTCCGCCTGAAATAATTGCTCACCCCTGTGCTAGCAGCTGGCCCCTTCCTGGCAAAATGCGTCAGTGCAAGGAAAAGTGATAGTGCTGGGGAAGAGGGTTGGACTAGATCAGTGGTTCTCAGCCTTTTTTGTACCACAACCCTTTGTAAATATTGATGGCCAGTCCCCACCCAGTAAATAGTTAAAGTAGAAAACAGCCCCCTGGCCCTGCTGATACCCCTCATTCCCAACCCACTGCCCCTCACCCCCCAGCCCTGCTGCTGCCCCTCACTCCAGACCTGCTTCCCCCTGTCCCCAGGCCCCATCCCCCAC
>NW_017728931.1:8506779-8523501 GCF_001723895.1 Crocodylus porosus
TACCTGCAGGAGCTGATCTCAACACTGCCTGGCTGCCACGTGCATGTGTGCGCACGCATATGCACATAGTGCCCCCTGTCTGATCACCCTCCTCCCACTCCCGCTATCCCCAAGCAGCCCCTCGCAGGCTGGAACTCTGCCACCCTGCGAAGGGAAATGCATGCCTTTCCATGTTTTTCTTCTTTAAAGGAGAATCCATTTTTTAAGTTTGTTTGCAACTCTTTCATATATTCTTGCAACCCACTTTTGGATCGCAACCCATAGGTTAAGAAACTCCGAGCTAGATGACCTCTTGGGGCCTCTTTTCTGGGATTCTATGATCCTGTAGAAACCCAAAGTACAGGACCATAGCACCACAGAGAAACAAGGCTGGAAGAGAACTCAAGAGGTCATCTAGTCCAACCCCCTACTCAAGGAAGGATCATCTCTGACAAAAATCATCCCAGAAAGGTGTCTGTCTAACCAGCTCTTGAAAACTTCCAAGGATGGAGATTGCTCAGCCTCTCCTGGTAGTTTGTTGCAATGATTAACCATCCTCACAGTGAGAAAATTCTTTCTAACACCCAACATTTATCTCCCTCATTACAGTTTAAGGCCAATTTCTCCTTATCCCATCCCCAATGATTGTCTATCACCATCCTCTTTTACAACCACCCTTCAGGTATTTGAAGACTGTTATCAATCCCTATCTCCCAGTCTTCTCATTTTCAGTCCTAAAAACCCCAGTTCTGATTTCCTCCCCCCACCCATAAGTCATGTTTCCTAGCTCTCTAAGCATTTTGTTGTTCTTTTCTGGACTCTTTCCAATGTGCCCACATCCTTTTTGAAGTGCAGTGCCTAAAACTCACCAGTGCTGTATAAAGTAGAAAAATCACTTCCCCTGCCTTTCAGGCAACACTTCTGTTAATACAACCTGGCACACTATTGGCTTTTTTGGCAACAAGGGAACACTGTTGACTCTTATTCATATTATAGTCTACCATAACCCCCAGGTCCTTTTCTGCAGTTCTGTAGCCTAGCCAGTCATTCTCTAATTTGTATTTGTGCCTGTGATTGTTCCATTCTAATTATAGGACTTCGTATTTGTTCTTATTGAATTTCATTTTATTAATTTCAAATAGTTTGCTAAGACCATAAGCAGTGCCATACTGGGTCAGATGATCTGTCCCAGCATACCATCTTTGACAGTGGCAGTAGCAGAAGCTTTAGAGGGAAAGCACATGAACAGGATATATATGCAGTGATTCCCCACTGTCATGCCTTCCCTGGTATCTACCATTATTAGTTTAGGGGTGTCATAGGATACATCATACATCCCTGACAGTTCTGTACAAGAGCTATAAATGGACTTATTCTTCATGAATTTGTCTAAATCCTTGATGAACCTGATTATACTATCTTCCTCCACAACTTTTAGAGCTTGTTGGCACAGAAAGTGAACTATGCACTGCCTAAAAACAAGACTTTCTCTTATTTGTTATAAACCTATCTCCTGAGTTTGAATGGGTACCCCTTAATTCTTCTATTTTGAGACCCAGTGAATAACAGTTCCTTATTCACTTTATCCATACCCTTCATAATGTTATAGACCTCTAGTATAACTCCCACCTCAGCCTTCTCCTTTCCAAACTGAAGAGTCCTAGACTCCTCAGTTTCTCCTCTCACAGCATACCCCTGGTCATCCTGGTTGCCCTTCTCTGTGCTTTTCCCAATTCTGCTACATCCTTTTTGAGACGTGCAATCCTGAAGTGCAAACAGTGTTCAAGAAGTGGGTGCGTTATGGATCTATATAGTGGCATGATCATGTTTTCAGTTTTATTTTCAAATACCTTTCTCATGATACCCAACATTTTACTGGCTTTTTTAGTCACCACTGCATATTGTGGTGATATTTTTAGCAAAATACCTACCAAAACTACAAGGTCTCTTTCCCAAGCCATAATACTTAGTTCAGAGCACAACACTGTGTATGGATATTTGAGGTCATTTTTGCCCATATACATTATCTTGCACTTGTTGACACTGAAGTACATCTACCGCTTTTTTGGCCCACTCACTTAGTTTTGTGAGATCTTTCTGCAGTTCCTCACCATGAGCTTGGGATTTGACAACCCAGAATAATTTAGTATTGTCTGCAAAACTGAAGGTTTCACTGGGCACTCCGTTTTCTAGGTCATTAATGGAAATGTTGAACAAAACCAGGCCAACTACAAGTCTCTGGGGACCACCACTATTGACCTTCCTCTGTCCTGAAAAGTGAGGATTTAGCCATACCCTTTGTTTCCTATCTTTTAACCAACTTTTGACCCACAAAAGAACCTAACCTCCAATCCCATAGTAATTCACTTTTAACAGCCGTTAGTGAGGGGCCTTGTCAAAAGTTGTTTGAAAATCCAAATATATTATATCAACTGAAACGTCCTTGTCCCCATGGTTGTTAACAGCCTCAAAAAATTCCAGCACATTGGTGTGGCAGGATTTTCCTTCACAAAAAGGCTGACTCTTCCCCAGCATATCATATTTACCCATGTGACAGCAGATTTTATTCTTTATTATGGAGTCTACCAACTTGCCAGCGAGAGAAATGAGACTCACTGGTCTTTATTTCCCAGGATCACCTCCCGAGCCCTTTCTGAAGATGGGTGCTATGTTGGCAACCAGCCAGCCGTCTGGCACAAAAGCCATTTGTAACAAAAGGTTACATATAACTGCTCCTAAAAGTTCTGCAATTTTCATCCTTTAGAACTCTTGCGTGAATACCATCCACTCCCCGTGATTTATCAGTGTTTAATTATTGGTTTGTTCTAAAACCTCCTATGCTGAAGACTGTCACTTCAATATAATGCAGTTCTTCCACCTACATGCTAGGAAGAATTGATTTGGGGCAGGAACCCCCCAATATCCACTGCAGTAAAAACAAACGGAAAGAATTAATTTAGCTTTGTTGCTTTGGTCCTATCATCCCTGAGTACCCCTTTCATACTTTTGTTACCTAATGGTCCCACCAAGTCTCTAGCTGGCTTCCTGCTTCTGGTGTAATTTTAACAAGTTTTCATTGTTAACAATCCTTAGAGATTTTTTGTTCATCTAAGTTTGCTTTTATATGTGACCTGCCAGAGTTTGTACACTTTCCTGTTTTCCTCATTTAAAGATTCTGCTTGTATTGGCGTGCTTGATGCTCTTTTTTGATTTACTGTGCATACTTTTCCTGAGCCTCTATTTGGGTGTTTTTAAACAGCTTTGAGGCTACCTGCTGGCCTTACACATTTTTGACTGCTCCTTTTAGCTTCTTTCAAACTTCCTCATATTCGTGTAATTTCCTTTCCAAAAGTTGCATATGGGAGTGGTGGATTTATATGGCTTACTCCCCTGCCCTGGAATGTTGAATTTGATGATATTATGATCACTTCTACAAAGCAGGACACCTATAGATAGCCAGTAATGGATCCAGGAATGGGGCAAGAAACGTGCAGCCCGTTACTTTGGCTGTGCCGTGCACGTGTAGTGAGCTCTGAGCTTACTGCCTGGTCGGTGCGGGCTCCTGATGGAGTTCTGTGGGAGCAATGAGCTTTCAGTGCAACAGCTGATTGGGACAGGAGCTGATTGGAGCTCCTGCTTTTATGTAGTCTTAGAGCCCAGGGGATGTGTTGCTACTGCTGTTCACCCCTTCCTTGCCTCCCACTTCCTGCTGAGCTCAGGAGTAGGGGAAAGGAGGGGTAGCAGGCCTGCCCCCCTGGGCTCCTCAGCAATGTGAAAGTTAGACTCAAGACCAAGAGCCTACGCATGGCATAGCCAAAAGGGGTACAACCTCACCACTTCACCCTTCTGAATCTGCCCCTGCAGAAGCCTCTTAAACTAGGTCCCGTATGTGAATCAGGATTAGAGCTAAAATTGTTTTTTCCTCTTGTGGGTTTCCAAGGCAAGTTGTTCTAAAACAGGCTTGTCCAACATACGGTCCTTGGGCCACCATGTGGCCCGCCGAGTCATTTTCTGAGGCCTGAGGTGCTGCAACGGGAAACAAAAGTAACCGCTGTTTACTTCCGTTTCCACATCTTGTCCCTCCCCTAGCCCCTCAGCAGCTTCCTAATGCAGGGAGGGGGTCCTTTGGATGGCCCACTGGGTGATAAAAAGTTCATGATCTGGTCTCACATTCAAAAAGGCTGGACACCCCGTTCTAAAAAGTAGACATTATTTCTGCATCTTGCCCTAATGAGGTATTTACCAAGTTTGTGTGAGGCTAGCCGAAGTCTCCCATTATTGTTGCCTGTCTTGATTTTAGGATTCCTCTAATCTCTCTTAGCTTTTATAATCACCTGCACCCTCATGATCAGGTGGTCGGTAGTATGATCCTAGTATCCTGTTCCTTTTATTCAAGCATGGAATTTCTACTCAAAGAGTTTCTATAGCGTTTTCCCTTTCAGATAAGATTTTTATGCTGTTACTATCTATACCACTGATTTTCAAACTTTGTTTTGGCTGTGTGCCCCTTTACCTGCCAAATGTTGCTGCTCCTACCCCCAATACTGATACGTCTCTGTTGACACTAATGTCAAGTACAGCAATGCAATCCTTCCCAGCTTCCTGCTGTGATGCAATAAGGGAAATGTTTTCTCATGTCACAGGGCTCAAAGCAATCTGCACCTCTGTACTTCATATGTAGTTTTGCCCAAGGAGCCAGGCACACCATGGGAATGAGCATAAGGGTTCACAACAGACTGATGTACAAGGTATGGCAATGGAGTAAAGAGTGGGAGGCAGGACAAGTGGACTACTGATCTGATTGAGTGGAATAAACCAGACTCTTGACGTAACTGAAGCAGCCATATAGGATACTGGATTGGCTAAAACAATTGTTTGAGCTGGCCCACCAATACATTTGCTCCCTGTTCTCCCCTTATTTCCTTGAGTCCTCTTACCCAATTTGGTGGCTGTCACATTCCAATAGTAGGTTTTTGCTTCATCGGTGCATAGGCAGCTAATGTATTTGCAGCCTTTGCATGAAGCCTTTGCCTCATATTCCTCAGTCTCTTCCAGGATCACCTGGATCTGTGCAAAAGAGCAAGGGAGGCAGTAAGCAGACACTATAAAACTGTGAAACTATGAAACACAACTAGGGCAGGATATGGAGAAAAGGGCAAAGGGTTACCCATTTGCCTTCTCTGATGGGGAAGTTCAGCAGCAGAGATAACCTTTTGGATCTGAAGCCAAAGCTTCCCAGGGGCCCAGATATGCCCATGCACGCGCCAGCCCACAGACTTGCCCACAGTGACTCTACAGATTTCTGAGGCAGCTGGACCCTTGGGTGCCTGCCCTCACCTCCTGTTGCCTGAGGGAAGTATGAGGACAAGATTCCTCAAGACAGATTCCTGATTCTGTGCATGTGGGTGGGGAGCTGGGCACAACCCCACTGGACTCAGCTGACCATAGCTGGAACACGCCTCACCCTCATGCAGTGTTTCAGGTAGTTGAAGACAGTGGCCGTCAGCATAAATGACTCCCCACGGATCACAGAGTAAGGCAGGGCCAGATCCACGAAGATTGGCTTGAAGGCAACCAGCCCCACTGTAGGTGACATCCCAAAGCCACTGCTCTCTGACACGCAGAACATGTTGGCCTTCCACTCTGTGATGGTGTCAGGGATGTTGAACAGGACCAGAGCCTCCTCTGTCTCACTGCAGAGAAATCAGATCCCCATGTTTGGCAGGGAGAAGAGGTTCTCAGGGAGGGAAAAATAATCCACTGATGATAAATGCTAACACTTGGGTTAATTCTAGCACCTTACGGCCACAGATCTCAAAGGCCTTCTTGGCATTAGGACTAACCTCTCAGGAGGCAGAGTAATATCATGGTCTCTACCTTGCAGACAGACAGGATAGGGAGAGTAATTGCACATATTCATATAGTAACTTGGTGTCAGTCACAAAATCAACACAGGTGCCTTCCCCCACGCCCAAGATCCTGTTGCCCTTCCTCCAACCCTGCCAACCTGTGCTTTAGAACATTAACACTCCAGACCCCGAAGCCTGGGCAGTTTGATTCACAGCAGCATTTCCAAGCCCTGCCTTTGGACCAAGCCCTCCATCACCTCCCACTTGCCCTGCTCTTCCTGGGATCTGATCCAAAATTACTTGATGAAATAGAGGTTCCAGATCCATGTCTCAGGGAAATACTGCCGGACTTGGGAGTCACTGGATCCCAATTCCTCTCCTCCCAGAAGAGGAAAAGCCTGGGGTATTCCTGGAAAACAGATAACACCAGTCAATTGGCTGCTTTCTCACAGACAGTCTCTGAGATGTACTGGACAACAGACACAAGGCAAGGAGGGAAGGGGGACAAAGCAGATGATCCCCACAGACATGACCATCAAGTGGATTAAGGGAGCAAAAAAATGAGAGAGACTGGGAACCCCTTACCATTAACTGAACAATCCAGAGGTTTCTTTATTTTGCCATTAGACAGAATTTTCAAACCTGTGTCCTGCATTAAATTAGAGAATGGGTGGAAATGAGACACTGGTAAAGAAGGGCTTTAAATATCTTAATATGTACCATTTGTTCCATTGCCTTGTCTTGTCTTTGCCTTTCTGCTTATCTTGGGTTCTCATCTCCCCTTCTCTGCCTTCTCCCCTGCCTAGGAATCCACAACAAGGACACTGACTGCATGATCCATGATCTATCTGATCATACTGTTTGCCCTTGCATGGGACCGTTCATCCCATGCTGCAGCAGGGTCTCTAGTGGACAGTGGGATCAGTCAGCACATGCAGTGCGCCTGGTGCTAGCAGAGCTGAGGTCACATTGCAGAGGTCATGAGGCACTTCTCCCCAACGGTCCAGCTGTAAATCTGATGCCTAACTAGGAGCAGCTGGAGCTGAATACTTGAAAAACTAGCTCTGAGTTCAGAGAGACTGAAAAGAAAAAAACAGACGTCAACAGTGTTCCTTCTGCTGACAAAAATCTCATCTCTTTTTTGCCACTGGACAACTAACAGCTCACCATACATTGATCCCATCTGCTTCTGTCAAGTGACTTCTGGGTTCAAGTGCAACCTTTAGAGTCAACCCATTAAGTTCAACAGAGTTGAACTCCAGGGATTAATGTGATGCAGGCACCTCAGACCAACAGAGTCTAGTTTGCTGGCAACGAAAGAACTAACTTCACTCTCTTCTGATTCGTAAACAGAGTAAAATTGTTGTAAAGTAATTGAGAGATGGATGGAAGGGCAGGGGGAAATTTTAAAAGGGACCCTATTCACAGGAGCATGGCACTTCAAGTCATATTTCTGTTGCAATAGCATGGTTCTAGTAATGGTATAACCTCACTAAGGCCTGTCTCACAATGGAGGGGTTACATGTCTTCTCTCCAAACTAAGAAAAACTGCTGTAGGGTATGTGGGAAGCTACCTTGAGAAAGCTGAAGAAGTCAGCCCCTTGGTCAAACCATAAGGTGGAACGTCTTTGACGGTCCAGAGGCACAGGTTCTAGGTCAGGTATAGAAAATGGCCTCACTCCTGGTATATAGCAGTCAATATCCTCATCAACTTCATAGGGGTAACCTCCACTTGGGAAAGAGAACATGCCATACACCTGCAGAATCACAAATAGACCTAGGAAACCAAACCACTGATGCCAAGGACAAAACACTTGCCCCTAACCCTTCATTCCAGATTTTAATCCCAGACACCCTGTGTTCTCCCATCACTGCTGAGACCAAGATGGATACAAATAGATCTAAATGCTGGTTTTGGTCATTATTAATGAATTCCAGTTCCCAAGCAGAGCTTGGACACAAATCAGGAATAAAACAAATCTAGTAAAAAAAAAAAAAAAGACATCTTATTCCTCATTTCTTGAACAATTAAAAAAGGAAAAAAAATCTGAATAGACATGTGCTATGCTAAATAACTGCTTAAATAAATCTGCATGGACAAGGTGCATCTTTCTGGTTAGTAAAAAAGAAATGCCAAATTTAATATAAAGTCTCTATCAATACATTTAAATCGGTACCAAACTACCTTTAAGAAAATAAATGAGAACAAATGAAAAATGAAAACCAATTATTGAAATGAAAGTTTCCTGTTTGCTGACTTAAATCACGAGTAAAGAGTGTGAAAGTAAAAAGCTTTAAATTTAGCTTCAAGCCCAACTCTCTCCCCATGGACATGGACATCTGCCACTTCAATTCCTACTACAGAAATGCCTACACCATTCTTCCTCTCCTATCACTCTCTCTACCATTTGCAGTGAATTACTCACACTGCCGCTGGACAGCTCGGTCTCAGGAGCACGGAGCAGGACACTCTTGTCCACAGCACGGACAGCACACAGTGAGTTAGGCACTGCCCTCAGCCGAAGAGTCACAATTGCCCCTGGCAAGTCCTGCTTCTGGGAGAATTCCAGGGTGACCTAGAGCAATGGATTGTGAGAAGGACAGAGTCTGAAACAGGACCAGAAAAGCAATAAAGGGAAAGGAAATGGCTGAACTGGAGAAGGAAGAGCTCTCCATGGGGTGGCTGTGGTTCCCATGATGCTTATGCTGAGGTTCTGTGTATGTACTTGCCCTGAGCTGAAATAGCCAGCTGTCTCTCCCTCCTGTTTCTTCTTCCTGAACCCATCCCAGGCCCAACCACCCCAGCCATAAGCCTTACCTGGTTCTTGAAGCACGTGGCAACCTTGAACTGGAATGTATCAGCAACAATGCCTCCATTAGGGAACATGGTGTAAACCACCAAGAACGGGTTGGGAGCCAACTGGGAGGTGAAGGTGAGAGGGATGACAAACAAGCCCTCCCAAGCTGAGGGGAGAGAGGAAGATGAGAACTCATCCAACAGGTCTGATACCTGTTCCACCTGCCCACCTCAGCCCATCTCTAGCCCTTGGGCCCATTTCATGCTGCCTCCCCTCAGCCACTTCTTTGTGATTTTAAATGATCACTGCAGTGCAGCACTGGAAGGATTTTGCTCTTCATTTCAGGAAAGGTGCCTGTGGGACTTACCGGTATCTGTTGTGATGTTAATGTGTTTCTGACCATCCATTATGAGTCGCCCATTCCCCACCACCTAGGAAAGGAAGTCAAGCATCCCAAATAAGTCCACCTAAGGAAATAGATGCTTCCTCCTCCCTCATATCTCCACTCTGAGTCTCAGATGATGCATCTCCAGGTTTTCAACCAGTGGGAAAAGTGAAGTCAAAGGGAGGACAGGTTCAGGCAGGGAAACAGATGGTATGGAGGAAAAACAAGTTCTCTGCCTTCATTTAAGGGCTCATGAAGGCAGAAATCAGAGAGGAGAGGTGTGTCCTGTGTGGACTGCACACTGTGCAGGAATAGAGAGCGATGGATACTACCTAGGAGATGGTGGCTTGCATTTGGAGGGCAATGTGCCCACAGGGGTTCATATGGAAGTGCATGCCTTGGGATGGAGAGAGATGAGAAAAGATTCCAGTCCTGCAGGAGACATATTGGGTAGCATCAACAACTAAGGGGAGAGTGCTGCAACTGGAACAGCAGGTCTACCAGAAGCAGATGTGTGATGAAGTTGCCTCCCATCCCCACCTCCCCACATTGCTCTCTGATGGGAAGTGAACCAGCAGGGAGAAGTTTGCTTGGGGACCTCCCTGGGGAATTTCAAAAGAAGTTGGCTGTCCAATCCTGGGGGAGCAGGGGGCACCATGAGAGAGGAAGGGGATGAGCACTCTGCTTCAGGGTGCAATGAGAGGGTCAGGAAGGACAGGGGAGGAAGAGCTGACAGAAATGCTCTCTCCTCAGAGCCTTAAGGATTAAATCAGATGGGATAAGAGCTTCAACCAGGGGACTCTCAGCTTCAGTTCCTACCTCACCACCCTGCCAGCACCTCTTCTGCTGCTCCCCACTCCCCCACATGCAGGCTTGCATGCACACACTATCTTAACCTCTGTCTACACTTTGGTCCAGGTGCTCACATAGAAAGAAAAGAGGATTTCCGTGGCTTCATTGCCATCTTCTCCCAGGTCTGTTGGGTCCACATTGTATTCCACCTGGACTTCCTGTGGCTGGTAACAGGGCAGCTCTTCCCACCGACGCTGGATTTTCAGGTGGCTCTTGGTGGTGGTGTAGTAAGGCTGCAGGCGGAAGTAAGCATTCTGGTAGTCTGGAATGGTGTTTCTGGACTTGGGCCCTGGATCCTGGAACTTGAACCTTCCCTGGAAAAGAAACAAAGGCAGTAATGCACTTGCTGTGACACTGCAGGTCCTGAGAGAACTGTAGTGGTCTTGGCCGGTGTGTGCACGCACATCTGTGCATGCTTGCATGTGTGTGTACAGGCATGCATGTGTTGGAAAAGACCCGGCACAGTCATAACAAGTGTGGGCCCTTTAACTGATTCTGAAGCTATGTAACAGATATTAAGTGCATGATCTGAGATAGCAGGGGATGGGAAGAAGGCAGGGGGCTATATTTGCATTTCAAAGTGAAACCTGTAAGGGGTGAGAGACTAGAATGGCTAAGAAGAGGCAAGAGACAGAGATGCTGAACACTTGACAGTCATGAGAGTTGAGAGACATGGGATAGGTGAGGGACCCAAGTGAGAAAGGGGGATATAGATCCTTAGAAAAACCCAGATAAAGATGAGGCCTGTGGGACCGCCTTCACCCCTAAGATGACCTGCAAATCCCCCAGAAAGACTTTCCGAATACCTGGCTGCAAGGAAACACTCTGCTCTCAGGGTTACATAGATTCATAGATTGTAAGGGGCTGGAAGAGACCTTGGAAGATCATTAGGTCCAGCCCCCTGCATCAGGCAGAAAAGACAACTGGGGTCAGGTGACCCTCCAGTCTCCTCTTGAAGATTTCCAGGGTAGGTGATTGCACTACCTCTGGAGGGAGCTTATTCCAGTCTGGACACCCTGGCTGTAAGATCTATGAAAGGTTTTCTGTTGTCTTTTTGGTTTATTATGCTGCATTTAAAGTTAAGCTAAGTTGTGTGTTGTCAGTCGGCCCATCTACACATTCATTAATGTGTTTTAGGTAATGTGCATTTAATCTAGCACCTCCACTGTGAGGTACTAGAAAAATGCACACTACCCTATTTTAATGTTCACAGTTTTTTGTGATGCTTTAATGCACGTTAAAATAGTCTAATGTGCTTTAAAGTGTACATGTAGACATACCCAGTGGCTGTCTCTTACCTTAGGCAAAGTTTTTCTGTTGTGTTTTTTTGTCTTATGTTTGAAATTGCATCTTGCTGTGCTCAATAAATGCTCTTTTCAGAGAACAGATTATTCATGTTCAAGCATTTGTATCTTCAGTGCCACTACCTAAAGTCTAATATTAAGTCTGGTAACATCATGGTCAGCTCAGAAGACCTAATGCTGCTATGACTAACACATCTCCTCCTTTAGATCAAGCCCTGGCAGCCTGTGCTGTAGGGCAGGAGGCCCAACGTTCTGTCCTCAGGTACTTTACAGCAGATGAGCTGCATTGCCAAAGACTTATGATAATGTGAGACTTGTGAAAACAGGTAGTAAATACATAGAAATGGCCCTATAGTAGTCATAGACCAGGAGTATCAAACATAGGGCTTACAGGCTGGATCCAGGTCAAGAAGCCACGGGCATGGGTTAACTCTGTTGTCACGCATCCTGCCACCAAAATCTCAGGTACAGAGCCCCACTGAGGACTTGTTTCAGCAGCAGTGTTAACCACTGGGACTGCCTGAGCCAACACAGTGGCACAGAGAGATGTGGAGGTTAACGCCACTGCCACTTGCCCTGATACTGGAAACGAGTCTGGATTCAGCCTGAGGCCACATGAGTTTGACACCCCTGACACAGAGCAAAGTTATGTAGAACGGAGATGCATGCTGGGTTATACCCTGAAGCCAGTTAGCAAATACTTGATATTAGGAAGAAATTTTCTTTCTGGATGTTCAACTATCATTTTCCATTAATGGGCTTCTTGCAACTTCCTGTGACATTCTGCAACAGCCATTGACAGAGGCAGGATTTGAGGTATATGGGAAGTCCCATGTTGTACGTTTACCCACTCGGGCACCTAACAGGCTATTCTAGTATGTCATTAAGCAAACCTGACAGGGAACAGCCTGGTTGCAGGATGGATAAAACCTGAACATCAGCCACAGACAAGGCCACTTGTCTACAACCGTAGACAACCAGGGAGTGAAAGGCCCCAGCCATATCTATCTGAAAGTGTGGTTGGAGGTCCAACAAGGCTGCTTTTCCACACATGGTGGGTGGCTTGTCTTCTATAACAGTTCAGTGATGACTGAACTGACTTCCCTATCATCTACTGGAAGACTATCAGCCTCATATTGAGTGACTGCTGACAATGCTGACCCTGGGTCCAGCTTGGGTAATTCAGTTCAGCTACCCTAGTGAAATGCTATCACATAACCACACCCCAGGGACAAGAACCCAAAGCAAATCCCTTCCCATCCCAGGACTGGCACTGTTGGCAGTACCTCAAGATGAAGATAACAGCCTTCCAGTAAATAGGGAAGTCATCACTGAGTCCAGGGGTGACTGAAGAGGCCAATCTGAGATCTACATGCTCAGCTGCAGACATGGCATACAGTTCCAGGGGAAAGGAGTCAGTCCTGGTGATGTCAAATCATAGCTGTTTCCCTTTGCTTCTCTTGCCTACTCACCTCTATAGTGAAGCAAGTTAGCTTCAAATAGTCAATGCCCTGTTGTAAGTTATGGTGCCAGCGGGGACAACTCAATGCTTGAGTCTCCCAGGTATTCTAGGTACCCAGAAAGGGGAAACTCAAGGGGGAGCAGAGACATTCAAAGAAAGGTGACTGTTTAACACCCTCCTAGACAAGTGACAGGACCTAAGAAATACAGCAAAAGGAATCCTACAGCCTGCCCAAGTGGCACTTTGCACACCACCGCCCATATCTCTGCAGCCTCCTGGGTGAGGTACTTCACTGCACTGCACTGCAGACCACTCACCTCCAGAGACACATCACTTCCATTCCACACAGCTGTGTCCAGAGTGAAAGTGGCCACCCCAGTGCTATCAGTAATGAGGTTTTGGTCGAACTGGTTGTTCTCTGCCACAGATACCAAGATAAGCTCCTGGTTCTTCAGTATGGAGCCATCTCGGCCCAGCGCTTTAATCTGTGAGGAGAAGCAGGGAAAGAACAGCAGTGTCATGCAAACTTTTGACCAGCTAGACCTCCTCCTGAGGAGATCAGGGAGAGGGGTGTCTGTGCAATCCGGCCAGTGAGACTGGGATGGCTCAGGATAAGGTAACTGCCATTCCCACCCTTCCAGAGAGGGTGAGAAACAGAGACAATCTCTGGGTATGATAGAAAAGGTCAGCTGAGGGGCTGCCACAGCCTTCCTCTGTCCTTGGTACTAACACCATGTACCATACTTTGGGTTCCCTCTAATACCCACTCACCTTCCCACTGTAGGGGTGTCCTGGATGATAATATCTGTCTAAATCCTCAAAACTTAGTGAACCAGCTCGTTCAGACATAGGTGCAACATGAGTGGTGTTTGCTTCCAGCCCTTTGGAAGACAGACAAGATGTGCAGTGAGCCAGTGAACAGACCTGCCCATCAGCCATGGCCTGACCCCGGAGCATCACAGGAAACAAGTGGCAAAATACCCCACCTCCAGTCTTATCATTATAAAAGGGAAGGTGGCCACAGTGCAACTGAAGCCTGTCTGTAACCCTTGTGTGAGAGCCTGGGTAGGAGCACAAGAGCTAAAAACCCCTCTTTGGCTAACGGAAGAGTCCCGTGCCTGCAAGGACTCCAGAGGCACAGAGGCTCATACAGTACTGCAGGGGACAGAGCATGTAATTCAGCAGCATGGTGCAGAGGGCATTGTCCATCCATGGCCAGTGGAACAGTACATATTCCCAGCAGGGCTCAGAGTCAACAAGGAACTCAGCAAAGATGAGGTAGTAGGGCAGGCACCATTGTGAATCTCCAAATGTAAGAGGCTGCCCTGTCCATCTCAGAGATGGTTCCAGCTGAATTGTTTCCATCTTCCACCACCCCTGAGAGCTTCAGTTTTAAGGAAAGGAGAAGCAGGAAACATCCTTGCATGCATACGTGCAAGCACACTGCTCAGCTAGCAAGCCTCATGGTTTACCTGTTCCAGCTTCCACCAGTGTGGCTTTCACCTCTATGCTGTGGCGAAACCTGTAGTTGACCAGGTTGAAGAAGGACATGTTCACGGAGGCTGAGATGCAACCAGTTTGGTCGGTCTGGAAAATGGGCAAGGAGCACTCATGACAATTGCTGACAGGCAGCCTCATGCCTGGTAACCCAGAGGAAAGCCACAGGCAGATGACCAACCTGCTGGGTGGCAAAGGCTCAGGCATGCTTGGCTTGCTCAGGGTGTGGTGAGCAGCGTTATTGGATGTGGAGGTGGGACTGTGGAGAAGGCACTGTTCTCTCTGACTCAACAGACACCCCCATGCAGCAACCTGGTGCCAGGGCCCTTTGGGAAGTGCCCACTGTGCCAAGTTGGCATTATGCTCTCTGTCACATTCATCTGCCCTGACCTGCTTTTTCCGTCTCCCCACCTGCTCCCACCACCCTCTTAGACACCCTTCCTGCTACCTCCTCACCTGGCCTGTGTACTTCCAGCAGAGGTCTGTGAGAGTTGATGACATGTGGTCAGTGTACCAAATGCTGGTTTTTTGACACGCAGAGGCCTGGATTGTGCCCTGAACAGGCTTCCCATATGTGTACCTGCCCAGGAAGGAAAACCAGAGATTAGATGTATTCCAACTTCTGCCCTCACTCCACTGCCCTCTTTTTCCCTTACATGAATGGGCATGTATATATTAATATGCCCTGCAGCATCGTTTTCTATGTCACTTCCACAGCTCTGCCAGCACCCTTCTCTGATGCCCTGCAGCTCTACTGCTATTCCAGCCCTGGGCTCCCCACATGGCTCTGTAGTTACAACCCATTTTGGCTCACAGTGACTTTCTGCTTTGCTCCTGGAGTCTACATGGGGAGGACCTGCCTCCCAGTTGGGACACTGCTGAACATAGCTATCCACTGGGAGCTATGCTGGGAGTCACCAAAATGCTTGGATCAGTTTGTGAAAAATCTTTGTTGGAGCTCAGAGCCCCCAGAGCTAGAGCTAAACCTTCCCGCCCACTGTTTGACAGGACCTCACACACTTTCTGGTCCACTTCTCCCTTCAGTCTTGACCAGGGACCCTCCAATCTTACCTGCCACAGACCTTCAGTGGAAAAGCTGTGTCATATGTGAAGACCTGGGAAGGCTCTGTCACCATCACTTCAAACTTGGGTAGCACTGGGAGAGAGGAGATAGGAGAGGGAGGGTTCAGAAAGGAAGCAGGCTGGCAGACCAGCCCTGAGCTTGGGCAGCCTCAGCAATGGCATGCCCCATTTGCCCTTTAAGCATAATTCAGCAGGATACAGGCTTTCCTCACAATGGGGCTCCCCAGGGGCTACTGCCAGAGGCTTCTCATGCCCCCTCATCCTCACCCCCACCATACCATACTCCTCCACAATGAAGGTGCTGGAAGTCCCCCTGCCAGGCACGCTGACGGTATAGCGCCCCAGGGGCAGCTCAGCAGCCAGCTGGAAGGACAGTTGTGTGATGCCTCTATCCGGTCTCACATCAAGCCACTGGCCAATTCGATTATGGTTGGGATCCTGCCTCCATCAAAAGAAACCAGATCAAAGTCCCTCCTTGCCCTCACCCCCCATGCACACACTCTCCTGCTGCAGTCTGAGAGATGGGCTCAGAGAGGGCCCTGTCTGATCCTGTTTCTTGCTTTTCAGGGGCTGCTGCAGAGGCTGAGGTGAGTGCAGCAGAGGCTGAGGTCCATATCTGCAAGGCTAGCACCAGGTGAGCAGAGCTGCCTTACAGGCCATACTATTCCTGGAGCTGGGAAAGTAGTGGGCACGGAGCTGCCTGCCTGACTGCCACGTGGGCTGGCTCTGTCATTTCTTGTGGGTTTGCACCCCAGCCCTGGCCTCTGGCTCTCCCAGGGCTGGTGGGGACTGAGAATACTCTGAACACTGAGTATTCACCGAAGAAGCCAGGGCACATACCCCACAAGGCTGAACCACCTGTGCCGTGCTGTGAGGCACCCAGTCTCTACCCCACATTCATTCTCCTCTGGGCTGCTGGGAAGACAGAAACACTGCAGGGCCCAGCCTGCCACCCAGACTTGGGGTTGCTGGGCAGGACACATCATCCCAGGTCTTGCTTTTCATTGCCTGGGGTGAAGGGGAGCTGGGAGTGCTGAAGAACCAGGTGCCATGAGACTATGAGTGCTCAGCATCTCTGAAGCTTCATCCTAATCTTGCTCTGCTGCTTGTATGCAAAGGACCAGAGATAATAAAGGCATCTTGGGGCGTACCAGGGGACACTCACCTTCAGCTCCACCAGCGGGTACTGAAAAAGAGAACCAAAGAGAATCTCCATGAGTCACCTCTATGCTGTTGGCAGGAACAGGAATCCTTCCCCCCGCTCCCCCCGCCGCCACATCCAGCTTCACAGTTCACTCCATGGGTGCCGGACTGCAGTTAAGGCACATAGCTGCCACATCCGGTCCCTGCTGCCCCCATTGAGTTCTGAGCAACATGGCCATAGATTTCATAGATTTCATAGACATCAGGGCTGGAAGGGACCTTGGGAGATCATCGAGTCCAGCCCCCTGCCCAAAGGGCAGGAAGTCAGCTGGGGTTATAGGATCCCAGCAAGATAAGCATCCAATTTACT
>NW_017728931.1:8523826-8536479 GCF_001723895.1 Crocodylus porosus
GCATTGCAGGCTCATGTTCATCTTGTGGTCAATGATGACCCCCAAGTCTCTTTCTTCTGTAGTGCTATCCAATGTAGCACTGCCGAGCCTATAAGGAAGCTGCAGGTTTTTCCTCCCAAGGTGGAGAACCTTGGGGACAGGGGGAGGTGCACCTGTGTGTGCCATCATACCCCCTCTGGCTTCATGCAGTGAGCTTGCTGCGCTCTGTGGCTTGTCAGCAGAGCTTCCAGCAAGACCCAGGGGGTGAACATAGACACCACTCACTTCCCACAGTGGCAGGGGAAAGGGAGAGTGTGGAGCATTCACCCCCTGAGTTCTGCTAGCAGCTGCAGTGACAAGCTGGTGAGCTCAGAGAGCCAGAGGGGGATGCAGCCGCACCCCCTGCACCATCTCAGTAGAGGCCACAGTAGGAGCCTGACTGTTCCACAGCACTGACCCACACTGGCCCCTCCCATTCCTCTTGAGGCCTGGGAGCACCCAGCTACTGATCCAAGCCTTTTGTCAGATCTCCTGATGCCATCCCCACATCTCTCCACAGCCTCCAAAGGAAGCTGATTATAGAAGCATTAGAAAGTAGCTGAGGCTCATCTGCCTTCCTCTGTCTCCTGCACAAGTTTCCCAAGGGCTTGCAACCTGCTAATCATTCTGCCAGTCTCCTGGGGAGCTTCAGGTGCTTTGGTTTCTGGGAACAGCTGGCCACAATGCTTAAAGAGCAGGGTGCACTAGCAGCTCCTAGGAACTGCCTGATCCTGGTTTGGAACTGAGTCTGGGCTGGATTATAACAAGATGGAAGTTTATAGAAGAGACCTGAGGTTTTCCCCTTCTCTGAAACCCAAATTCCTGCAGCTACTGCAAGGTGCCAGGCTGGCAGTGCTTCCAGAGTCAAGCCACCTGGCCCAAAGACAAGGGTGGATGGCAGGGGAACAACAAAGCAAGGTCTCCTCCTGCCTACTCCTTATGACCCCCATCCTCCTCTGTACTCTCCCTCTTCTTCCATCTCCCCCTCCCTGCAGCTGTACTCACCACATCATTCAACGGGATGAAACTGCTGTTCAGAGTGACGATGCGGAACCTCACTGCAACGGGACAAAGCACGTTAGCAGCTCTCTGCTTGATCTCCATGCACAGCTATCAGTCCCTCCCCACTGGCCTTGGCTGCACACAGGTTTGAGGCCCCCTATCAGGCTGTTACCTGAATCATCATCATTTCTTCCTCATAAAATAGCTGGGAATATAACAGGCCTTAGACAGGTAGGAGTAAGGAAGGGAGTGGAAAGAGAAGAAAAGGAGTACGTGAGCTCAGGAGATGGGGGTTGGGGAGAGAGGTAGTATCTGTCATTTCAATACATTTGTTCCATGTGGTTTTGAGATGAAGGCCTGTACACACACCCAGATACCAAGTGAGCAGGTCTCTACAACACCTGGCTCCTTACCCAGCTGGCCTGGAGTATAAATGGGCTTGTCCGTCTGCACAAAAGTACCACTGTTGATGCTCTGGATCAGGACTTGTTTCTCATCTATCTTATTCTCATCTACAAACATCTGGATGTGGACAACTTCCTTCACGCCCCCTTCAGGAGGTGGGACCTGGGCCACACAGGAAAAAAAACCCTCTGGTTAACTCCTGCCCAAATCAGGTATTCACGTGATCACCTGATGGATGTGGGCACGTAGCACATTTGCTCTGGAATAATTTACCCTGGATTTTACTCTGTAGCAAAGAGCTGGCTCACAACCCGCCCTCCCAAACCCAGGGCTCAAAGTAGGTGCTACTGCAGCACCTGGCCACTAGGTGGCAAAGGAGTCAGCATGCATTGAAGGGAAGTTGTGCCTGAATGAAGCTGGCAATATCAGTGGACACAGAGAATTACAGAAAATTAGGGTTGGAAAGGAGCTCAGGAGCTCATCTAGTCCAACCTCCTGCTCAAAGCAGGACCATCCCCAACTAGATCATCCTAGTCAAAGCTTTGTCTAGCCAAGTCTTAAAAACTTCCAAGGATGGAGATTCTACCACCTCTCTGGGTAATATGTTCCAGTGTTTTACTACCCTTCTAGTGAGCAACTTTTTTCCTAATATCTAACCTAAGCTTCATGACAAAAACACCAAGGTAATGTTCTCCAGTGGAAACTTACTTCTGACTTTCTCAGAAGCAACTTGAGGCATGAGAACACCACTCTCTCCAGTGTAATTACTGTATCCTCTCCGCTTCTCTTCCATTGTAACCTGAGAATACTCTGGAGCAAAAGTGTGTCTTACACCTACACCTATACTTCCCAGTAGTGCACAGTTCATGGGAAAATAAGAAACCTACTACTAGAATGCCTAGCAAGGACCAAGGAGGCCGGTGTTCTTGGAGTTCAGCTGCTCCAGTCCTCTCCACCCCTCATCCACATGCCCCAGGCAACCAAGGTTTGCGCACTGTGAGTGACCACTACCTAGGGCACTGCTTTGCTGTGCAGCTGCTCTGTGTAAGCGATGGAGATCACAGCTAGGGAGAGGCAGTTTGGCATGAAGAACAGCAGCCTTGTCCTTTGGTGGCTGGCACAGCACTGAACAAAGCCTTGTTGGGGTACAAGCCCTTGGTGTTCCTTTTTCTATTGTTTCTCCAGGTATGGTAGAATTGCATTCTTCTTCATTTCCTCCTACACCCGCACTGAGTCAATGGCTATAATCCCATTGTCTGATATGCCTATCTGTCATACCCAGAAACTGTTCACTTATAAAACAGGGGCTTTCAACTTTTTTTAATAAGTGTACCCCTTCTGACTCAAAGTTTCAACCCCTGTATGCCCTTATATTTTTTTCTTGTTTATAAAGGGGCGGGGACAGGGACAGATTGAGGCCTCCGTGGTGAGAGAGGGCATGGAGCTGGGGCAGACGCTGCACAGCCAGGGCAGGCACGGGGTGGAGCTGCTAGTGGCTTATCTGGAGGGCAGGGCAGCTTTTGCCACTGTGTGCACCCCAGGAGGACATGTGGGATTGGCGGGGGGGGGTGGTATATGTCCCCAGATCTGTATGTGGGGCCAGCTGGGGCTGAGGCAGCACCAGGCTCTTCCTGGCAGGGGGTCAGGCCAGGCTGTGGTCAGGGCAGGCAGCAGCAGCACTGGGAGTGGAGCTACAGGAAGGGCTGCAGCAACTCCAGAATTCACCATAGCCCCCTCCCCCCCCCAAGCCCCTCCCAGTGCCACCACCACCCGGTCCAAGTGCAGCATGGCTCACCCCCCCTGCCGCTGGGAAGAGCCTGGCACACCCCCAGCCCATAGTGGCAGTCTGCGCAGAGCTGGGGGTACATGCCCCCTATACCGCCCTGGGGGGAGTGCATAGCAGCAGTGCCTGGGAGTGGGGGAGGAACTCATATGCAGTGGCCGCCACCACCACCACCACCACACGCCCCACGCCACCGCCACCTCCACACCATTTTCCTCTGAGGGCTGCTGATGGGCCTCCTGCCCAGCCTGTCAGCAGCCAATTGAGCTGCACACACGTGACCAGCCATGGGAAAGCAGTACAGGCACGGCGGCAGCACGGGGTAGTGGATGGCGGCAGCACGGGGTAGTGGGTGGCAACGGCGACTGCCGTGTGTGAGCCCTGCAGTCTGGCAGTGCCTGTACAGCCTGCAGAGGGATGCCACTGCTCTGGCCCCCCCCCGGCCCTGCTCCTGGAAGTGGGCACAGAAGCACACTGCCCCCTTTGCCCCCCATTCATACCCTCACTACTCTCCAGGAAGGAGGTGGAAGAGAATGAGCTGTTGGGGGGGGGAGGGGGCAGGGGAGGTGCTGCAGTGTGCTGTTTGGGGCCAACGACATCTGGTGCGCTGCTCCCCCTCCCTGGGTAAGAGGGGAACAGTGGGAACACGCCAGAGGAGACACCGTTGCTGCACCCCAGGGCACTCTCCATCCCCACCCACACATACCCCCTATGACCTAAGTACCCCTGGGAGTATGCATACCCCCAGTCAACAACCCCTGCTATAAAGCTTTTACAGCACTTGTTGAGAAGTCCTGCCATGCTCAGTCCTCTGCATCCATCCCTGCACTGTGTGCACATGGACACAGGTGCTGCCATCGGGATATGCTGTACCAGCAATGATGATCCTGTAGTTCCCCAGACCCCAAGAGATCACGGAGGTCAGTCGGTCCAGGCACTGCCTAGATCTAAGAGGTGCTGTTCCTACAGCAGCTGAACATGGACCCTGCCTTGGACATCAGGACAGATGTGTATACACAAGGAAATTATTGACGGCCCTTTTTGCTGCTCCCACAGTCATGTGGGGAGTGAGGGTGTACAACCAGGTCACTGCAATCACACCTATGTTTTCTAGGTATGGCATTCATGAAGTAAATGGACAGGGCCCCCAAGGAGCCTGAACACTATGCATATGCAGAGCGTAACCAGCAGCAAGCTATGACCCCTCTTCCAATGAGAATGTGAGACCTCACACCTGGCTGCAGAATTACTGTAGGCCTTCTACATGGGTGCTTATTTGCCCCTACCCTTCAGCTGGGGCGGAGCACCTTCCAGATGTGGATGGCAGCAAGGTCTGCCTCAGCAGGCAGGCAGTCTGAGCAACAGCTCTTCTAGGGCCAGCCCCTCTGCCCGCTGGACAAATACCCTGCCTTGGGCCACTGCCACCTGCCTCAGCCACCCCTGGTGTTTGGGGTGGCCCATAGGACCCAAGTGGTGCTAGGCAATCAGCCTTCCGTTTGCATAGCCACTCTCATCCTTTGCCTCCTGCTTTGCTGTCTCCCCTGCTGCTGTAGGTGGGTAGCAGTTAGTAAAAAGAGACCAGTATCTGCTTGCCTGCTCCTGCCTGCACTTTTCCCTCTGGCTCCTATACTCTCTTCCAGGCCCAGGAGAGCAGGCCAGGAGCTCTCAGCACCACTGACATAAACATGGATGTGTGAACACAAAGGTTTGCACCCAGTCATGCAGCCAGTGCAGTCATGCCAGCAGACACATCCCCATGGGAGCAGCAGCAGTGAGAGAGTTTCCCTAGTACGTCTGCATCTGACTAAATGTCTTTGTGAATCAAGTCCTCTTCACTGCTGAAGCTGCCCTGCCTGTAGCACCCTGCCTGATCCTTACCTGGAAGCTGAAGCACTTGAACTGTCTCTTATCCCAGGTGAACCCATCCAGCAGCTGGTAGGTCTTGACCTTGGTCTCCAGAGTGATGTTGAGCTTCAGGAGCTCCTTCGTAGCTCCCAGGTCCATGCACAGTCTCTCCGTAGAAGGGTAGGTCAGCTGTACCGGTAGCACCACCACATAGCCCCTGTGGAGAGAGGGACACAACTTGAGTGGAGGTTGGGTTAATCTAAAAAGGTGCGTTTTTGCAGTCAGGGGACCGGTTCTGGGATGGGCTGATAATGTGCATCATGAGGACCAGCCCAGCTTGACTGGCAGCATGAGAGCATGCAGGACTGCTGCACACAGAAGCTTTACATCCTTTCACGTAAGACTGGCTGAGTCTCGCATGCAAGGGTGGGAAGCCTCTGTGTAAAGCAATTGTTAATGCCTCTGGCTACCATATGCCCTTCCCCCCCTACACATGGCCCTGCTCCTCCCTCTCTCCCTCCCTCAAAACTGCCCTCTCCCTCCTCCTTTCCAGGATTGGGGAGTTGGAGCCAAACCCTTCCCCTCTGTGACTTACGGTACAGCATTGTATGTAGTGGCCCATTGGAGCAGGAAGGCCAAAGCACCAAGAAGAAGCCACATCACTGCAGGGCCTTTCTACAAAACACCACTGCAAGCGGAGCTACCCAGACGTATCTGCTCTGGGACTCAGGGTGGGAAAAAAGCACAGACACAGTGCTGCTTGTCTTCAGTGCTGCGGTACCAGTTTTATATCCTTGCCAAGTTGCTGGTGGTATGCAGTCCACCAATCAGGGCCTGCACCAGGGTGGGGAACAGAGGGAGGAAACATGCACAACCTGTGAAGGAAGCTGGCTCTGGTATGCTGAAAAAGTCACTTGAATTCAAGTGCTCTTCCCTCCCCCCCCCCTTGCAAATCTGATCAGGATCAAAGCAATTATGTACAACATTCAAGTGCCCAATGCCTGAGTACATCCAGTGCGTGCATGTGAGTCACAGAGTAAGCACTCTTCTGTGTACACACACACACGCAGAGTAATTCTACATACACAAAGGGACAAGGCAGTTTCTCCCCCTGATCCAGAGGCAGAAAGGAACGCAAGCCTCCTGCCAATATGGCAAAAACTTCCTGCACCAGTGCACTGAAAGCCCCTGCCACAGGGAAACAAACCCTCCAGGATGGCCTGGCTCTCAAGTTATAGCTCCTCAGCCAGTGATGCAAAGAATGTCGGAGGCCAGTGCTGTAGCAACCAAGTTTGGTGCCCGGGGAAAAGCCTGCAACAGCAGCCCACTCTTGCCCTGCACACAGATCTGGGGGGCACATGTCCCCAGTAGTGCACGCAGTGGCGGGGGCTGCCCTTCCCCTGTCCCCACCTCCCTGCCCCCCCCCCCCCAAAAAAAAAACAAAAACAAACTGCTTATGGCTCCATCCCATGCCCCACCTCCGCTGGGTAGCACCTGTTGGTACCCCTTTGCTTCGGCACCCAGGGCAGTCGCCCTGCTCGCACCCCGCTTGCTATGGCATTGCTGGAGGCACCAAACCAAAACTCTTGCTTAGACACCCAGGTACCAGTCACCACAAAATATAACATAGAAAGTAAGACTCTTGCTGAGAGCTCACACACCAGGTCTGCCCCCAGACAGCAAATTCTGCTGGCATAACTTAGCCCTGACTGCAGCTCCACTGGGGGAGCAATGGGTGCCAAAACTGCAGCATAGTCAAGAGGCAGGCTTTTTTTACCGCCTTGTCATCTAACTTTGCCTGGAGCAGACATATACACCTGTGCCAGCCTAGATGTCACAAGGCCTGGGTTCTGCCTGTAGAACAGCTTTCATTCCTGATGGAGTTGCTCCAGTACATTTGCTAGTATAGCTAGGAGGTTTGCTAGCTTAGACAAGACCCAGCTAGCCACCTATAGCTTCTGAATGTGCCCCTGCCACCCAAGAGCTAAGGCATACTGGCTAGGACAATGATTGTCAGTCAGTGTACTAACACACCCTGGGGTACCTGGAGATCCTTTCAAGTGTGCAGACATGATTAACAAGATAAACTCGGAAACTTCAAACAGGAATCTTTAAAGACATTCTGACCTGCTGTGGTCTTCTGAGTTCTTTGCAACAGAAGAATTACTCTTTTCTTGTTCTGTAGTCAGAAGGCAAGTAAAAACTAGGAGCTGGCATTTTCTAAGGGGTGCCTTGGATCTACTGAGGGGTGCCTTGAGTCTGTTGAGAGGTGTATTGAGCCTAAAAAGGTTGAGAAGCACTGGCTTAGGAAGTATTACAGCTGGCAGAAACCTGACAAAGAGACTAGTTTTCCCAAGAGAAAACCAAATGGCATACAGCAACTTGGGAGTTTCCAAACAAACCAGTTTTGAGATATGATGGGACAAAAATGTTCCATGGAAAATGCCTAAGCAGTGAGATCAATTTATTACTTAGGAGCTTTGTGTGTCACCACCTCCTTATCTGATTTCCCTCTAACTTCCAAAGGAAAATCAGCCCTAGCCTACGGGTTTGGTTTGGTGCAGTGGAGCAAACATGGAAAACTTGCCTCTGCCTGTTAGTGATGATTCCACATGTGCCAAGGGACTGAATGTAGCTTCTCAGAGGCAATCCGGCCTGCCCCTGTGGAAAAGGAGAGGGCAGTATAAAAAAGTGGAACAGGACTGTGTACACAGCACCAAATCCCTCAACCCAGAATGCTCGACTCTTTCCGAAAAGAGAAAGTACTGGCTGGAATGACTCAGTCCATGGAGAAAAAACTGCAAAAGCATTTGCATAGTGTTGAGACAAGAGCAGGTGGGAAATGTTTTCCATTACTCCGAGTAGTGACCTATTTCTACAGCTGATCTAGCAACGAAGGTCTGTCAGGTTTTATCGCTTGCTTAGCTTAAGGAGAAAAAAAACCAAACATGGCTTTGAGTGCTGCGTGCAGGGAAAGCTGATGTTTCTACCGTACCAGCAGGAAGGATGTTTGCGAGAGTCCGGGAATCGAAAGTTTCAGACCGACGTGCTCCGTGGGCCCCTTGGCTGATACACTGCAGATCCTCTTATGGCTGGTCACAGGTTCTCCGGAGGATTTTTTGCATATTTTTTAGCACAATGTCTACAAACAGCTGCCGAGTCCCAAACACTCATAAACCCTTGGAAACCTGGGCGGTCTTTGGCTCAGTCACCAGGAAGCTTCTTTTTCCACACGTTTGCTCACATCTGATCAACAACATGAGGGACGCTAATGGTTTTCCAAAATAAAAGCCCTACCTTATGTATTGTTCAGCTCCCATCTCCTCTCAGCAAACTTCACCTGCAGGAGAGCAGGGGCTGGGAAGCTTCTCCTGGTGTCTCACAGTGAGTCCTGAGAGCTCAGCAGTAGAGCAATACACTGTAGGAGACCCCACCAGAGAACTGAGTACATTAATTCGGGCAAATATTATGGTGCACTGTGTCAGGGAGAAGTCTGCAGTGGCTGGCTGCATGCAAAAGAATCACTTCAAATGCACTACAGCCAAGCCCAGAGCAGGGTAGGGTCTGGGGTCTCTGTGTTAAATGGAGATGTGGCCAGTTAGCAGCATTCTCACTGTGATTCCTGTCCAAGACGGCAGCTTCACAGAGGAGGGTAAGTTACCTGCCTAGTGCCTGCACCTGCTACTGCAATCTACTACATTAAAGCTGAGCTCCAGCACTCTGGAATACACCTGGAGGATGGGCAGAGCCAGTTTATGCTGGTAAGGGCCCAGCTGTCACTGGTGCTATGGTGCAGCTGTTCTGAATGATGCTCACAGTTCACGAGTGCTTGTGCCTAACATGTGTCACACTCTCCCCTCACAGTACCTCAGCTTGTCCCCTGTTGAACCTCCAGTCTCCTCCCCATCCCTGCTGTTGAACCAAAAGTCAAATCTTAACTCTTTCCATGGCTTTTTAGGATGCTCTGGGATATTTAACTCCAGTGCAGTGATGGAGTTCAGTTTTGGATTTTATCAGACATTTGGCTTCTGAGTTGAGTATCCCATCCCTCTATACCAGTGCCCCAAAAGAGAGGGCTGCATCCCCTATGCCCCCCACCTCCTGAGTCATCCCTGCCTCTAACCCGCAAGTCCTGACAGTAATTGGTGCCCTAATGATGAAGAATCATCTCTCTTTTGACACTCACTGTTTCATTTCTCGTCCCCACAAGAAGTATCTTCTGAAATTCTTGGCACTGTCTGTAAAATACCTGGAAGGTCTGACTGAAGCAATTTCCTTTTTTTTTTTCCTCCAAGTTGTATACATTGATTTGGCACTCAGATTCCTAAAAGAATTGCAGCCACTTATGAAGTCACATCCTTTCCCTCCCATGGGGCCTATGAACAATTGTTCCCTGTTCTCCATGGCTATATTCAGTCCTAGTTTATATATCCTAAGTCATAATATAACCAACACTTCCTTTAGAAGGAGCACTCCACAATGCAATCAGTATAAACAATATGATCTGTTTTGGCAGATTTGCTTGGGGATTCCAGGTCTGGAGCCTGCAGGGCAGGACTAGGGGCTGCTGGCAGAGTTGTGTGGGAGCTCGAGACTGGGATGGCAGGGGATGACAGCATGCTGTCTTCCTGACATGGCCCACAACCTTGCAGCAGTTATGAAATGATGGATGAGGTGCACCCCAAGGGCCAAAACTGGAAGAGGCCAAACTGTATTGCTCTGAAGCCATGGCTTCTCAAAATCACATGGAGAACATGGATGAGGAGCGCAAGAGCTAGCAGACCTGTTACAGTATTTTTGCCAACTGAGAAACAGTTTGAGTCCCTGAACCATTTTGGTGGGTGCATTTAATCCACTGTGCCCTCCCACGGGAGAATTGTTTATTTCTAAAACAGTTCCTGCCCAAAGCAAAACTCACCAGCTGGCCAGGCAGAACAAAGCTGTTGTGGGTAGCTAAGTCCCAGGTCCCTTCTGCAGGCCCAGTCTGACCTTTACACAGGAGCTCCCAAACCAGAGTAAAATGCCTCGTGCTAACCTAGGAGAGATCCCCAGACTCAGAGCTTGCACATAGCATTTCCCAGTCTGAAAGGGCCCACAGACTACAAACCATGCACTGGAACATTTGCACAGATCCATGACAGGGCAGCAAAGAGGTTGCAGCCGCCTTTACTTGATGATATTCTGGAGGTGAACAGGTATGTGTTGTCATGGCCAGCTCTAAGGCACCTACATAGCACCTTACTTCCTCACTGAAAAGGGTCCCCCTTCACCCTGCTTGGAGGGAAGGAGACTTAGGGGCTTGCAAGTCCTTTTAAATGCAAGAGGCTGGTGACTTTCAGCTCTACATATCTCTAGTGGTGCATAAGATGCAGGCTCATCAAGCCCAGTCAGTCACTGTCTTTCTGTTACAGAGTCTGGGGCCCACAGAGAAGGTGCACAGCAGACAGTCCCTGGATAGGGAAGGGGGTGGGAAAGAGGTGATGAGGTACAGTTCCAGGTGGATAGAGGATGTGAGGTGCTGCAAAGCATGGGTAGCTCTACAGGGAGTCAGGAGGCAGTGTGTATTTGAACTTCTGAAAACCAGAACCAGACCTATTTGGGTTACCTGAGGCCTATCCCATCCAGGCTTTCTCACAGCCCTGTGCATCATTGGAAATGAAGAGCAGGCAAACACCTCATCCCCCACCTCCTTGCTGGTAATGTATGTGATACCTGGCTGTCAGACTGTTTGCCCAAAACGAGTTGTTTTGCTCCTTATAGGCAGTAGGGAAGATGTACATGTACAAGGGTCAGAAAGCTGACTAGTGGGATAGTCTTGAAGAGGTGGAAAATGGGACAGAAACAGGGAGTCAGTGGACTTAGAGCAGGACAAGTTGGAAGGGATGGAGCAGAAGGAGTTCAGATTGAGGAAAAAGGGTAGAAGATAACCTCAACTAAAACCTGGTATTTTCAAGCGTGGAATGGAGCTCCAGATCCCCACACCTCACTGTTGCTCTGCTATCAGCAAATAACTGTGACAGCCCTGGCAAACCAAGTGCTTCCTTCCTCTCTATGACCCTTATATGGATAACAGCCAACTACTGCTGCTGTAAGTTATTTGGTTAGCTCATGTGGCAGCGGCCTGTGCATGATGGCTTCCAACCTTCCTGGTGACTCACGTCCATATCCGTATGATACCGCATAAGAGAATTTCTGTTTTTCAGTTTTGCTTTTTTTCAAATCTAGGAAGTTGCAGCCAAAATCTTGGAAAGAAGTCTTCTGCATCACACCCTTGAGAGTTAGGGAATACACAGGCAATACTAACTCTGGAAAACTGGATTTTGTTCCCCTTGGATCTATGCATAAGACTGTCTTTAATTCACCTGTCCCATGCTATTTTTTCTATCCTGCTCTAAGGTTGCTATTGAATGATGCTGCTAGCAAACTGCTGGCCTTGTTTGTTGCAGAAACTGGAAGGAGGGCAAGAGCACAACTGTAAGAAGAGAGAGGACACTTCTATGGTTAGATAAGCTTCATAGTGACCTACAGCAGTGGTTCTCAACCTTTTATGTACCGGAACCCATTTGTAAACATTGATGGCCAGTCCCGGCCCAGTGCCCCTCACTCCTGACCCAGTGTCCCTGCCCCCAGCTCCATAATATGTGGGGCAGAGGGTGGGTGTGTGGGACAGGGTGGGGTATGTGTGGGGTTCCAACCTGCAATGGAAAAAACCCTGGTTTCCCACATTTTTCTCCTTAAAAGGAAAATCTAATTTTTAAAGTCTGTTGCTCCATTTTTAAAGTTTGCTTGCAACCCTCTCAAATATCCTTGTAACGCACTTTTCAGAAACAACGACGTAGAGAACTCACGTCCGTCCCTGCCTTACCTCAGATATCCTGTGTGGTGTGATGATGCTGAACAAATCTCTCAAACCAAGCTCATTACAGGTGTCCACTGTTTCTCTGGATGCCCAAATTAAGATCTTGCTGTCTGGTCTGCAGAAGCGCTGTGTGCCCATAGCAGCAACTGAACTGCTGCTTTTTGAACATATGGAGAGTGCTGTACAGTGTGAAATGTGCCAAAAAATCATGCTGCAGGGTAGCGGGGGACAACCTTTTTGGCAAGCGTGCCACAAATCAGCCCCTCACCTTCCTCGAGCCCCCCTCCAATCCCCTTCCCCTGTCCAATCTGCTGCTTTGCTTTCTGCCTCCTCCTCAATCTGCTGCATACCCATACCACTTGTGGCACTGGGACTGCAAGCTGGCTACCCCTGTTCTAGGCAACCCAAATTGGGTACACAAAATTAGTGTATTCTTTTGACTGAACTTCTTGGTGCCCCAATCCCGTCTGTGAAATGGGAACAAATTGAATGTTATTAGTAGATGTTAAGAGTTATGAACCAAAAAGATGACAAAGCCAGTAGGGAAATACCGAGCGTCTGAGCAAAGGACTAATATAAGAGGGATGGGGGTGAGGAGGGGAATGCAACTGGGTTACAGAAAATACAATGCTAGCCTAGTCTCTCATCTTGCCAGGATTCTGGCTGGGAAATTGGCTCCGTGGTCGGACCCAGAGGATTATAATTGATGGCAGTCACTCATCGTGGTGCCCTGTGACCAGT
>NW_017728931.1:8537168-8545545 GCF_001723895.1 Crocodylus porosus
CAGCTGACTTCCTGCCCTTTGGGCAGGGGGCTGGACTCGATGATCTCCCAAGGTCCCTTCCAGCCCTGATGTCTATGAAATCTATGAATCTATGAAAATCTATGAAAATGAATGGATGTTTGATGCTTGCAAAGTACTCAAACACAGTAGAAAAGCTCCAGAGAAATTTAAGTTCTCCCCTCAGTGCAGGGTTTGAGTAATGCAAACAATGAGGGGAAACCAAGATAGCGACTCACTGCTCATTAAGAGCCTTCCACCCTGTGCGCTGAATGAGGCCCTGGTGTTGGTGGGAAGAGTAATGAGGCAGACTGCCTCATAATGTACATGTGCAAAGACCCCAAATTAAGGTTGTACAAGCAACTTAATCTTGGCAGTTCTGATTTTCTGAGTGCTTTGTAACCTCAACATTTTCAAGCAATGGCCTTGTTGAGTATAATATGGATTGCTCCATCTCAGGCAGCATGGTCAGGCCTCCACTGAACTGCAGAAAAATTAGCCCATAATCCACTTATCTGGGAACTTGTTTCTCCAGCTCCTGTCATAACCTGGTGGCCAATGTTATTTAGGCACAGCACCTGCCTTGTTCCACCCCAGAGCAGGCTGCTGAGTGAGCAATGCCTAAATAGTAGAGCTGGGTATTTGCTTGCTAGGTGTTTGCAGCATTCACTCGGTTTTTAATCAGGAATCTGCTTTGGTCACATGTATGGCTCTTAGGTTTACCTTGCACAGAACTCAGGCCAAGTTAGTTAATTTGCCCCTGTCTTTTCCACATTGAGATGACAGAAGCTGCAGAGAGAATTCTCTCAGCAAGAAACAGCCATTCCTTTGTCTGCTGCTACTTACCACTCAGCTCCTCCAGCACTGGCCTCTGGGCTGTCTTTCACCTTAACTCTGCCCCCTTGTGCAGCTGCATTCTGATGTGATCTTCTGTTACAGCATAACATGCACCCCTCTCAATTAATACGGGTATCTCTGACCATTAGAGAGAGAGGCATTTTCAGCTTTCTAATTTTCACTCACTTCAGCTGTAGAACTGTTGAGTGGGAAGAGGGCTCCCAGAAACGTATACCCGAGGGGATCAAAAACGTCTTTGCTCCAGCTTTCTGGAAAGAAAATATCTGGAACAAGTCAGCCCCAAAGCAAACATTTTGCAGTGCGGTTATCCTGGAAGTCTCCCTGTGAGGCTATGAAGGCTGGAGGAAGAACTGATGCCCAGGGGTAGTGTAAGTAATTTGCTCAAGGATACACAGGGAGATGCTGGCAGAACAAGGCAGTGAGCCAAGGTCTCCAGGGTTTCAGGTTAAAATCCTGCACACTAGGCTATTTCTTCCTTCACTCACACATAAGGGTACCTCCCTAAAATCAGGCACATCAATATAGGCCTATATTGAGTCCTGGAAGAGTAACTGGATCAAGATCCAACCACTGTGCAGTACTAGGAAAAGCATTCATTGCAGCAGGAAGGGGAGACTCATTGCTTTCCAAAGAAATGTGACTTTCATTCACTTCACCAGGTCAATGCTTGGAATTTTGGCCTGCCTAATAATGTGAATTAGGAATATGATTCTTTACAACATTTTTATATGGGCCAGAGCCCTAGCACAGTCATGGTTACACTGGCAAGGAAGTGGTTTTGCCAATTAAAACATTTTGTGCAGGGGAACTGGTAAAAACTCAACTGCCAGGCTAAGTCACATCTCCTCTTGTAGGGCTTGCTGGGATGGCTCTTATTGGTGGTGGTGTTATTTTATTATTATTCAGATTTATATCCTTCTCTCTCCAGAAAGGCTCAGGGCGGCTTACAATAATTGCAAACAACCCCCAGGTAAGAAACAACAGCAGGCTTCCCGAATAACACCCAAGAACTTGAAAACTCCACCCCCTACCCAAATCCTGCTTCCGTGGCTATCACTCATAAGAGCAATCAGTTAATCCCAACTGTGCTTCCAAACCTTCTCAACTTCTGTTCACATGTAAGAACAAGAAACATCCTCTCATTCCCCCTCCCCTGCTTCCCACCCAGAGATCCCTCCTCCCTTCCCCAATGTCCCTTCCAGCTTGCAACCCCCTTCCTAGAGAGGCTCAGTGGCTGCCCCCCTCTCCCAAATGTATAATTCATCCCCTTCTCCCCAACAATTACAATAAATTCACGAGAACCATTGCAGGGAAGTCACAGAAAGACCCACAGTTCAGTCATCTAATTCCCTTGGGTTCCTGTGAAAGTCCTCTCTGTCCAGCCTTTTGTCTCAGGTGCTCTGGTGCCAAAATCTTTCCAGCGTAGGCCTAGCCTGCATACTAGTTCCTAGTGCTGGAGCTATGAGACATCAGATGTTAAAACTATGGTACTATAAAGCCTGGAAAAGCTACATCAGAGATTTGTTGAATTTGTATTGGCTATTTCCCTCTCCTCCTGATTATTCTGTAATTAGATTTGTGGTAACTAAGGAAACAGGCTTTCAAGCAGATGGGCGATAAGCCCAATAAATGCTAAGTATTGTTATTAATTTAGGCAGAAAGATAAAAATAAAACACACAAGACCAGGGGAAAAATGTAAAAGTCCATGCAAATATCCTTAAAGGGGATTCTACGTAGCACATCCCAAATACAAATTTCTTAATGCAACATGTCAGATTTAGCCAGAGCCAACATTACTTATTCCTATAGGCAGGCACTAATGAAAGTTAATAAATTCAGTTTTAGCTTCTGATGTTGCAAACACACGTGTGCTTCCCACTACTCATGCGTGCTAGCCCCATCACAGGCAATGGGACTACTGATGTGAGTAAATATATGTACCTGTGTAATGTTTGCCCACTTGTGGCCCTTGTTTCCAATATTTTGTTACTTGAATTTTGCAAAACTAATGTAGGCAAAAATGTCTATTAGTACCATGTACATACACTAGCCATGGCACTCAAAAATTAGTTCACATGATGGTCCTTTTTGTCTACTCCCAATGGCTTGCTTTTTCACATTTCTTGTACAAGGCACAACCTGATTTAAATCAATGACTTAAAAAAACACTCTAAAATACTCCAAATGATTCAAATGATTTCACCTTGCATACTTGGAATATAAATGTTAGTTGCTGCTGCTGGGTGCATCCCCATGAACAGGAATGTGCATTCCCCAGGGACAAATAGCAGCAGCACATCTTTGTGCCACTGCTGGTTGTCCCTGGGGAATGCCCCTGAGTGTGCACTCTGGCACATGGCAAGATGCCCTGGGTGTGGTAAGGGAGGCTGGGGCCAGCATCTGGGCTGGTCCAAGCAGCTTTACCTGGGGTCCTGGGGGCCTCTCAGGATTCAAGCTGCAGCGATCCAGGAGCGTGGAGCCTGATCAGCAGCCAGAGTGTGGCTCTGGCCAGCCAGGCTTCAGTTTCAGGCAGTGCATGCTGCTGCCACATGCACCACTCCGCTTTTTTCTGGCGCAGGTTTTTTTTTTTTGATACCAGGATCTCCTGGTATCAAAAAACCCACTGTGCTACAGTGTGACAAATGCCTGCATGTGAAATGTGTGCAGTTTGTAGCACCTCAGATGGGCCTGTGATGCCACAAACCGCACGTGTGTGATTATCTGGATGCACCTGCTGTGTCTATTTGGAAGGTAGCAAGGTAAAAATAACAGAAATAATTGATATTTAAACACTGGAAATCATAAGCATCCAGCCTTTGGCTGTCATCACTTTCCCTTCTAACTCCCCCAAAAAACCTGCATCAATGGCTACGTCATATACCATTATAATGGTTGCCTATTATTAAATATTGTCCTTGAACTATTACAAATAAAAATATTAAACATGCCATACAGATATCCTTTTGGCTTTTGGAAAATGAAGCATTTTCAATCCATTGTTCTTTCAATTTTAATTAAAATGCAATGAAATCCATGTTACTGTTGACAACAGCCAATTTCAATGTGGTGTTTAGGCTCTGCGCCCTCAGGAGACCTTTTCTGAGTTTGTTTTTTTGGGTTTTGTCCAATCTCTAATAAAATTTCTAGTGGCTTTTGAGATGTTCTGTTCTGCGTAACTTCAGATTTTGATTTTTTTAAAATGCTTTAGACCAGAGCCCTGTGTGCTCATGTCAAGCACCAAATTCCTGCTTTCAAAATCTATTTTTGGGCTGGAAAATACAGTTGTGCAAGGAACAGCAGATTCCAGATGACCAGCTGAAAGGTGAGAAAAGCAAAGGCAGACAAGGTTCTCTGGATAGATGTGATATCTTTTATTGTACCAAATAAATAGTTGGAAAATTTGTTCTTTGCAAGCTTTCAGGCACAAATACCCTTCTTCAGGAACAGGGGGGTCTGTTGGTGTTTGTGTGCTCTCCTGGGTAGAATAGGGCATTTGTACACATTTGCACTGCAGAACCGGGTGCTTTTAAAAGTATCCGGTGCTGCAGCGCATGCAGTTGTATAAGTGGTGAACTGCGCGTCAGCGCTGAGAAAATGGCGGTGGCATGCTTTTGAACTAAAACACATCAGAGGTGTTTTAATTCAAAAGCGCACTGCCACCATTTTCTGCACGCTGACGCAGTTTTGCCGTTTATACAACTTCACGCGGCGCAGCACAGTGCGCGTTAGCTCACATGCAGAGCAGATTCGATTAATTGGATCTCGGATCTCCAGCACGTTGCAGGACAAAAGGGTATGTGTATAAATGCCAATATGCAAAATGCCAGTATGCAAAAGGTGTATGTATAAAAGCCAATATGTAAAATGCAGGTCTGTGAAAATGCAAATGCACGGCCATTATAGCTGAAGGCCAGCAGAGGGAGACACAGGCCCAGGAAAATGCAATCAGCTTTCCATTTTGGCAAGATTGGGGGTCCCAAATCCTCCCTGGTGTGACTGCACTGAAAACAGCTGGTTTGCCCCTGGAAAAAAAATTTGGCCCCTGAAGATGTGGCAGTGAGAGCCTTGTTTATATCTCATACATTCCAATCAATTTGCAGGCTGGAGCAAGGCCTCCAGCTTATGTCTCCAAGCAACTGCTGGCTTGCTTGGGGGAGGCCTCTGGCTGCGGCCCTCTCAGCTCTGAGACGCAGAAGGGTTGAGCGCCTGCTACTCCAGACGAAGCCAAGGAGATGCTTCTTGCCTCTGACTGTGTCAGGCCTTCGGTGTCTGGGGCTGGGCCGGCGTGACTTGAGGCTGCTTTTAAAACCGGGGTGCTCTCGGCTGCTGCGACACAGGCACTTGGAACGATGACAGGGGAGTGCAAGCGGGGGCAGAGGAGTTCTGCAGTATCTTTCCCCTTCCTCCCGCAGCCTCACCACCGCTCTGCAACCGCAAGGATTACAGGGATCACAGCTGAGGAGCAAGGAGGGGTCATGCTGCTGTGGGCCTAACGCAGCGGAGAGGACAGGGGCTGGTTTCAAAGAGCCAGCAGGGTTACATGGGGAGCGTACACTTGTTAAGTGGCTGAGGGAGGGCTGTGGGGAGAGTTGTGGGAGAGACTGGACGAACTCGCGCATGACGAGCTTCCCCTACCAAGATTTGATTCCCTCGGTTCTCTGCTGCGGCCTCCACACGTAGGTCAACCAGCCCAAGTCCCTGCACACAGGCCTGCCTGGCTCCCAAGGGGTCCGTCTATTCAAGGATACAGATGAAAACCTATCATTAAGAGACACCGAACTCCTCCAGGCAACCAAGCAAACACACGCACACTCGCTCACACCAGGGCGAAAGGAAATTCTGACCTCCTTGCCAATTCCACATGAGCAAAACAATGCACCACAGTGCACTCTGCTGCCAGGGACGCAGAACGTGGGGAGGAGAAACGCCCACCGCTCCGGCAAAGGGGAAGAGATGGAAATCTAATTAAAAGTCAATGGCTGTGCTGATGTAATTCTGCATGGCTTGGCTGCTTCGAGAGCACACGCTCTTCTCTCCCTCCCTGTCAGCAGATCCAGGGGCCTGATCCTGCAAGATCCCAGTGCTTCTCTGCCCTTGGAAGCTGATGGGAGGAGAGGAAACTCCCTGTGGAATTGGGCAAACCCCTTTCTTGACTCAGGGCAGACTCCAGCAGACTTCTCCACTCAGCCCAAGGCAAACTCCCCTCATCTCAACGCACAAGGAATGGGGGATGCATGCATGGGGCTACTGGTGAGTTGGGAGAGGAGAGGGAAGGGTCCTCTGTTAAGCAGGAAGAAGAGAATACCATGTTGTAAGAAAGTATGGGATGTCTGCGTTCCCCAGGGGATGCAGTTCCCATGCCCACAGGTCTCCCTGGCAGCAGGGGGTGGCTCTGCTCCATGCCAGGTGGCACTTGACCACAAGTATTACTGCTATAGGCTCAGGGCTGCCTTCTCAACCAGCCTCGTCTGGACAGTCACAAGGCAAAGTTCCCATGACCACATCCGTCATTCTGGTGCCAATGTTTTCAGTGGCACAGGGCCAGGCAGACGTGTTCCCTACCACAGAGAGGTGACAGCGGGTCTGGCTTCTACTGATAGTCTCACAGGTAACTGGAGAGAAGGGGAGGCATCATCAGCTGCTAAAGACAGAGGACCACAGCCCTTCCTGTGCAAGGAAATAGCATGCGTCTCCTCCCCCCGCCACGTACAAGCTGGCTCCAGGGGAGGATGACAGAAGGGAGAAGGAAGGAGGTGTACTGGCAGGAAGGAGACAGGCTGGCCAATTCACAGAGCCCTGCCCCTTTCTTTGCAAGAGGCCTTCCCCTCTCTTCCCCTGCACCCAAGCACTTTGTGCAGTGGGTGTAGGAGAAGCACTGGATTGCGGTGCTGCCTATTGCCTGACATACTGGCCAGTCATAACCTGTTACTCCCTCACATGCCTTCCCCCCACCAGTCTGCATCCAGCCCTTGTTTACCAGTTTGGACTGTGAGCTCTTTATTGTGTTGTGCTTGTACAGCCCCTGGCACAACAAGGGCCTGGTCTGTGCCCAGGGCTGACAACAATATACATGAACAGTAACTGAACAGCTGCCACCTTGGGCTGGAAGGAACCCAGCCCCGTGCTAGCGCACAGCATCCCAGGAGAGAAGGAATAATGCCGCCCCACTCCTCCCCTACCAAACCCACAGGGGCGGTTCAAACTGAGGAGCTAAAATCCTGAAATGAAGGGCAGGTTTTCAATACCTCCATGGCATTTAGCCACTTGCAAGGCAGGGCAGCCTTATGCTAAGCAGGGCCATGTTCCTCAAAGTACTCCCTTTAAGGCCCACTCTGCAGCAAAGTGACACCTCCCCACCACAGTTTAGTCATGGTTGGAAAGAGGCAGTCCCCTCCTGAGCCTCTGCACCTTAGGGCTGAATGCTATTTCTTAAAGCTCTCCCAGCCCCCAGAAAGCTTGGCCCATCCCTATGTAGCTCCAGGGCACTGATGAAATCAGGGTTGGTGTGGGGGTTATTCTGAAATCTGTACACGCCTAGGCACTCAAATTCCAAACCTAACTGCTGCAAAAACCCTCTTCTCTTCCATCTCTCCACTGGGCCTCTGTTCTCCTGTTTCAAACACTGCTGGTGTCAGCCGGCAGTCCCATGACTGGTAGGCAGCTGCTTTTCACTGATATTCCCAGCTCCCTCTCTCAACTGTTTTCAATACATACTGGCTATTTCAGAGGGATGAGGATGAGGGTATGTAGCTTCAGACTGCAGGGAGCAAACACAATGATTGCAATGAGGGGCATTCTTCCCTGCCAGTCAGTTCCTGCATTTGAGACCCCAGCATGCTGGAACAGGACCCAATGAGTGACTCACTTAGGAGGCACTATGTCTTCTCAGTCAGTACTGGCTCCACAATGGAGCAGTGAGAAGGGAGGCCCCCTCCCCTCAGATCTCAATGCATCCATGCTAACAATAGAAAAAGGAAAGAAAAATGCGTTCCGGCACTTTACCTGCAAAGCCATGAGAGTCAAACCTGGAGACCCGGAATGCTAATGGCCTGAGCTCCACCGCTAGCCAGGTCACTCCTTGCTTATGGTCTTAGGCAAATTTGTAAAATGAAGGGGGAATGATGCTGGCCCACCTTCGAGGGAAAGGATAAGCTCAAATTGGCGATTGCCTTATCGAGGCTTCTAGGCACTAGATCTACTGATTACACACTTAGCTGATACGTGCTCTGAAACAGGGTTGACCAACTTGAATGAGGTTGGGGTACTGGCATGTGACCCCTGGGTCACACACTGTGCAGGCAGTTTGCTGCAGGGCCAGCCCTACACTACATCGGTGGCATGCAGCCTCCCCACGTCCCAGGCAGCACAAGTGGTGCACAGCTCCTTTGGCCCCCACCACATGGGCTCCTCCAGCCAGGGCCGGCCCACAATTTTTTTGGGACCCCCCTGCAAGATATAGTTTTGGAGCCCCCTGACACGATGAAGCCGGCAGCAGCAGGGCAGGGGGCAGCCACATGCTTG